>NC_050447.1:7345199-7663807 GCF_903995425.1 Onychomys torridus | reverse complement strand
AGAACATTATTCTATCTCTTACTGTCTTTGACCAGTAAATTGCTTTAGACACAAGATTAGACTCAGGTCCTTTCTTAGTCTAGTGTTTTATATTGTTTGAAATAAGTACATTTAAAATTACCTTAGCACTTGGGTCATCATTGGATTATAATAACTGAATGATATTCTTAAATCTACTTAAAATATATATCAATAGGGCTGGAGAGATGGCTCAGAGGTTAAGAGCACTGACTGTTCTTCCAGAGGTCCTGAGTTTAATTCCCAGCAACCACATGGTGGCTCACAACCATCTGTAATGATATCTGGCACCCTCTTCTGTATACATAATAAATAAATACATCTTTAAAAAATATATATATCAACAATATTCTCTTATTTCCATTTTTATTTTAAATAGGTGACAAGCATAAAGCATTCTCTGAACAGGCAAGTAGATTCTTTAAAAAATTATTAAAAGTATATTTAAATTTCTAGGACTAAATATGTACTATAGCTATTTACTTAGTTATCAGAAAACAAGGTAAAGCCATATGGAATCTTGTCAACTTGAAATCGATAGTCACAGGTCTTGTTTTATTTTGTTTTTTGAAAGATATTTTGTTAATTGTTCAAGAATTTCATATAATGTATTTCAAAATACATATTCATTTCTTACCCCCTCTGGCACTCCCAGATCCACCTCTACCTCCCCATACCCTCCCAAATTCAAGTCCTCTCTAATAAAAACTGATTATTTTAAGTTTTGCTATAAAGGAGTACAGTGTCAAGTCTAGTCACAAAGTTACTTGTTACTTAGTCACTTCTATCTAGAAAGTTCTTTTTGATAATTCATTTCCCAAAGTTTTATTAATAAGGGAAGCTTTCACTGGATGGATTCAAGAAGTTTGTTGGGAACTCAGATTACCCATTAAAGTTTTCACCTGCACATCATATTTACACATATTGCTGTAGTTACTTTCTGATTTGCAAAGATGGGTCTATGGTTATTTTCATCCTTAGAGTACTCTGGTCTTTAAACATCTTTTTGCAACATTAGTCTGCGCTCTGAAGGAATCAATCCAACACTGTCAGACAAATTACTTTGAATCACCCAAAAGCAACTTGTTGTTCAAAATATCCAATACTTTTGTGTTGACTTACATATCAAATAACAGATGTGTGTCCTTGCATACATTTATGTTTGTGGCATTTCTGAATTTGAGCTTTATTAGTGTGGGAAAAGCACCCACCCCACTAACATGGAACTGAGCATTGCCTGTCTGGCAAGGAAGGACAGGGCTAGGACTTGCTGGCCTTTTAGTTTATTTAAAACAATGAAGCTGAATTCAGCAGTTAGAATGGTAAAGAAACTTGGATTTCATGGAGATAATATAAGCCTTTCAATGATAACATTATGAACAAAATATAACACAGTTGAATAAGTCAATCTTAATGGACAGCATATAAACTCAATTGAAATTTTGGAGCAAAATTTCTAGTCAAGTAGTTACAATTTTTACCAACACAAAATCAAGTTTACAAAGAAACTTGTTCTTCATCTTCAGTTACTAATGACAAGAGGTGTCCCTCTCATCCCCACCCATGTGATCTTCAGTTACTAATGAAAAGAGGTGTCCCTCCCCCCCATGTGATCTTCAGTTACTAATGACAAGAGGTGTCCCCCCCACCCCCATCATGAAGCTTCAAATGGTGATATTTTCTCTTATAACAGTACAGCTCAGGAAGGTACATAGTTTACTGAGATGTCTGATTCTTGTATTACTTTTTCCATTGACTGAAATCTTGTGTTTTCTCTGAGGTCTTTCAAACATCAGCAGGCTCTTCTTGAACAATGCTCTGTAGAAGGATGGGGCAGGTACAAAACAGTCATACAGGACACCGTTAAATTTGAAACAACATGAGATCATTGCATCAAAGAAATGCCAGGATGCTACATTCTTGGAGCAGTCTTCGAATGGAATTGTTATAAAATAGCCTTGGCTTAGCTATATTGGAGGGTTTGTTTGTATGTTTTAGAAAGGCACAAAGTTTTTTCTTTTGAAGATCTATTTTAGAAATCCCAGGTGAGAAACAAACACAGTTCTGCTCTTCCCTTCTCCAGAGATGAGAAACCACAGAAAGTGGGTAGTGGTAGGGCCTAGAGCCACAACAGTAACAAAGTGAGTTGATTTACTCGTGATTTACACATACACGTGATCAAATTGAAGGCAGGCTCCCAGTCTGCGAGGTCTTTCTTAGGAATAACATCCTTTTTGAAGAACCTGCACAGAAGCTTGTTGCTGCACTCCTCTGACTGCTTAGAGGAACGGCATTCAGCCAGCTCCCTGAGTGCACTTAGGTCACGTCCTGTCTCAAGAATATACATACAAAAGGGACGTGAGAGCATTTGCCCCGATAGCATTTCCCAATCTTCTTGTGTTTGATACCACAGGCCAGTATCTCAAATATGCCCAGTGAAACAGATCCTGGTAGGTTACGTGAGGCTGGTAGGGTCACATGAAGAAGCAGTTGGGCAGTTGACTAAAATTCACTTACTCTAATTTCCCACCAAGCCCACGTTCATTACTAAGTACATCTCCCTTACATGATTAAAACAAAGTCATCCCAAGAACCCACATACACTCACATCTAATCAGGAATCTGTGTGCCGGGGGAAGAAAAGGACAACTCCTCAAGATTGTAAGCTAAGGGGTGGGGTGTGGGTCTGGAAGCAGGTTGTCTCTGCAGCTCTGCAGCCAGGGCTGCCTGCCTCTGCAGCCGGGGCTACCTCTGCAGCTCTGCATCTGGGGCTGTCTCTGCAGCTCTGCATCTGGGGCTGTCTCTGCAGCTCTGCAGCCGGGGCTGCCTGCCTCTGCAGCCGGGGCTACCTCTGCAGCTCTGCATCTGGGGCTGTCTCTGCAGCTCTGCAGCCAGGGCTGCCTGCCTCTGCAGCCGGAGCATCACATCCTAACCATGGCTGGCTCTCCCACATGTATTGCTTTGCTGGTTGGGAACTAAGGAGTACACTAAAAGAATGTTCGTTTGTTTTTCTTTCACTTATAGAATTTGTTTTACTTTAAAAAAAGAAAAGAAAAAGAAAACATTTGAGTCATAACATCAGTAACCCAGACTCAGAAGGACAAACATGGTATGTACTCACTCATAAGTGGATACTAGATGTAAAGCAAAGGATGACCAGACTACAACTCACAACTCCAGGGAGGCTAGCTAGTAAAGAGGACCCTAAGAAAGACAGGGATTGCCCAGCAGAGAAATGGATGAGTTCTACATGAGCAAACTGGGGGTGAGTGAGAGTAATGGAGGGCAAGGGTCAGGGGAAAGAGAGCTTAGGGGAGTGGGAGGTCCCAGCTGGATCAGGAACAGAATGGGAACAAGGAAAGAGATACCATGATAAATGAAGACCCCATGGGAATAGGAAGAAGCAGAGTGCTAGGGAGGCCCCCAGAAATCCACAATAGACTGGCAATGGTCAAGAGAGTGCCTGAGATGACCTACTCTGGTGATCAGATGGCCAAACACTCTGTCATGATAGAACTCTCATCTAGTGACTGATGGAAGCAGATGCAGAGATCCACGGCCAAGCCCCAGGTGGAGCTCCAGGAGTCCAATTGGTGAGAGAGAGGAGGAATTATAAGAGCAAGAGATATTGAGACCATGATTAGAAAAAGCACAGGGACAACTAGCCAAACTAGTGGAAACATATGAACTATGAACCAATAGCTGAGGAGCCCCCATGGAACTGGATCAGGCCCTCTGGATAAGTGAGACAGTTGATCAGCTTGAACTGTTTGGGAGGCACCCAGGCAGTGGGACTGGGACCTGTCTTTGGTGCTTGGGCTGGCTTTCTGGAGCCTGGGTCCTATGCAGGGACACTTTGCTCAGCCTGGGTGAAGGGATGAGGGGACAGGACCTGCCTTGGCTGAGTCTGCCAGGCTGAGCTGACTCCCCAGGGAGACCTTGCCTTGGAGGAAGTGGTAATGGGGTGGATTGGGGGGGAAGGCTGGGGGGTGGGAGGAGGGAAGACAGGGGAATCTGTGGCTGATATGTAAAATTAAATTAATTATAAAATAAAAATATTTAACATAAAATAAAAAAAAATTAGCATTGGTGAATCCAGTTAGTTTGCTTCTTCCCCACGATTCAGAAGGGCAGAATTCACTAATCCATTCCTTTCCCCAAACACCAAATGGATATTTCAGGGCTTGAACAGTACCTAAGAGAGAATTTCATTTTCACAGAAAATGACTTTTCTACAATGTATAGAGACAATACCACTAACCTGTTCAATAGAACTTAGAGGCACATCTGTGTCTTCACTCTTGGGAGGTTGTATGTTAACTGAACTTTTCTAGGAACAAAACCCAAAAAAACTATCACCACCATTTTCTAAATTAAATAAAAGTGCCTCAAACAAAATCATTTTTTCTAAACTCCTTTACTTTTGGTTGAAAGTTATAGAGTCTAATTCTATTGGGAAAAGTCTCTATCTCATAGATACATATGAACATTGATTTAAATTCTGTTTTGTTTTGTTGCAACAGGATCTCATTATGTGCAGCCCTGGCTGTCCTACTAGAACTAGCTCTGTAGACCAGGCTGGTCTCAAACTCACAGAGATCTACCTGCCTCTGCCTCCTGACGTGGAAATAAAAATAAAAATGAAGAGTCTAGAGTCATGTTGCCCAGACCCAAATTCTTCTGTATATAAAGAGAGAATATTCTATGAATTTTGCCAACTGAACATTTCAGGGTTTTAACATTAGTTAAGAGACAATTTCATTTTCACATATTTTCTGAGAAAATGACTTTTCTCCAATGTATAGACTTGAGATGAAGGAGTCATCTCATATCCGACATATCTCAGATGACAAGCAAGCACCTATTAATTAATATACAGCCAAATTACTAATAAATAATGAAATGTGTAACCTTGACTGACAAAGTGTTAACTATTTGCATTGAATAATGAGAATCAGTGATTGAACTGACCAATTGTGGGAATTGCCAATAAAAGTGGCTGAAGATCCAAGCAAAGAGATGGTGTAGATTTCCTGCCATTTTTAGTGTGATGGCCCTGCTACCATAGTGTGGTCTCCACCATAACTTTATCAATACAATACAGACAGATCATGGTTATGGTGGATCAATCAGGGAGAGATTAAAAACAGAAGATGCTAAATGCCCAGCTGTCAATCTTATATGACTTGGTGCTTGGGATATAGGACATAGTACTATATAGCACTTAGGGACAGTATCACAAATGTACAAGGTTTGTGTCTCAAATGTCTTAGGTAGAAACCTATATACTCTAGAAAGCTGTTGAATATATATATTCAACAAATTATAGAAATAATTCCTGAAAGTACAGTCTTGTATATGTCTTTAAAAATAGCTCTAATGATTAAAAATTCACATGGTAAAAATTCATGGGTGAATTTTGAATAATTTATTTCAGAAACAGCTAGAATAGAAATAAGTAGAAATGGGTCTGGAGAGACTTCTCAGTGGTTAGGAACAGTGACTGATCTTACAAAAGACCCCGGTTTGGTTCCCAGTACCCACACTGGGCTGGTTACAACCAGTTCCAGGGGATCTGATCATTTCTGGATGCTGGAGACAATTTCATAGACATGGTACATCCAAACTCATGCAAACACACACCACACACACACACACACACACACACACACACACACACACACACACACACACACACACACACACAATATAAATCTTAAAAAAGGAAATAAGTAGAAGTTTTAAATGTATCTAAGTATGACATATTGTCTTAAATAAATATTTTATTCACAAATTAAATACAAGTAGAAAATTTTACTGGTTCAAATAGATTTATATGCAGAAATCACCTTAAATTTGGCAAATGAAAAAGTGGTTCAGTTGAGGATTGTGTGTTTTTATGTGTCTAGTTAAAAAGGATAGAGCTTTACAAAATTTTGCTTCTCTTGTGTTCCAGTTGTACTCAGAAAACTATGCCACCCAAAGTTGTCCACACTGGTACTTAAAACAGGATGGACAGTGAACTCTTACCTTAGTTACTAGGCTGACTAAGTAATAAAAGAGAAGGATAGTTCCAACGATGCCAGCGATCACCCCCAAAACAATGGCTATTGTCACTATGGGAGATAAAAAGGAAGAAAGTGAAGAACCAACTGTGTCATTTGAAAAACCAAACAGGGTGATATAACCTTGTCTGCTCACAGAAAATGCATTAATACTTCATAGTTTTGTCCACATTTAATCTTTAAAAATTTTGGATTTTGATGGTAAACTTGTGGGCGTCTGGAACTTTATGCATCTCAGCCACACAGTGAATTTAACCAGGAGTTGTGATGCCCAGTTCGGTATTCTTTGCAGGCATAATTGCAGACAAGAGTTGGCTGGTATTTGATATTGATTGGGAAAAGCCACAAACTCTCTGATGTTTGGACATTATGAGAGAAAACAATGTTTTCATGTATGAAATGGATCATAGAATCACAGGTTTGGAAGGGAAGTAGCACAAACAGCTTACAAATGAGTAAATCAAGTTGAATGAGGCTGAGCTACCCAATCAGACCATGGGAGAACAGAATTAGAAATATTCTCCAGGTCACCTGTGTTCCGAGCATTGTCTTGTTATGGTCCACTTCCTGCACACTCATTGACAAAAACAAAAGACCATATCATGTATTGCTACTTCCAAAGTTTAAAAGGAAAACGCTCTTCCTTCAAAATCAGGACTGACGTTAATGGCATATATTCATAATGGCATAGACCCTGTCACTTCTTTGGCATATGAAATGAAAACAATACAATTTAAAAATGGAATGGTTGTCATTTCATTAAAGCACACCAACATACCTGGCTCGGAAAAAGGGTGTTTGATTCTTCCCAGTTCTGAAAAATAAAGTTTTCAAAGTAAGTCAGAATAATAAGTGGCATATGCCTTTACAAAAAAAATGTTTTAAAATAAGAGGATTTCTGCTGTGGAATAATCCTTCTGTACACTGTGAAAATGTGTTGCTTTCATTGTTAATAAAAAGCTAATTGGCTGATAGCTAGGCGGGATTTTTGGGATAGAGAGAATGCTGGGCGGAAGAAGGGTGGAGTCAGAGGAGTCTTGAGCCAGACACAAAAGAAACAACATGGGAAGTTCACAGATGAGGTAAACAAGCCTTGGATAGCACACATAAATAAAAATGGGTTCATTTCCATTGTAAGAGCTGGTTAGTGGCAAGCCTGAGCTATCGGTTGAGCACTTACAATTAATATTAATCTCTGTGTGGTTATTTGGGAGTGGCTGCCAAGATACAGAAAAGCTCTGCCTACAGATTTCCTTTCTTCTTTTTGAGATTATAATTTATTATATTTCTCCTTTCCCTTTTCTCTCTCCAAAATCTCCCATGGACCCTTCCCCACTGCCCTTCAAATTTATGGCCTCTTTTTTTTTAAAGAAACAAACAAACAAACAAACAAACTGTTATTACACGCACATATGTATATGTAGATACATATAAATTCCCAAATATAACCTGTTCAGCCTATATAATTTTACCTGTATATATGTTTTTAGAGAACTATAGGTGACTGAGGAATGCTGGGAATGGGAGGAATATCCTTCCCCAGAGAAGGACGTACTAACTGGTTGTCCAATTTCTTATTCTTAACCATTTCGGGGGGGAGTTATTGGTCACTTTCCAACACTAAAGTATTTGTGTTGGCTCAGGTGAGTGTTTGAACATCTGACTTTCAGTTGATTGGACTCTGATGAGGTTATGGGGTGGTGCAGCCTAGATGGTGCTGGTGAGACACTGTGCAAGTTACAGCCTTGCCTCATTTCCTGATGGAGTTCTCGGCTTTGAATTTTCAGTTGCAGGCGTGATTTCTCCATGCCTCCCACCACATGGACTCACTCCTGGACTCATAAGCCAAATGACTCTTCCATGAGTTGCTTTTGGTCATGGTGCTTTGTTTTAGCAGCAGAAAAGTAACTAATCCATTGTATTAAGGAACATGTCATTCTTACCTCCAATCATTTCAATGTGAACCTTTACCACCCAACAAATATTCTTGGGTGAGAAACTTGCCAACCAGCTCAATAACTGAGGGGAAGGGGTGAGGAAATGTTAGAGGAACACCTGATGACTTCATAAGGGTGTGGAAACATGTGAAAAAGTGAGACAGTAGAGACTCTCAGCCAACACTCCACACACTCTATTTACTATTCCAGCCTAATGAGGCTCACATGGTTATCAGTCTTCTGGATTTATGGCTTGGCCAGTGACTGAATCCAAATACTTCTTGTGTTTCATTTGAACGTTAGGCAGTGGTTCCACCAGATTTCCTATCTGTTAAGGTTTCTTAACAAAGCCCTAATAGAATCAATCTTCCCCCACCAGTCCACACCACAGAGTTTTTTCTCTCCTGCCCTTTCACCAATGAAGCCCTCACACTATCACAACCGAAGTCTCCTGTTTTTATTACAAATAATTGTCTCATATGACATGGTTTCACATGGCCAAGAATTTGGATATATTTTGCCACCCTCTAGGACTGAGAGTTCTAGAGAGCGGCAATATATATATAAAAAAAAGATTCATTAAAGCTTTTTGTCTCTCTTTTTGGGGCTAAGCATATAGGCTTTGGATTCAACTACAGGATGTCTATTGCTTTAGCAAGTTACTTAATTTCTCAGTGATTTACAGTTTTTTCAGAGAAAATGAGAATTATAATTTTTATGTCTCTGGGTTGTTGTTAGACTGTTAACTGATGCATGAAAATAAATAGTGCCCTGTCCCACCACAGCTGTCCTTTATAGAATACATGTTGTGTAGCACTGCATAGGGGCTCTACATGTTTTCCAGTTGATGTCTTCATGTTGGCTCCATGTTGCAGTTACTCTCTAGTGAGATTGTTAATTGGATCCATGAGCCCAAACAGTAGTTCTAAGCACTTGGCCTAATTTTTCTCCCTTGGCTTCTGAAGCCTATTGCTTCCATTCATTTCAGTAGATACTTCTCAATATTTCCAACTCACTTATGATCCTGAAGCCATTTGAGTCTTTCTGAGGCTCTATTTTAAATGCGGAGTGCCTTCTCTAAGCCCATCTCTAAGTCCACAGAAGACCATCTACCTTCTTCCTTTTAGTAAACTAGACAGACAGACAGACACACATGCACACACACATCCCACCTACCTTCTTCCTTTTAGAAAACTAGACACACATACACACACACACACACAGACACACACAGACAATTTATGTTCTTCTTTCTAGAAAACTAGACAGACAGACAGACATATAGATAGACAGACAGACAGACAGACACACACACACACACACACACACAGAGAGAGAGAGAGAGAGAGAGAGAGAGAGAGAGAGAGAGAGAGAGAGAGAGAGAGAGATCTCACAAGCAATCGCACCACAGGCTCACACTTATCTCCACGCCCAGCTGAGCTTATGGCTATCAGCTTGCAGGCATGGGGATGCATCTGGCTCTGGACCTGCATTCTGACTGACCTCCTATTTAATCTGTGGAGAAACACTGTGGGGCAAGTGTGACTGGCTTCCTTTTAAGATTAATGGCATGGAGGTCCCTCAAGGCAATTCATTCAAGGTCTGTAGGGAAATGGGGCCAGCCCAGGTGAGCTAGTTTGGTTTGCTCCAGACTCTCTGAGGCCTTCGCTCCTGGTACCTTTATTTGCCCCCCACCTCCTGCCAATTTCTGGGTCATATTTATCATTTGGGTGATTTCCTGGTTTTAGTTTCTTTGATTCACAATGTTATTTCTGTGTGCTATTCCAAAGTGAGAGGCCCTGAGCCACCTAGCTGGCATTTCTCAGTGTTGGCCAGTTTCCCTATGGTCACCAGTGGGATCCCACTGAGGAAATCTGCATCACAATATAGAGTAGGTGGAAATACAACAAACCTGTACCATTCGGTGCTGTGAGGATGGGGGCTTCAGGAGTGACAGACCGGTTACCAAGGGACATGTCAAATGGTGTGACAGTGATACCTGTGTAAAGCAGAAGTTGAGAAAGAGAACAAATATGCAGTGAAGAACTCAGTTTCACCCCATGCCCCTTGGTGGCAGCTTCAGAACATCCTTAAAACACAGGCACAGAGACAGGATGAGTGTGGCTTAGTTTTCTCAGCTCTGAAATGACCATACCTCTGGTAACATCTCTCAGAAAGTCACTTTTGATTTTGGATTTCACCAGACTTAGACTGCATGGGCAATGGTGCAGAACCAATAATGTCACAGACAGTCTGGAATTTGAGACATCATCACTACAGGTGCCTCATAGTTCATGAGAGGGACGGAATGGAGAGGTGAGTTGACAATGGCAGGAGAGGCTCCAGGGACAGGCAGGTGCCACACAACATGGCTGCTTGTGCATGTGGACGTTATGCTTCACTAAGGTTCTGATAGGTGGCAACTACTGTCAATAGCACCCAGGAGGAGGTGGATAAAGAGGGCATGCCTAGAGAGGTACATGAAGGAACCCCTCCTTGTGGCCAAGACCTTTCTGGATAAGCAGTCCTCTTATATACAAGCCACCCCTCCTTACAGAGAGTCCTTATCACTCCTTAACATTGCCTTCAGTGAAGACCTGTTGGTTTAAATTGTTCTTGTGCACAAGCAGGCAGAGACAACATAGAAACAAAGCATATTGAGGATATGGCTGTGCTGTCAGGACTGATGGGCAGAAGAAGCTCAATTTATATGACATTCACTTGTCCTCAAATGCCATTCTTTTGTTTTCTTAAGCATTTACAAATATAAAAGCCATAAGTTGTAGATTGCACAAAATCTGCAAGCTATGTACAGTTTTCTGAGCCCCATATTTATCTAATCAGCCTCTTTGGCTATGGAACCCAATTATCAGGGTTCTTAGTCCCCCTGAGACAATCCCATCATGTTTAACCTAGTGTATGCCTGCACTAGTGACCCATGATGTTCCTGTTAGATTTTGGATGGATCCCCTCTGAATACTTTACTGCCACCAAACTGAGGGCATCAATAGCCCATGAGACACCTGAAGTTTACTGAAGCCATTGGCCATTTGGCTCAGGTGCAACTTTATCCATCTCATATAGGATGCACTAAGATATATAGGTAACCAATGAAAAAATGAGCAATTAGGCTGTGTGGCTTCCCATATATAAGAGAGAATAAGAACAAATAAATGTGTATGCATGTCATACTTCCTACATATTTTACATTATTTGTTTGTTCATCTACTTATTTATATGTCTGTATGCATGTGTGGGCATCAGTGTACCACAGTGTGTGTGTGGAAGGCAAAAGACAGCTTGTGGGAGTTGGTTATCTTCTACTATGTGGATTCTGAACATCAAACTCAGGAGGTTAAGCTTGGCAGCAAGCACCTGTACTTAAAAAGGATGAGGAGGGTTATTTTCATAGTAGATACATTACAGAATGACACTTAGGTAAATATGGGACATTGTAGCTCCTAAACACAGGAATCAGGACTGTTAACCAAAGGAGAAATTGACATAAATATAATACTAAATTTTAACAGAGTTCTTCAATTGTGACAGACCAAGAAAAAAAATCCAAACTACTTGCAATAATAAATGATTACATTATACTTCTAATTTAGTCATAAATAAAAGAACATATACTTTGTAATCATGTCTGCTAACATTCCCATGCAAGGCCCCACTCATTCTGTAGGTACATTGTTCCACTGCGTGACAGAGGATTTTGAGATCTGCACTCAAAAAATAGTTCAGGAGGGAAGGTGAACTTCTACAGTATTTGCTTCTGGTAAGCTACAGATCTCAGTGTCACCATCCATCGTACTGGTGACCTCAAATAAATAGTTGTATTCATTTTGTTTTGTATTTTTATTTAATTTCTTCCATTTTAAGTATTGAATATAATCATGATATGACTGGCCACATCAAAGAGTTGCTCTCAGATTAAAAAATATCCATGTTACAAAAGAGTAATAAATTAAGACTGTCTCATGGGTTTGGAGGCAGCTTAATTGCTGTCCTTACAGGAGAAGACAGACTATAAACCTTCACTAAAGGCTTCTCCTTATGAAAAAAAGCAGAAAACACAATTATAAGAGGAAGAGTCAAGCCTGAAATATCATTGTGTATGACAAACAAAGCCACCACAGTTGTCCACTCAGTACGTAGACTAGAGTTGAGTTACATAAAGGCAAATGAATCCAACTGAGGACTAGGGGCACTTTGGCCAGTTATTTGCATCTTTCATTAGTATAAAATGAGATTATTACTAGTGTATACATCACATCATCACTGACCACATTAAATGAATGTATGTGTATAGTGATTTAACAGAATGGAAAGGCTGATCCTAAAACACACATGGAATGAATAGATCCAAGTAGCCAAAGCAGTGTCCAAGGACACAGTCTGAAGATTCAAACTTCCTGAGTTCAAAATTCATGATGAAAAAAAAAAAAACCAGAAAACAAACAAACAAACAAACAAACAAAAATTTCAATGTTTGGAGAGTTGTGTTGCTCTAGTGATAAACATAAAGATCAGTGGGATAGGTTTGAGAATCCAGAAGTTAATTTATATCTATGACTAATTTTCAAAGTAGTGTGGAGGCCATTCAATGGAGAAAAGCAGTATTTTCAATAACTGCTATATTTACATACAAAAAGGTAAAGAACTTTTTCTTCATGTTACACAAGAATATTAACTCAAAATTTATTGAAGACATAGATATATACATACAATGTATGTATATATATTTAAATTATCATATAGAGCATATGTATATGTGTATATGTATATACACATACACACACTGATGTATATAAGGTAAAACTGTAAAACTACCCTTGGAAGAAAAAGTACAGCTATATTTTATAATCTTGAATTTGGAAAAATGGTTCTTCAGATATGACACCATAAATAAAAGCAACAAAATAGGAAATAGAGTCCATAAAAATACATTAAAAGGTAAAAAAGATGGTCATAGTATGAGAGAAAATATTTTCAAGTCATTTATCTGATAAGATGACATCTAGAATATACAAAGAATTTTTACAACTATACAACAAAAAATTTAGACATTTTAAACATTTCAATAGACATTTCCCCCAAAGAATAAATGAAATGAAAATGCCAACAGCTGTGGTAAAAGTTGCTGGGCATCATTAGTCCTGAGGGAAATGCAAATTAGAAACCTCACCTGCTAGCATGGCTGCATGGAGGTTTGCCAAAGTAGTGTGGGTTGGCTTAAGACTTTCTATGTTTATTACCAGAAAAAGTCAAGTACATAGAAGCATCTTTCACTTTTAGAGGTCTTCAATTGTATCCTAGACCTTCAACATTGTACATTAAGTAGGCTTTTGTTAGATGATTTTGCTTAACTGTAGGCTAATACAAGCATTCTAAACACACTTAAGGGAGATTGGCCTAAGCTGTGAGATTTAGGTGCATCAGGTTCATTTTTTTCACTATAGTTTGGGGACATTACCCCAGGATAAGTCAAGGACCATCAGCAATTCAAAAGGTGGAAATTATAAGTGTGAGCAAAGATCTGGAGAAACTGGAATCTTTACACCCTGGTGGGAGAAAAGTAAATAGTGTAGGTCCTGTGAGGAAAGTCTGGGGCCAACTCAGCAAACAAAATGCAGTATCTATGACTCCATAATTTGACCTCTGTGGATATTGACATGGGTGTCCTTTCCAAAAGTAGCATATGAATACTCATAGCAGCCCAATTCACAAGAGCTCAAATACACACACATTGCTATTAAATTTCTGTCAATGAATGAATAATTCATTCATTCAATGGGATAACTTCCAGCCCTAAAAAGGAATGAATACTTCATGCCCCCAGTATGCACAGATAAACATGTTATCCTAAGAGAAACAAACCTCACAAATGCCACCTGTTGTATGACTCTATTTATTTGAAATATGCAAAATAAATAAATCCATAGCAGTAGAAAGAGAATTAGTAGTTGCTGTGGTACTGTGGGCACAGGAGGAGGGAGTGACTGGTAATGGACCTGAGATCGCTTTTGGAATAACAAAGATATTCTGAAAGCAGTCAGCGGTGATGAATATACACCATTCTGGGCAAACCGAACACTTAAGACAGCAAAAATGGTGAACATTATCTCAAGCATATTTCATGTTGGTAAAAAAATGAAATGACTTTATTTCTTGGGGGCATGGGACATTGGTTGAGTATGAGGATACCACAGTAAAATTGTCTAGATTTATACACTACATTCTCCACTCACTGGCTAGAGGTAAATTTTTGAAACATTTTGAATTTCTGTTTCTTTCATCTGCAAATAAAATACTTATTGGAAAGAACTTGTAAAATAATGGAAACAAGCCCAGGAAAGGCTTAGACTGGGCTCAGCAAGAACTCTTTACATCTCATTTTCTTGTAATAAATACATACAATGTTTGAATATACATCACAGCTCCATTAACCAGAAGCAATAGAAGCCAACCTTTTTTTTTTTTTTTTTTTGAGATGGTTTTTTGAAGTGGAGGCTTTACTTTCTCTGTGTCTGACTATATATTTTTGTAGCCTTGGATACAAAATTCCAAGGGTTTCCTAACAGCACTGAGCATGTGTGATTACTACCTGCATGGAAACTGCTTGGAAATATAGACAAACTGAGGTCCTTGTTTGGGGTGGGGGGTAGGACAAAGGCTAAATGTTACTCAAAACAGATCTCACTTTTAACCTGGACTGGAAGAAACACAGCTAAGCAGAACCTCTTTTACTTATATTTACAAACACTTCCAAGCACTAGATTCTTCTTCCCTGTGTTGAGTGGTTTGGTTTTCTGTATTCTGTCAAGTTCATTGCTTAGATTGAACAGTGTCTTTGTTCTATACCACCTTAGAGGAAGCTCAGCTAGTTGCTGAACTTAAGCCTGATGTAAAGATCTCAGGAGATGTCTGTAGAGGACATGAGGGTTAGAACTCCCTCCCCAGACCTACGTCTGAGGTCAGCATGGGGCAAGAAAACTGAAGGAAAAATGGGCAATGCTTCAGGACCCTTCACAGCTCTGAATTAGGCATTGGCCAGAACACTACCTCATTCTCAGGATATGGTAGAAATCTTCAAGCAGTCGTGTGATCTGAGGTCCTATTTTTAGCTGCTTTTCTGATACTCTTAGTTCTAGAAGGTGTGGCAGTTTGGGATGGGAATGAATTCCCATTTCACAACGGAAAGACTAAGATGAGAAACTGTTGCCGATGGTTTGTGTCATGTATTCAATGTTTCTCCTTGCTCTTTCCTCTACTGTATCTCTTGAGAATCAGTTCACATGAACCTTTCCATAAATTTTATTAACCACAGAACAGTGAATAGCATCATGTGTTTTCCTCCATTGACTGGAAAGCACTGTTTGCTGACAACAGCTTTCTAAGAAGCAGGGATTGTATTCATTCATTTTGCTTTTCTAAACGCTTTAAATATTCCTTCAGTGCATGAGATGATCAATTCTCTTTGCAGAAACATTTCTGCTTAGGAACAAGCCAAGGGAAAGAAACTCACGAGCTTACCCCCAGAGGCAACCATGGGAAGTTTCTGGTCAATGTTTCACTGTCAGTTTGTTGCCCCCAGAAGATGTTGCAGATACACCTTACTGAAGACTCAGATGCCAATGGCTAGAAACCCATTATATTAAAAACCCAGAACCTACCCGATGCTGGCAATGACCCTAGATGCTCTTTTTGGAACAGGGAAGTTAGTTCAAATGAGCCTCCCAGAGCCCACAGGGAGCTAACATCTCACCCCAGCTCGAACGGTTAGTAAAAAAAGATTTATCATTTTATTTGATGGGTGTGAGGATTTGCTTTCTTGTGTGTATTGCACCTTTATGTACCTGGTGCCTGTGGAGGCCAAAAGTGGCATTAGATCCCATAGAACTAGAGTTACAGACAGTTATGAGCTGCCATGTGGGTGCTGGGAATTGAACTCAGGTCCTCCGCAAGAGCAACAAGTGCTCTTAACCATGGAAATGTGTTATGTAAAAACATGGGTCCTACCTAAGTCTGGCAATGATGTCGAATATTCTTCTTGGTAACCTGCAATTGAAGAAATAAAGAGGGCAGTTGTAAGAGAATGATCTGAAAGGAAAAGGTGTACAAGTCATTTAAAATGTGTTTCCTACAGCTTACAGAATGGCACAGAATTTGTCAACTATTCATCCGGTAGAAGGCTACTATGCAGAACACACAAAGAACTCTGATACATTAAAACATGGAGAAGTCTTCAAAAATAGGGAAGTGATCTGACCAGATGCTTCTTGAAAAAAGTCGAGGAAACCACGGATGTGTGGAGGAGCCCCACCAGGGAATTGCCATCTCACTCCAGCTGGAACAGCTATTGAAAAAAGATTCACTGATTTTTATTTCATAGGTTTTCCTGCATGTATGCACGTGCAGCTTGTGTGTGCACAGTGCTGGTGGAGGCCAGATGAGGTCAGATTCCCTAGGAGGGGAGCTACAGACAGTTGTGAGCTGCTGAGTGGGTGCTGGGAACAGAACTCAGGAAGAACCTCTGGAAGAGCTACAAGGGCTCTGAATCATGGAGCTGTCTTGCAATGTGCTGTGTAGACCAGAATGGCTTGAACTCACAGAGATCCACCTGCCTCTGACCCTGAGTGCTGGGATTAAAGGTATTTGCCCCCATGCTAGCTGGAATAGTTATTCTTTAAAAAAGAAACAAACAAACAAACCCCAAACCAAGTGTTGAGGACTTGGAGTAAATGTAACTCTTATAAAGAGTTGGTAGGGACATGGATTACTGCAGTCACTGTGAACACAGTATGGAACTCCCCCAAATGTATTACATAGCTGTTCTATTAGTGGCTGTATATTGAAAGGATGTGGAATCAGCTCACCAGAGATACCCACATGTCATGCTTACTGCAGCTCTGTTGGTGTGCACTAGGATGTGGAAGCTGCTTAAGGACACCAGCTTGTGATAAACAGATGATATGGAGTACTTTCAGCCATATATTCAGCTTTGTTCTCCAGTCTGTCATGATCATTATAGCTAGCACCTATTTAGTGGTACTTATCAATACTTACTATGATGATGATTCTTAATGTATAATAAACAGATTCGTCTTGTTTTGGGTGATGGAATGAGTACATTGTGTTAGTACTTTTCTTAGCCCTTCTGCTGTTACAATGAGATAGGTACCGACATTGCCCACATTTTCCCGATGAAGCCAAGGGAGGGACTATGATTTGCCTCAATGTTTTCTAGACTTCTAGATTTGAACCCAGGCTTGCTGTTCCTTGCACCATGTTTTTAACTCCTGCTTCATTCCATCTGCAGGGGAGTCTGGATCTCATCTCTGCATCCCACAGAAAGCTTTGCATCTTTCTGCTCACTCAGATCCAGATCACAGCTGTGCCTATGGGCAAAATATGCTTCACACAGCTGCCTGCTGCTCCCCTGCCTTCTGGACCTTTGCATTTCTAACACAGAATCACTGTGTTTGAGATAACATTGCTTAAAATATCCCCAGAAGGAGGCCAAAAAATAAAGCTACTTTAAAGAAATTTAATAATACATGGAATTTATTTTAACAAACACACTAGTTTAGATTTACCCCAGCCATAGAGCACCTAAACCAATTAAAAAGGTTTTTTGTTTGTTTGTTTAGTTTTCAGTTTTGTAGTAACAGTTTCACAAAGAGAAACCCTTCATGGTTTCCAAGTTCATGCTCACTCACAGCTTGTCTCTTTTCAGCAGGAGAAACTGGATATACTACTTTTGAAAAAGAAAGGCCACAAAGCTACCTTAACCTTCACTACTAACTTTGGCTTGGAAATAAGTCTCTTCATAGCCCCCCAAAAGGAACATGTTTATTTATATAAAGATATTACTCATACTTGATACAACTCTTTTAATTCTGTCTAGGCTTAGAATCAAAGCAAATTTCTCATACTGGGAGACTGTGATTCAGACTGTACCCCAAATGGTGGGCACCGTTGTCCTTGGCTCTCATTGTCAGCTGAATCCTAGTAAAAGCACCCATGAGACTGACATTAACATACCACTCAATTCATTTGTTCAGTTAGGTAAGAAAACCAAAATTCATGGTTTAATAAATGAAACCTCATCAAACTGAAAATACTCACTCACCTGATGTCGACGCCTGAGTGGTTACAGTCTCCTGCATATTGGAAGTGTCACTTTGCTCAGCCAGGGAGGCTAAGTGTTATTCCCTGGCCCTGCCTGCCTGCCAGTATCTCTCAGGTCCACCTTCCCCGGGGCCTCTATCAGTTGATACACATTGGAGAGCACTTAAATGCAGCGAAGTTATTTAGTGTCCGTTAATAAAGATAACCAGAGGGCTGCCTAACTGAGAGGTTGTGTGTAATTAAAATCTTCATTTCAAAGAACTGCCGGCTGTGTTAAATTAACTTAATGTAAATGAAGTGGGCATGGCAAGGTAGCCACAGGAACCCGCAGTTGGACAAAGAGATAAGCTTCGAGGTCTGTGTTAGACTGCTAGACTGCTGTAGAATTCGAATGTTTCTAACTATGGTTCATTAAGAAAGTGACTTCTTATTTATGAATTGATGCTCTTGAGAACAAAAAAGCTTTCAAATTTGTGACAATTCAAACAGTAATGAAAAAGACACGAGACAGGAGAAAATTTTCAGGAAACTGGAATTCAAATTGAACTCCAGTGTCCACGTGGCTGTAGAAGCAGTTTCCTTTAAAATGCACCCAAATAGCAAAAGTAAACAGTGGAAAGCAAACATAGGTAAACGGCCACGCCCCTCAGTAAAGCAGGTTAGAAGGAAGGGTGCAATGCTGAGGGGACCCTAGCTAACAGGAAGCAGGAACACAGCCTATACAAAACCCTCCCCGCCTCTGGACACAGGAGAGCAAGGGCTGCTTTGAAGATCTCTGGAAGCCTAGTCAGCTCTTCTTCAGCTCTGACCTAATACTGAGATGCGGTTCCTTCAGGCGAACTCATTGCCCTGTCCTACCCAGATTAAAAACCTGGTGACTTCTCAGGATGGGAATTTGATGTCAGCCTCAGAGTCACAGAAGTGAGTGTGGAAATGGGGCCACATAGGGACCTCTAGCGGCTGATTTTCGTAATAGAAAAGAAATGTGAAAAACGCAACTGGAAAAAAACATTCCCTTACACCTTTCCTTCCCAGTCATCATTATTCAGGAGTATCATTAGAGCCTGCCTGTGACCTTCCATCATGCGAATGTGTCAGATAAACACAACTGTCTTTTGAGAATTTTGAGTCAGGGCCTAAGAGTTCAGCCAAAGGTGTTTGAAGTGTTCAATCTACCAGCAATCCCATAGGTTTGTTGGTTCTGTGTGTGTTGGGCTGCTTTCCTCTCAGTGCTGTTGGGAAAGTCCCGTCAATGACATGAAGTTATGTTGGAAAGGAGGAAAGTAGCTTGGATCAGTGGACACAGACCAACATCTATCTTACTTGTTTTAGCCATTCATTTCTGCCTACTAATATCTCCCAACTACACCTGGTTCTGATGATTTCTGAAGATGGTTCCATGCTGGTCACATCTGCCAGGGAGAACATTTTGGTTTTTTGTTTTTTTGTTTTACATGGAGGGCCAAGGAAAATGATACAGGAAAGTTGGGACAGTGGTTTGTGCTAATGGTCTCCTTGTGGCTGTGTTCCTTCAGCATGCCCAGCCTGCTAGTAGAATGTGCTACCTCCTGGATTTGTTTTCTTCCTTTGCATGCCTTTTAAAACATAAGGAATCACAAAGTCATAAATATATATATGATGCTCAAAGTGATCCTGTTAGAGAGGCAGGGCAGATAATACTCTTTAAACTTGAGAAAACCAGGGGACAGACAAGAGATTGCAACGTAGTCCTTATTTGTCCCCACCTGTAGCTGTGTGGATTTCATCAAAGATTATTTGTCGTTGTTCAGAGGTTATGATGGCTATTCTTGCCTGTCAACTTGTCTACATCTGGAATGAACTGCAATGCAGAAATGGAGGGCACACTTATGATCTGGATCTTGAGGCAGGAAGACAACATGCCTTCCATCAGGATCTTGATGTTGGATGACACAAACCTCTAGTCCAGACCTTGAGGTGGGGAGACACAACTTTAAGGGGCCACCCCTTCTGCTGGCAGCCTGTGTAAGGACAGTGGAGGAAGGAAGGGTTTGTTCTTCACCTGCTTGCTCTCGCCTTGCCAGCACATCCATTCCTTCGCTGGCATTGGAGCCTGCTTCTTCAGAATTCCAGAATATACAGAAGACCATTCTCTAAGTTCTGTGATTCTAGAGAACCTTGACTGATCCAGAGGTATAGCTCAATTTAAAACCAGGATATTAAATGGAAAAACAAGATCAGTCTTTGCTTCTTTGTAGTTTTGACAGGCTCAAACCTGGACCTCCTGGCCTTCCTGGCTCCCCCATTTCCCAGCTACTGGGGTTACAGGCATGCCCCTCCCTGCTGGCATAACATATCTTCTTTAGTTTTCTTCTTGTTTAGTGCTGGGATGAGCTCAATCTCAAGCCTGCTTAGAAGATGCTGTACTGGTGTACTACAACCAGGGTCCTGCTTTTAGTTTTGGAGATAGTGTCTCAATGTTTAGCTTACATTGTCCCTTAGGCTCCCTTAAATCCTTCCTCAGTCTCCTGAGTTTTTGGAGAACAAACGTGTCACCATGCGTGACTAGGCTCCTCTGGTATGACTGAGCTTGCATCCCCATGGTGACAGGATCCACTGACCCCACCACAAGCAGGCATTCTGGAGTTAGCCAAGTCCCTCTGCTGTTGCTCGCCTCCACCCTATGGCAAAACCTCTTAAACCTAGTGGCCTCCAGCAACACCAGCTCATTCCCTTCTCATTGTGCCTGTTCACCTGACGATTGTGGGCCCAGAAGTTAGGTGGTAGGGCTCCCTCCCCCACTTTGGCATATGCTGCTCTTGTTGTGGAAGATAATGAAAAACAACCTAAGAGAAGAATGTCTTTACAGCCCCCGTTCTGTTGGCCAAAGCAAACCATGGTCCAAGATGACATCAATGAGACCAGGAACTGTGGTTCTTCTAAGCAGATGTCTGTAAGTCACATGGCAGGGGCAAGACCATGGTTATGATTTGGAGTGTCAGTACAGGCTCACTCTCATTTACACTTGGTTGCAGAATAATTTTTTTTGTACACTGTGAAGATGTGTCTTTGCCAAGGCACCTTCTGAATGGTTTAATAAAGAGCTGAATGGCCAATAGCTAGGCAGGAGGAGGTATATGTGGGTTTCCTGGACAGGGATGTCTGGTAAAAAGGGACAGTTGTCAGCTGAACACAGAGGGAGCAAGACATGCAGGAGAAGAGGTAAAAGCCATGAGTCACATGGCAACATGTAGATGAATAGAAATGAGTTAGTTAACTTATGAGAGTTACTAGGACAAGCTTAAGCTATAGGCCAAACTTTCATAATTAATAAGTCTCTGTGTCATATTTTGTAAGATGGTGGCCCAAAGAAAAAACCTCGGCCCAAAGGAAAGGCCTGCGACAGCACTTTCTGTCTCAACTTCTTCCTTACTTGGGGGTTTACAAATCAGATTCAGTTAGCAGACCTGGTCAGGGCCTCAACAACATCCAGTGGTGAGGTTTAACTCACATCTCAGTGTGTGGGAGGGGTTTTCAGTGTTTCTCAAGAACACTGTCTGTATTATATTGTTAGATGCTGCTCCAAGATGCCTCCAATCCCACTGGCATCAGGTGACACGTGTGGCTTTTCTGCTTGGTTCAGTCTGTGCTGTATCCATCTCCACTGGCTGGAAGCATAACCCTGGTTACCTCTGGGCCCCCTCTGGAATCTCAGGGTAAATTAGACACCTACAGAGGCAGTTGCATCACTGGATGCTGACCGGTATTAGTAGTGATCACAGGTCACTATGGCTGTGGACAGGAGTGTTAAACTCAGACTTGGGGCTCAGCTTTCTCAGAGAAGCAGCAAGACCCAGTGGACGAGTGATCAGATAGAGCAAGGGAGAAAAAAGAACATGGAAAGCAGAGAAAAGAGCAGGAATAACTGTTGAGGATTATTATCTTAAGGGGTGTTACTTTTGTTTATGTTGCATTTGTTTAACTCTATGAAGCTGTGTTACTGTGCCTGTCTGAAATACCTGATGGTCTAATAAAGAGCTGAATGGCCAATGGGAGGCAGGAGAAAGGATAGGCAGGGCTGGCAAGCAGAGAGAAGAAATAGAGGGAGAAATCTGGGAGAAAGAGAAGAAGAACAAGAGAAGGAAAAGGAGGACATCAGGGGCCAGCCATCCAGCTACACAGCCAGCCATGGAGTAAGAAATAACGAAAGGTATAAAGAAATAGAGAAAGGTAAAAGCCCAAAGGCAAAAGCTAGATGGGATAATTTCAGTAAAGCTGGGTAGCAACAAGCCAAGCTAAAGCCAGACTTTTGTAATTAAGAATAAGTGCCCGTGTGGTCATTTATTTGGGAGCTGGGTGGTGGGCCCCCCAAAAGAGCCAAGAAACAAACAAGTAATGACAGCACAAGATAGATAGATAGATAGATAGATAGATAGATAGATAGATAGATAGATAGATTCTCAGAAGGGTTTAAGAGAGGAGGGAATACCTACCTTGAATGTGGGCAGCACCATCCTCTGGGCTGGGATCCCATACTGAATAGAAAGGGGAAAGTGACCTGAGCCCCAGTGTTCATCTCTCAGCTTCCTGACTGCTGATGGATCTAGACTGGATATGAAGGAGAAAGTGAACTGAGCCCCAGTGTTCATCTCTCTGCTTCTCGACTGTGGACATGGCATGACCTGCTGGGACTTTCCTCCATGGTGGATTTTACCTTCAAACCATGAGCCCCACAGACTCTTAAATCCTTCGTTAGAACGAGAAAAGTACCAGATACAGGTGCAGAGCTAATTGATCATCAGGTTTATACAGCTGTAAGTTTTTTGTTTTTTTTATTAACTTTGCATTTCCAGCTAGAAACTAGAAACACAATGCCTTTTTCATTTGTTTTTTCCTATCTAAAAATATTGATGGAATTTACTTTTTAATTCTAACAGTTTAAATTGATCCCTTTTACTACTCACTTAACATAATTCTGTTAAATCTACAATCGGATGCCATTTGCTTCCGTGTTTATCAATGCACATGGCCACATGTATTTATTTGCCATCTGAACTTGGGAGAGCTCCAATAAAATGCCTGATGAAGAATGCTGGTAGACAACTTTGATCAATAAGAAAGGTCTGTCTCTGGTTTCTGAAAGGTTTTGTTCTGCACGTTTTCTGTCGTTCTGGTGGGGATACCATTTTCTTCTTGCTCTGTTACTTTAAAGATTTTCATCCATTTCTTTCAATTGTAAAACAAATCAGTCTAGATGAAGTGAGTTAACACTTTGTGTATGAAGTTGGATTCAATGTGCTGATATATGAAAGATTTCTGAATTTAGATATTTGAGAAACACCACCTCACAGTTTTCCTTTCATATAATGTCAAGTTTTGTTAACAAGTTTACTTTAGGCTTATAAAGTGAAACAGAAAATATTCTTTTTAATGATCTGAGTTGTAAAAATATCAATACTAATGGGCTGGAGAGATGGCTCAGAGGTTAACAGCACTGGCTGCTCTTCCAGAGGTTTGGTGTCTCAGAACCTTCTGTAAATCTGCCCAGGGGATCTAATGCCCTCTTTTGGGCCCCAAGAACATTGCACAGACATGTACAGACACACATGCAGGCAAAACACCCATATACATAAAATAAAATAAAGGTTAAAAATTTTAAAAATGAGTACCAATCACTTTTTAATGTGTAACCAATTTGGCCCATCTCCTGTCTCCAAATGAAGCTTCCAGGGCCAAGACTGGGCTTCATCCAACTGAGTTGTTAGCCAAAGGGGTCCCCTGGAAATCCCCAAACATCCCAGGCTATTGACAAGAGAGCAAGTTGCTCTCCACAAACTGACAGCAAGGACCCACACAACTCATTGACCATAGAGAGGTCCAGCTGGTGCCCACACAGAACCTTTTACCCCCATGTTCTAGTAAAGTACTTCTCAATCTTTCTAATGCTTTGACCCTTTAATACAGTTCCTCATGCTGTGGTGACCCCCAAACAAAATTATTTCTATTGCTACTTTATAATTGTAATTCTGCTACTATTATGAATGGTAATGTAAATATTTGATATGCAGGGTATCTGACATGTGACCATGGTGAGGGTTGTCTATGACACAGAAAGGCACTCTGCAGGCTACCAAAGGAGAAAAGTAAGCACCAATCCAACTACAAAACCTTTGACCTACAATCTATCCTGCCTGCAAAATACACTAAGGCAATGATGGCACAAAGCTTGTGGGCATAACCAACTAATGTCTGATTTGACTTAAGGCCCACTCCATAGGATGGAATTCACACCAACACTGCTTGGATCACCAAAAACCAGGGTCTAGATAGTCCAGACACCTGGGGTAAAACAAAATACCACTGGTCTAAGAAAATTGTAACAATAAAATGACTCTTAATGATATTCTGTTAGACACATATATTGGTGCCTTATTCAGCCATCATCAGAGAGGCTTCCTCCTATATCAGACAGCAATAAATACAGAGGTCCACAGCCAGAAATTACACAGACAGAGAGGGCTTAGAACACACAATTCTACACGAGATGTCTCTATCGAACCCCTCCCCTCAAGGCCCAGGGAACCCTGCAGAAGAGGGGCAGAATGAGTGGGGGAGACAGAGGGCACAAGAACGAAACCCTCTTAAACAACCGAGCAGAGCTCATTGGAACTAGCAGAGACTTAAGCAGCTTGCCCAGGCCTGCCCAGGTCCTTTACATGTGTATAGGGCTTCCAGTGTAGTGTTTTATGAATTCCTGAGTGTGCAGACGAGTCGGTCTCTGATTCTCTGCCTTCTCTTAAGCCCTTTTCTCTCTCCGTTGGCTTGTTTTGTCCAACTTCAATTTCATGGCTTTTGGGCTTTTAATTTTTATTTTACATTTTATTTTGTTTAAAAGACATCTAAGCCTAGAGTTTTATTTGTAAGAAAAGTTTTTATTTCTTTAAATATGAATGACCTTGTATTCTACAGATTAAGTTTCCTTTAACAAAATATATTTTAATTTCTGGGTTTCTTTTGTGTGATATTTGAGGCATTTTCCATTATGTCTAAGTTGTCAGATTCATTTCATGTCTGTAAAATTACTCCTGTACCGTGTTTTCCATTCCTGATGTGGGTTATTGCTATTTTCTCTCATGCTTCCTTAATAATTCCCAGTAACTTTGAAGACTCAACATTGGGCTTCATTGTTTTTCCCTGACCTCCACATTCTCCACTTCCTCTTTACCATTTCCCTATATTCTTTATTGATAATTTGAAGTTCCTTTCCCTAGCTTGTGAAGAAAGAAGTTTAATCATCCATTTGCATACATTTTTCTTTTCAAATATGAATTTAAGATTATATTTTCTCTAAGTAATATTTTATCTCTGCCAACACATTTCATATTATGCTTTCATTGCAACTCAACTAAAAATATTAATACATTGCACATTTATTCAGTGACATATGGATTATTTAGAAGTACATTGCCTGTCAAACATTTGGAGTTTTTCTATTTATCTTGCTATTCCCATTTCTAATCATATTTCATGATTGCTTATGAATGTGCTCTGTATTTTAACGAGTTAGGGTACATTGTAATTGTTGGCTGAGTAACTTATACTTCAGTTAACTTATACTTCAGCATATGGTTTCAGTTGATAAATATTCCATGTGCATTGAATAAGATTGTGTTTTTTAATTTGTTGGTTATAAAGTTTTATACTGACTCACGTGGTTAATTAGCTACTGATGCTTTTAGTATTTTTCTTTTTTTCTTTTTCTTTGAGATATGGTTTCTCTGTGTAGCCTTGGCTGTCTTGGAACCCACTCTGTAGTTCAGGCTGGCCTTGAACTCACAGAGATCCGCCTGCCTCTACCTCCCAAGTGCAGGGATCAAAGGTGTATGCCACCACCACCCGCCTTTCTTTGGTTTTTATAAATTCATATTGTGACAGGACAAGGCAGTGTAGCAGTTCCTCCATCTTGTATTCTTGCTGAGGCCATTCCAGGTTTAACTTGAATTTGATCTTCTTGATGGGAATCCCATGGAAAATTATCCAACTCTATTCTAGAAACCCACGTTCAGGATGTCCTAGCTAACTTAACTTCTGTTAGACTGCTTGCATGTGCAATCTCCTCCCTCCTCACTGCTCCCCGCACAGTTGCAGAGCAAGATACCAGGATGTGATTTTCTGCTTTTAAAAGCCCCTTGCTCTAAATGCTTGGGGGGACCTACACTTTGGTCCTAAATACCTGAGTGTAGTCTCAACCAGCTGGAATCAAGACTTTCAATTGGCCATAAACTGAGTCTGAGTGGTCATCTCTGATGGACTCTTTGTAACAATATATACAGTATATTCTAAACATATAATCAGTCTGCCTTGGCTTGCAAAAGCCAATCATTTTTGGCATATTTGGCTTGGCTGAGTGAGCCTTTGAATACTTTGAAATCCGGCCCCTTTCTCAGATTGCCCAATTCTTCCCTTATAAGGAAAGGAGATGTTTTCACACTCTACCTTCTGAATCTCCGTGCTTCTTTAATCTTCCCAATAGGAGTCTGACTAAGGCATTTTTTAGTTTTATTTCTATTTACAAAAAGACTCTATTAGTCTTCTTAGTCACTGGATTGATGTTTTCTTATCAGCGAAGATTTTACCAACTCCCATGTAAGATGGAAGACTAAAAGTCACATCAGAAGGAGTAGTGGTTGATTATAGCTTGGGAAACAGTCCCTTGCTGTCTCTCATTAGAAAACAAATAGGCTTCTAAGGGATAATGATATAATATAATATAATAAAAATTAACACATCGGAGTTGGAGAAGACAACAAACAGAACGAAAAGAGCCCAAGAGAAGGTACAAGAATCAAAGGCCCACTCATTCACACACTCAGAAATCCCGTAAAAACACTAACCTGGAAGCCATAATATATACACAGAGGACATAGTGTAGACCCGTGCAGGCCCTGTGCATGCTGCCTCAGTTTCTGTGAGTTCATATGAGCTTTGATAATGTTGATTTAATGGGCCTTGTTCTCCTGGGGTCCTCCATCCCTCCTGGCTCCTACACACCTTCTGCCTTCTCTTCTGCAGGGCTCCCTGAGCCTTGTGGGAGGGATTTCATGAAGACATCACATTTAGGGCTGAATGTTGCAAGGTCTTTTATTCTCTGCATAATGTCTGTCTGTAGGTCTCTGTATCTGTTCCCATCTGCTAAAGGAGGACGCTTCTCTGATGATGGCTAAGCAAGGCACTGATCTATGAGTACAGCAGAATGCCATTAGGAGTAGTTTTATTGCTGTTTTTTGTTTGTTTGTTTTGTTTTTGTTTTAGAACAAAGCATTTGGCTTAACCCTAGGTTTCTGGGCCATCTAGCCTTAGGTTCTTGGTCACCCAAGCAGTGTTGTGTTTGGGTTTCATCTTGGGGAGTGGGTCTAAGTCAAATCAGATAATGATTGGTTACTCACACAAGCTTTGTGACACCATTTCCTTAGTGTATCTTGGAGGTAGGATAGTATAGCAGATAAAGGGTTTCTGTCTGAGTCGGTGTTTACATTTCTCCATTGGTAGTGTGCAGCATATGTTTCTATACCAAGAGGCTAGTATGTAGGGGTGAGAGCTCTATGTGGACACCAGCTCAACTTCTTCAGGTTCAATGAGTTGTGTAGCTATTGTCTTTACCAATGGGGCCTTGCCATAAATTTGTACCTATAGTCTTGGCAACAGTTTGGGTTGTTTGAGGGTTCTAATGGGACTCTTTGGCCAACAACTCAATTAGATGTAATTCAGTCCCAGAACTGGAAGCTTCATTTGGTAACAAGAAGTGGCCGGTTGGCATCCTATCTCTCCCATTATTTGGCAATTTTAGTTAGATTGCTTTCATATGTGTATATATTTTAGGAAGCTTCTGCTGTGTTAGGTCTCCACACTTCCTCTCAAATGGCCATTAGTCTTAGCTGCCTCCCCTCATTTCCTTCCCTCATCCTTCTCTACCCTCTTCTTCCCCTCCTGACCCTCCAGTCTTAGCACCCCATCCATCCATAACTATATTCTAGGTCCCTTTCCCAACAAGATCTGTCTATCTTCTCAACCTCAGCCCCTTGATCTATACCTAATCTCTGTGATTTTCTGGATTGTAGCTTGGTTATCATGGACTTAACAGCTAACACCCATATATAAGTTTATACATACTGTATTTTTCTTTCTGGGCCTGAGGTACCTCAAAGTAATACTCCATTGTATAGATATACCACATTTTCTTTATCCACTCTTCAGTTGAGAGAGATCTAAGTTGTTTCCAATTTCTGGCTATTATGAATAGAGCAGCAATGGACACAGTTGGTCAAGTGTCTCTATGGTAGGATGAAGAGTCCTTTGGGTATGTGACCAAGAATGGTGTATAGCTGAATCTTTAGGTAGATCAATTCCCAACTTTCTGAGGAACAGCTATAGTGATTTCAATAGTGGACATGTTTGTACTCCCACCAGCAGTGGAAGAGGATTCCCCTACCAGCACATCCTCTCCAGCATGAACTGTCACTTGTGTTTTTGATCTTAGCTATTCTGGCAGGTGTAAGATGAATTCTCAAAGTAGTTTTGATTTGCATTTCAATGATGGCTAAGGATGGTGAGCATTTCTATAAGTGTTTTTCAACCATTTGACTTTCCTCTTTGAGAATTCTGTTTAGATCTGTACCTCATTTAAAAAGGGTTTGTTTTCTTGATATCCAGTTTTTTTCTTTTTCTGTTTTTAGTTCAGATATCAGCCCTTTATTGTATGTGAAATTGATAATTTTTCCCACTCTGTAGGCTGCCGCTTGGTCTGAATGATAATGTCCTTTGCCGTACAGAGGCTTCTTAGTTCTGTGAGATCCCATTTATTAATCTTCTTAGTGTCTGTACTATCAGCGTTCTGTCCAGGAAGTCTTTAACCTCCGCCAATGAGTTCTAGGCTGCCTCCCACATTCTCTTCTATAAGTGTATTTCATTTTATGTTGACTCTTTGGTCCATTTGGAGTTAATTTTGTGTAAGGTGATAAATATGGATTCTTGGACATGAAACCTCCAGTTTGACCAGCTCCATTTGTTGAAGATGCTGTATTTTTTCCAGTGTGTATTTCTGGCTTTTTTAAAAAAAATAAAAAAAATCAGGTGTCCATAGTTATGTGGATTTTATGTCTGGGTCTTCAGTTCGATTCCATTGATCAACATGTCTGCTTCTGTGTCAATACCATGCTGGTTTTTTATATTTTTTTTATTTTTATTACTGTAGTTCAAATTGAAATCAGGGCTAGTGATACCTCCCACATTTCTTTTATTATCCAGGATTGTTTTAGTTCTCTCTCTCTCTCTCTCTCTCTCTCTCTCTCTCTCTCTCTCTCTCTCTTTTTATGGAGCTAAGAATTGTCTTTTCAAGGTCTGTATAGAATCATGTTGGAATTTTGAAGTGCATTGCATTGAATCTGTAGATTGCTTTTAGTAGGATGACCATTTTTACTATGTTAATTCATGAAGATATCATGATCTTCAAATATCTTCTTCAATTTCTTTCTTCCATGTATTAAAGGTTTTCTCATATAGGTCTTTCACTTGCTTGGTTTGGGTTGCCCCAAGATATTTTATATTATTTGAGGCTGTTGTGAAAGTGGTCATTTCCCTGATTTCCAGTCCATTTGTGTGTGTGTGTGTGTGTGTGTGTGTGTGTGTGTGTGTGTGTGTGAGAGAGAGAGAGAGAGAGAGAGAGAGAGAGAGAGAGAGAGAGAGAGTGAATGAATTTGAATGAAGGCTACTGATTTTTGTGAGTTAATTTTGTATTCAGCTACTTTGTTGAAAGTGTTTATCAGCTGTAAGTATTCCTCAGAAGAATTTTTAGGGTCACTTAGTATACTATTATATCATCTTCAAATAAAGATACTTTGACTTCTTTCCGATGTATATCCCCTGGATCTCCTTAGTTGTCTTACTGCTCTAGCTAGAACTTTGAGTATATATTGAACAGATATGGAGAGAGTGTACAGCCTTGTCTTGTTCCTGATTTTTAGTGGGATGGCTTTGAGTTTCTCTCCATTTAAGTTGATGTTGGCTATGGGCTTGCTATAAATTGTCTTTATTATGTTGAGGTATGTTCCTTGTATCCTAATCTCTTCAGGACTTTTATCATGAAGGGGTATTGGATTTTGTTAAAGGCCTTTTCTGTATTTAATGAGGTGATCATACGATTTTTTTTTTGTCTTTCAGTCATGGTGGATTATGTTTATTGATTTACCTATGTTGAACCATCCCTGCATCTCTGGGATGAAGCCTACTTAATCACAGTGGATGATCTCTTTAATGTGTTCTTGGGTTCATTTTGAAAACATCTTATTGATAATTTTTGCATCTATGTATCTATGTTCATAAGGGAAATTGGTTTATAATTCTCTTACTTTTTTGGTTTTTTTTTTATGTGGCCCAGTCATCATGGTGACTGTGGCTTCATAAAATAAATTGAACAATGTTCCTTCTGTTTCTATTTTGTGGAATAATTTGAGGAATAATGGTATTAACTCTTTCTTGAAAGTCTGATAGAATTCTGAGCTAAAATCATCTGGCCCTGCACTTTGTTTTTGGTTGGGAGATTTTACAGATTGCTTCTATCTCACTAGAAGTTATTGGCCTGTTTAAATTGCTCAATGTCATGACATTTTTGTAGTAACAAAACAAAAAAGTCATAAATCATGCCTTCTGTGAAATGCATTGGTGGAAACATGAAGTAGGTGGGTATAGCCAAGTGAGGAACCTCTACTGTCGTCCTCATTTACACTTGATTCTAAGCCTTCGTGTCAGTGGAAACTGGGTGTTGGCTTGTGTGTTTCCAAAGGGTTTACTCAATAGTCACAGGATGCCAGGTCATACACAGAGGTGGATAAAAATGGCTATTTAGATAGGCAAAGACAGTTTGGGATAGTTTTGGCCCCCAGCCTGTAATGTCCCTCTGTAGTTCTCAGCTCTGATCCTGCCTGAGTTTATGCCCCAGTTTCGCACGATGGACTGTGATTGGAATGTGTCAGCCAAATAAACCCCTTCTTCCCCAAGTTGACTTTGGTCATAGTGTTTTTGACAGCAACAGGAAGTGAACTGTGGCAGAGCCTGAGTATACATGTAGGTGTCCTTGGAAGCCACACGACATAGGATGCTCTGGAACTAAAGCTACAGGGGTTGTGAACCAGGAATCAACTCTACACTGCAAAGCAAACCTGGGTCCTCTGCAAGTGAAAGTGCTCTTAACCACTGAGCAATCCCTTTATCCCCTGCGCCGTGTACGTTTAGTGTCTGTTTTCAAGATTTTCTCGTTGCTTTTGATATTCAGACATTTGATTGCAATGCATCTGCAAGTTAATTTTCTTAAAGATTTGTTAGTTTCATAAATATGTATTCTAATATTTTTAAGCATTTAAAAAAATTGGCTTTTCAAATATTTCCAAGTTTTGCCTTCCTCTCCCCCGGTATTTCAAAGAAGTAGGTTTTTAAGTGTGCCAAGGTGTTTTTCCCTATGCTTTTCTTCTTTATGATGTTTCATTGGCTACTAATGACCACTAGTAAATATATTTATGTGTCAAGACTGCTAGAAACCATGTAATGAGTGCTTTGATTCTAATACTGGAGTTTTTCAACCCAGAATGCACATTTGGTCCTACAGTCTCTAAGTTAAAGCTGGGATTCTACTTATCTCCACTTGTTTTATATATCTTCTATTCTTATCTCCCGAGATTACTAAATAAAGTTATTTAAAGTCTTTATTGACTCCATTATCTAGGCATCTGAAGTTCACCTTGTATCTGACTTATTCATTTTCATTATGAAAAACTGTGCATAGCATACCATTTGCCTTCCTAAATCTGTCTTTAAATGTAGAGTTGGATTATATTAAGCACATTGGCAACATTGTATGCTATTGGTGGATTTATTAAGGCAACTCCATGTAGTTAAAAGGGAGTTTATTTGGGGGTAACTTACAACAAGTAAAGGGATAGGCTACAGGATCTGGGAGAGTTGAGGTGCAGTTCAGTGGTGTTCTCTGGAGCTACTCTGTCTGCCATCCAACATCCAGGATTACCAGGTACCAAGAGGGCCAGCACATCCAGATCTCAGGTCTTAAGGGCTCCTATCTTGGCTCTGCCTCAGGGGCAGGCCATAGGTAGGTGTCACAGTTTCTGGAAGCCTCACTGGGGGTAGTACTTCCAGGTCAAAGCTGGAACAGCTCCCCACTTCAGTATGCTTGACTTTAGCAACCTTGGCCATTTGTTGTATTCTTTGATCTTTTTACATGACCAGTTCTCACATGCAGACATCAGGATCTGTATTAAGGACTCACGGTGCATTACCCAGTCCTTTCCTCCTTAGCAGGATTTTCATTTACTTCTGCCCCTCAGCCTTATTTGCCTCCTTCAGATTCGTGTGTGGCCTGGGGTGATGTTGCAGGAATCTTAAAGGTACTTATTAATAAAATCAAACCTGAGGCCAGCTATTGGGGTGAATGCTCGAAGATCAGAGAAACAGAACCAGCCACAGCTTCCTCACCTCACCAGTTCCTCAGCTGATCCTGTTTCCTCAGACTGGAAGCCTCTGTGTCCTCATCCAAATGAATCTCAGCTGAGTTGTGCTGCTCAAAAGCCTAAAAGCTTAACCAGCCAAAAGCTTCTAGTTTCTGGTCTTCACGCCTTATATATCTTTCTGCTTTCTGCCATCACTCCCTGGTATTAAAGGCTCACTTTCTGGGATTAAAGGCGTGAGTTACCATGCTTGGCTGTATCCTTGAACACACAGAGATTCAGGTAGATCTCTGCCTCTGGAATGCTAGGATTAAAGGCATGTGCTACCACTGCCTATCCTCTATGTTTAATATTGTGGCTGTTCTATTCTCTGACCCCAGATAAGTTTATTATCATGCACAATATTTCAGGGAACACAATACCACCACAGGGTGAGAATGGGTCTGAGGTTGGGCCTCTCACTCCCATCTTACGTGCTAAGCCTGGTTATTCACCCTCCCATCCTGTGCCCCACTTCTGTAGCATTCCCTGTTTACAATCTTTTTATGTCCCATGAAAAAGATCATAACAAATGTTCCCCAGGGAAATAAATCTTGCTCTATGTTAATGTGCATTTCCCTGTTTATTCATAAACACACACACACACACACACACACACACACACACACACACACAAACACGGATCAAATGGCTATGGTACCAATGAAAGAATATTCTAGAAGATTTTGATACCCTCTGTTTCCTCAGTATGCCAATTTCAGAGAAGTAGTTTTATTATGTGCCAAAATGATCAATGGTAAATAGTTGATAGTCATTTTGAATGATGAATTTTTCTTAAAAATCAGCCCAAAGGGATCAGACACATTTCATTAAACACTCCAACTATAGCTCCCAGTGCTTTCTGATTTATCTTTCTTGCGTGTAGTTTTGGGAAGAGGGGCAGAAACTGTTGGCTTACTATAGCAACAAATGTTAAGGGCACATGCTCAGGTCCTGAGACTCAGTTGAGCCCAAGTTAGCGCACTGGTTGACTTTCTAATTACAGTGGGGTGGGTACTTAAGTGGTTTTCTGTTGGCTTTATCACTCATGCTTCTGACAAGGACATTCTATTGGTAAAAAGACATTGATCCTAACCACGCTTACTTAATTTTGTGGGTGATATTCATCTGTCATCATGGTTTTATGTAGTATGTGTCAAAGTTAAGATTTGAACCCAGGCAGCTTGTCAGTTGATCCCATTACACCACATAAACAACAACAACAACAACAATAACAACAAATCATTTATCATTCTCCGGAGCTGCAGGAAAAGGACAAAATACTAAGAATAGAACCTTGCTTCATGAAAACACAGGAGACTGGACTTTGTGTAGCTGCCTGTCTTGGAGTCCAAGGCAATGACGTACCATTTGGAGGAGTGGAAGTGACTCACTGGCTGGGGGCAGATGGAGAAGTGAGTCATGGTATGAGGCGTGGCTAAAGGCTGTCATCTGTGCTGCTTAACACCATGCCAGGATTTGAGGTTCCATCTCACAGCAAAGGAAAACCATTGCAACTGTGTGGTAGGCTAGCCCCACACAAGATGGAGATGTCGTGTCATTGAAGGTGATATTGTTGATGAGGAAAGTGTAAGAAGACCTTAGAGGGAGCTGAAGGGAGAGTAAAGTTCAGTGTTTCTACAAAGGAGCCATTGTAGAGGTGACTGGCCTGATTAGACAACTTTAGACTTAATACTGAATGTCCTGGTGTTTAATTGGATAAGGTTAGGTTCCAATTTTCCAGGTTGCATGAACGGTCCTGACTATCGAGTTAGGATTTCAGGAAGCAAAGCACACTTGTAGAGAAAGACCATGAGCTTACTTCAGACATGTTGAATTTGAAGTCTCTCTGAGGCACATTAGTGAAGAATGAAAGAGGAAAATGGATTATTGGATTTGATACTTAGAAGATCAAACTAGCCTGGGCTAGACATGTGACCATTGTAGCTGGAGACCTTCTCTCCAGCCCCTGCCAAGCCCTGTCAGTCCCACAGTCCACTTATAAAATTAACACACAGATGCTTATTTTACTTACAAACTGTATGGCCATGGCAGGCTTCTTGTTATCTACTTCTTCTATCTTAAATTAACCCATTTCTATTAATCTATAACTTGCCACGTGGCTCGTGGCTTACTTGTACCTTACATCTGGCTTGTCATGGCGGCGGCTGGCAGCTCTCTCTGCCTCTATCTTTCACTTCCCAGACTTCTCTTCTCTGTTTGTCCCACATATACTTCCTGCCTGGCTACTGGCCAATCAGTGTTTTATTTTAACCAATCAGAGCAACATATTTGACATACTTGAACATACCACAGCACTTCCCCTTTTCTTTTTTTCTGGGTGTTGTACAAAGCTGTTGTGAAGTGGGTTTGGAATGCTTGAAATCAAAGATATCTTCATTAGGACAAGCTTTATGTGTCTAATTAGAGAACCATTAGCACAGGAGGCTGGGCTCATCTGGCCTGTGACCAAGAAAGCTGGCATTATCAGATTCTGGGATGCAAAAGAAGACTGTAGAGACTTCTACAGAAGACTGTGGCTAAAGCCACAGAAGGTAATTTGGCTTCAAATGACAAGAGGGGCCTTTTGTGTGTGGCTATCACATAGAGATGCTGAGCAAAATCCTAAATGCACTCCTCAGGCTTGCCCTACACTCCCCTGAGTGAGCTGTGAGGCTCTGCTGCCTCTGTCTGATCTGCTCCTCTCCTGATTTATCTGCTTTTGTTTCTCCTTTATTGTTGGGTGTAGAGGGATTCAATTACTTATCACTCTTACAAATACGCAGAGGGATGGCTTGTTTTGGAACAGTCTCATTACAGAAATGTGTGGTTCATCGGAGCACCAGGGTTGGTGGGTTTTATCCCTTCATAGAATGTGACAATACAGATAGCTGATGAGCTGGGTATAATGAGGGAAGAGAAGAGGGTATTGGAGTAATTTTTTGTCTTTCTTTAGAAGACAAAGGTTTCAGAATGAGAAATACTCAAAGAAGTCATTTTCAAATAACCCAACGTTTTTGTTACTAGTCTCATATCTTATTAGGTGATATAATTTCAGAAGAGGAGTCCTATAATAATCATGAGGAGTGCTGCAGGTTTGAGGCTGGCCTGGTCACCAACTCAAAAAATTAAACTACATAAATAAACGAAGTTTCTAAAGTACTCTCTCTCTCTCTCTCTCTCTCTCTCTCTCTCTCTCTCTCTCTCTCTCTCGATATATATATATATCTCATGACCTATGTTAAAGAATAAATAAGAAAACACTACACCATGCAAAAGAAAGTCTCAGAAATATGACACCTCAGTGCCAGATTTATCTGTTTATATTTTGTTCATTTGTTTAATGATTCTGCAAAATGTCCTGCCTCATGAAAAAAATGAAACACACTGAAACTCAGAAAAAAGAATACCTCACAAGAGCTATTCTTTTTCAGCACAAATAACTGATATAACATCTAGGAGAGAACAAAACTAATGTTCCCACTGGCATTGTGCACCATCCAGTAAATAAAATCTACCTTGGCTGGAAGTAGAGTCTCCCTTGAGTGATCAGCGTTGAAAGGTATCTGTGGGTAGCCCACATGGCGTGTGGAGTGGGAGGATTAGAAGACAGAACCTGGTTTGAGCTGGTTTTTTTCCTAACCAGGCTCTGGTCAGGTGACCCTTGCTGTGTTCTTGAATCCTCCAAGCCACTCGTGTTTATTTCAATGCATTGTGTTTGATTTCTCTTACCAACACTGAGCTCTTTGGCATGTTGCCATACAGTGATAACCAAGCACAACCAGTACTCCACATCTCCAGTGAGCATCTCAGAGGTGAGGCGTGCCTGGCCTCTATGATGATCAGACAGCCCAGATCTTGGCCAGGGAGAGGCATCTATCCGGGTCATCCTCAGCCTGTGGGGAGGAGGATGAGGAGAGAGGACACAGATTAAGTAGTCCCCTGCTCCCTCTCTCTGTGTGGTGGTCTGGTTCCTGCTGTTGCTGTTTATCTTGGGAAAGCATCCAGGAAGTGACTATTTGTAGCTATTGGCAGGTCAGGAGTACCTTGTGTGTGCAGTCTGAAGGAAAGGGCAGGTTGGCCTGACCCACATCATCCCCTTTCACCAAAGGGCTCTGTACTGAAGACATGCCATATGAGAACTGCTCCAAGGTACAGACTCAGAGCTTTTAAGCTCTTCCCACTTACCACGTGTACATAATTTAAACCAACCTAGAAAACCTGATGATTTTTCATTTTCTGCAATTGGCATTAAAGAAACAAAGCATATGTAAATATGCTTTTTAAAACACTCGCTCACACACACACACACACACACACACACACACACAATTCCTGTGATCCATTGGTATATGCTTCTGGGAAGATGGGGTGAAGTGTTGTTGCGTACAAAGAAGTCTGGTTTCTTCAGGTTCCATCCCCCCCCCCCCCCCCCCCCCCCGTTACCTCCTGCTTGGCAAACTTTACCTGGTCATTACTTATCTTTGATGCAGGAGATGGACAACTGTATTTATCCTATGAATTCCCACATGATGGAAAACTAAGCCTTCGGCAAATATAGTCGCTATGCAGCCTTCAGCTGAGAGCTCCTAGGTGAGGACCTAGTGTAAGAATGGAGGACTTGTCTGGGCTTGCTGGTACAAGCCTGCAATCACTGCACTTGAAATGCAGGGAGAAGAGGATGGTGAGTTCAAAGCCAGACTGGGCTATACCCTGAAACTCTGTCTTCCAAAACAAAACATCAAAAATGTCTTTTTCTTTGTTTCTGATATAGGAACTGTATTTCATATGTAAAAATGCCTTGGAGTCTGATAACTCTATAATGATTCCCCTCCCATTAAGAGGCATGAGCTTTAACTGATGGACTGCTTCTACTATGCAGCACACTGATTCCTACACTTAAAAAATATATTTAATTTTAAAGTATGTGCCTGTGTATGGGTATGTGCACATAATGCAGATGTTATCAGAAGTCAGAATACTGCCTTGGATCCCCTGAAGCTGAAGTTACAAGTATTTGTGGGCCCCTCACCCCCAGCTGGGCATGGGTGCTAGGAACCAAAGGCCAGTCCTCTTCAAGGCCATTGCCAAGCCATCTCTCCAGTCACCTTTTATTTACTTCCTTACGTGTGTGTGTGTGTGTGTGTGTGTGTGTGTGTGTGTGTGTGTGTGGTGTGCTTGTGCATGTGCCACAAAGCATGTTTGTAGGTTGTAGGTCAGAGGACAACTCAAAGAACTCAGTTCTTGCCTTACTCCATAGGGATCTTGGGGATCAAACTTAGGTCATTAGGTTTGGCAACAGGTGCCTCCCCACTGAGCAGCCCTCCAGCCTCCATTTCAGCACTTTGATCATCATCAATCACTTATTATTTGAAGTGCTGGAGCTGGACCCAGATCCTCACATACATCAGACAAGCACCCTATGATTGGTCTTCTAGTCTTAACCCTTATTTTGGCCATTTTTGCTTCCTTCAGCTATCGGCAAGGAAGGCCTGGCTTGTAACTGCTGTGTTTATGGGCTTCCATAGTGTTACAGAGTGTTGCGTGTTCCCTTGGTAAGGACACTGTAATCACATCAGTTAAACATTCCTCTCTCAATTATTTGGCAATTTGATAATACGCACTGAAAATATTTGCATTCTTTGTGGATGCTCTTTTAAAATTTTTGATTAGTTTTTTGAGACAAGGTCTCTTTGTGTGGTACAGATTAGTCTTAAACTTGTGATTCCTCCTGCCTCAGCCTCCTGAGCGCTGGAATTACAGGTGTGTACTATTCCACTTGGCTCACATTTTTCATATTTTTAACAAGAAATTTGATTTTTTAAAATTCTTTTTTTTTCAGTTACAGAATGGCTTCCATTTTAATCATCTGAAGCAGATTAATGTAGCAGATATATGTCCCGAGATTTTTTTAACGTATTAAATTTTAAATGGATATATAAAGACATAAGAACTGTGCATGTTATACTTTGATATACACTGTGTAGAAATTTCAATTCTAAGTCTGTAGAAGTCTCAGAGCCACAGTCCTGGAAGAGCACAAAGGTTTACCTCCCAAATAATAAAAAAAAAACCCTAAATATCTGGTAGGGATAGTTGAATAAATTATGATGAAATATTAAACAACTAGCGTGAATAGTGTGGTAGAAGCCTAGATAATGACATATAAAGATATCCCAAATCCGCCGCTAAAGCAGTGTAGTTTGAAAATTACCATGCTGTGTCTGCCCCTGGTGTGGAGAATTCCCTGCTGTTGTGTCCCGTGGCAAGCCTGAATGGAAATACACAGCAAGAAGGCTGAAAGGGATGAAGGCTCAGGTGAGAAGGTTTCATTTTGATTTTATCACTAGGGAGGAAATTCAGTTCTAATCCTCAGCACCCATGGAAAAAGCCAGCCATGGCTGAGTGCATTTGTTACCCCAGTGCTTGCGGGTGGAAGTGGGGGACAGAGACAGGAGGATCATGGGAACTGACTGGCAGCCACCCTAATCCCATGTTCAGGGGGAGATCCTATCTCAAGTGAGAAAGGTGAAGAGTGATGGAGCAGACCCCCCAAAGCCTTCCTCTGGTCTTTGCACATGCACATACAGAAAACACACACACACACACACACACACACACACACACACACACACACACACACACACACACACACACACACACCAGGAAGAAATGTCAGAGTTACAAAACAAGCATGAAATCTTTGATTGAAGAGTGCTCCGCTTTGAGAAAATGCATGCATGCAGTGAGTGTATCCTCAGCTTTGATCGCTAGAGGGCACTAAAGTCACGGAGATTATCGCCCTTCTTTTTTTTTTTTTTTTTTTTTTTTTTAAGTCAAGGGATGTTTCTGGCCTCATGCTCCAGTTTCAAGTGTTTACTGGAATATCTCTTTCTGCTTAGACGTAAAGAAGAGTAAACTGTTTGGATTAGTTTTTTCCCCTAATATTAATATCCCCTGAAATAGACAGTTATCTACCCATGGGACTATTCAAAACAGATGGGTGTTTCTGGAGAAGTAATTTATTCCCTCCTCTGATACCAAAGGGCCTGTTGGCTGATACCAGTTCAATGTGAGTTCTGAGTAATGTTGTTGAGACAGAACCACAGCTTGCCCAGCAGTGGCACACACCGTTTCAAATGAAACAGCATGGGCCATTTCAAGGAAAAAACGTCCTGCCTTTACTGGTAACATGTGTGGGGTAGGAGGGCTTCAATGAAGCAGAACATTGGAGAACACCCATTGCATCTTTTGAATAACAGACCACACTCCCTTTTCATGCGTTAATGATTCTTCTTTTTTTTTTTCCCCCTCTTAAACTCCATATTAACCCAAAATTATGGAGAGGCAGAAATGATCACAAAACTAGATAGGGTCCTGTAAACATTCTAAGAGACTGTCTTCCTTCACAGGACTGCTCAAATCAAGCTAGAAAAAACACAGTTGTTAATGCCAATGTTCTTAAAATATTGACATCCCAGAGAAGGATAGTTCACACCCCAGGTGAGGTTGTCGCGTTTAGCCAAGGCACACCATGTAGAATGTGAGTATTCATTAGAAGTTAGAATGGCAAAGATGTGCTGGGTCACCAGTGAACTTCTCCCATGGTCAATGCTTCAGTTACTAACAGACAACCCGCTTACCTGGTTGTGAGAGTGAGCCTTTGTTTGCAGTTTCCTAAAGTCCCCTCTCTGTAAGAACCCCCAATGCTCAGATAGCTGACAGGTCCAAGGCTGAGCCTTTCCTAGCCATAAACTAAGAGCCTTCAAGCCAACATCAATGCAACACACTGCATCCGAGCCTACTCCTTATGCAATGGATTTGACTTGGCTTTGATCTCCACTCACTTTGAAGTAGCCAAGGTCCCTACTTTCCATAAGTTCTCTCCACCTCTCCCATAAGTTAAATCAGACAGGCAGGCAAAGCAAAATCTGAACCTGGAAAGAAGTGAAAACAGCTAGATGCAGTCGGCGATGTATTTCCACTGTTTTGTTTAATGTAGCAAGCACATTGCTGTAGTTAAAGCATTTCATGTCAGCAAATTACTTAGTAGTTGTAAATCATGGTCACATTTTCCATTGCATCGAGGGAGACACATTGTTGAGAATCTGTTGTGTGATTCATCTGAAAAGTTCATTTAATTGCAAGATTACAGACTGTAGTTAATTGTGTACTAAAAACTATTACTACAAAGTAGCATAGATAAAGGAAATATTTGTGTGAGAATTCTAATATTTGAGAACATATATGTGAAAGCTGGATCTTTTATGCAAGTTCATAGAATTCAACATTTACATTTGTATTTATAAAATTATTGATGCTCACATCTCAAACATGGGTTGATTTTTCCATATTATGCTCCAGGTACACGAGAGGATTTTCTTACTGTCCTAAAGACAGTTGCATTGAATGATAGAGTCCATGTACAAATATACACATATGTACATGGCATGTATGTATGTGTGTATGAAACTTGCATCTGGGAAGAGTAAGTACAAAATCTGGCCCCAGCCAAGCACCATTCATCTTTTCCACAACACCTCATCGACCTCATTCTCCTCTCCTAAGTGTGAGGAGGCTGGTAAATGTAGGTAAAGGTATGTACAGATTTCTGTTGTAAGAGTTCACCTGCAGACTGTCCTGGGGTCTGTTCATGGAACCATTTCCACCTTATTCAGGAAGAAGCAGAAGTGTGTCTTATCTTTCAGGTCATTAGGAAGGACTCTGTTCTCTTTGGGGTATGTCAGAGCCCATCAGCTTTCAGATCTAGGAGACTTACTGGGCCTTTTGTCTGGCTAGCAACACGGTGAAGGCATTGGTATGCTTCTTAACTGTGTACTGAAGGCACTCTGGAGCAGGAAGCAAGCTATTCATCTCCCTGGGCACTAAAGCACTCATTTCTGAACTAGTTTTTGATTCCTTTGGACATTTGGGAAAATCCAGGAGATACATTATTGTGTATACTGGAAGATCTTTAAAGATGAGGCTTCAGAGATAAAGAAGTAATAGGATAGAAACACATGTGCCTCTGCACTCACACTCCCTGGAGAAAATTGTGCCTAGTAAAATGAGACACTGTCCAGGTGAGGAGATGCATGGTTTGAACTGTGCTGTAGGTAACACAGAGCATGTTAGCAGGCTAGCTTATCAGAAGTTGCCCTTTGATCTCTGAGTCTCAGTATTTTTAGTTGGAATCCTCAAGCTGTGTGCTACTTAACCTCTTTGAGTCCCAGTCTCGTCGTTTCTAAAGTAGAGATAGGACACACTTGGAGGAGCTGTGGTGAGAACCAGGAGAGAGTTAAATGCGAGGCACTCATGTGCTTTCTTCTATGGAAGTTGGTTGTAAACTACAAAGTGTTAGTTAAGTATTGAGTCATCATTAATGCTATTCTGAATCTATATTTTGGATGCACTTATTTTTTTCTAGTCAAATATCTTCAGTGAACAAAATAGATGGCCTAGAATTGATGGAGGAATTCTACTTGTTAATGCAAATCCAAGTTTATGAGAGTGACCCTTTACCACCCCCACCCCCCTCCCCCTCCCCCCTCCCCCCTCCCCCTCCCCCTCCCCCCAGGGAAGGGGAACAGTAATTAACAGATAACTTAACTGGGACATTGGGGAATCCTACTTTTCTTCCTTTGGACACTAAGGTGCCCTCGAGGTAAGAAGAGACACAGAGTTAGGGGTGAGGTGGGAGAGAAAGAGCAGAAATAACAACTAGACATAAACTGTGATACTGGGATCTTAATTATTTTAAGAATGGAAGTCTTACCACTGACTCTTTCTCCTGATCGTGAGACACTTTTCCTCCTATTGGGTTGCCTTGGCCAGCCTTAATATGAGTGCTTTCACCTTGTCTTATTGTGCCCTGTTTTGTCCTGTTTGGCTGGCATCTTTTGGAGGTCTGCTTTCTTCTAAAGAGGAAGTGAAGGGGGAGGAGATCTGGAGGAGAGGGGATGGTGGGGAAACAGGAGGAGTGGAGGGAGAGGAAACTGTGGTTGAGATGGATTGTATAACAGAAGACTCTATTTTTAATAAAAGAAAAAAGAATGGAAAATTGTCTTAACATGTAGTTTCCTTTGAAGGACAAACATCTATAATTAGACACATACTGCTAAATAGACCTAGAAAGAGCTGATGTTTGGGGGCTGAAGGTTCAGCTTTAAGGAATGGTAGAATATTCTTGAAGTTCCCTGTATGTGTTGAAAATGTTCAAAACATGCAGACAAATCACAGACCCATCCTAGGAAAAGCTGGCACCACAGGGTGAGACCAAGAGAGTTAAATGCCTTGGAATAAACAATCTTGTGCATCCTTGAGGGGCATTAAACATAGAAGCCAAGTCCAACAGTCCAGAACACACAGAGGCAGGGTATCATCAGGGCTCTGTGAGGGTGTTTCTTAATAAACTAGGCTTCTCCTGGATAATGGCTTGTTCAAAGTCATGGGAGACACCTTAGAAGAACCAAACTCATCTGTCCATCTGATATCAAATGAGTAGACAATGATCCATGGGAAGAAACAGCACTGAAACTTGAGAACTTGCTAGAAACCAGCCCATTTCTGCTTTGTATTTTGTGAGTTTGGTCAAATTGTGTGTGTGTGTGTGTGTGTGTGTGTGTGTGTGTATCTTCTGAACTCCATTATCTTTATGTAGAATAAGGCAGCATTGGGTGACATGTATGTAAAGACTTGAGTCCTGTGACATATAATAAGTAGCTATGATAATGCATCATATTTTTAATAAAGGACGCACAAAATGCTCTGTCATGCGGTCAGGGGCTTCAACCAAAGGCCCTCTGTGGAAATATGTCAGGAATGTTGGAGCTGTCTTGAAGAACGTTCTATGCTAACTTGGAGAGTGAAAAATGAGGACTTAGAAAACAAAAGCCAAACAAAATGGGAATCATACTCTAATATGTTCTTTGAATGTCTGTTCAAGGAAAAGTCACTTTGGACTAAGTAGAAACAGCTTCCAGATTTAATGATTCAGTTTTGGACTCTGGCAATTGTCTTTGTGTCCAGAGACTTTAAGTATGTTATTTGTTTGTTTGTTTGCTTTTAGTTCTGGAGAAAGTATTTTTATTTATTTATTTTGTTTTTTGAGACAGGGTCTTCCAGGGTTCAGGTTGGCCCCAAATTCACTGTGTTGCTGCGAGTAGACAACCTTGGACTTGGGATCCTCTATCCTCTATCTCCTACATGCTGTGACTGATGAAAGCATGACTTTAAAATATACTTAATTTGATTATCAATTAGTTGGTTAAGGCTGTTATATTAAGTATGTTAAATTCCAACAAATATTTATAAAATATACATGCCTGTATTATCTGCATTTAGTTCTTTCTGGGGGAAATTTAGTCAACAAAATTTATGACCCAGAAATGATATGATAATTCTATCAGATGCTGAAAAGCTAATTTTAAGTCAGTATTTTCTCTCCATGAAAAACATGTATAGTAGTTAAAAAGCAACAAACATTGCTGTTTTGTTTAGTGATGGCTGACTCTTACTCTCAATGCTGACAGTCCAGTGTAGGCAGTGATTGTAAGACATGGGACTGTGACTCCTCGTCTTTAGTGGTCTACTTTTCCTGGTTGGCTCATGCTGGTGCAGTTATCGCTGGTCCTGCTGTTTGTCCACATCTACTGTAAAATCAGAGAAGGGGGGGGGGCTTTCCAAACCTGACTAGACTAGATGTCCAAGGCAAGCCAAAGAAGAAGTGGACTGAGCTTCCCCCTGGGTAGTTTGTTCTGACACTGCCTTGACTTTCATTTCAGATGATTCATTGACATTGTCCTCTGACGGTTCATTGAAGGCCAGACTGCACTGTCATCAGTGATAATTTACTCTCTAGTCATTTATCATGAGAAAATTACGGTCTTTTGTTCATAAAATATTCAACAAAGTGTTCAGTAAAGCAATCACAGAAGTATAAGACATTAGTAAGTGGTTATAATAGGACAAAATTAAATCATTGCAAGGCCTTCCAAGGACAGATCCATTATGGCAAAACATAGGCAAGGATAAGACACAGAAGAGGAGACAGAGAGGGAGTGTAGGGATTGCTGACCATGGCAGGCACTAACAGTGAGCTGGAAAATGACGGAGTGGGGAGTGAAGGGGAGTGAATGTCAGCAGAGGTAAGAGGGCACATGACTTGTTGACTCCCAGGTTAGAGATTGGCAGCCCAGGAATGGGGTAGAATCATTCCCTGAGGAAAATTCAGGAAGACAGTACATAGAGAGGGGCAGATAGTGAATGGAAACCATGCAGATTCAGGTATTATAACATTAGATATTATGAAAAGCAATGGCATACAGAGAAATACATATTTTCTAGAATAGTACTTAAAATAACAGGGATCAAAATCAGAGGCATCAAAGACAGAAATACTTCAGCCATGACACTGACCTGTCTTTCATGACTCAATAAATTTTAACTAAATAAGACTACTCATTATAATAAATTGAGAAAATATGGTAATAAACTTCAAAAGGATTTGTGAGGTTAGTATTTTTTTAAAATATTATTTTTACTATCAAGAGGTCAGGAAAATAACCTGTACAATGCATACAATGCACAAAGACACACAGAACAGCAGTAAAAGGATCAAAACATGAAGTCAGACTGGAAATCCAACAAGAAGGCTGAAAAGTAATCACTCAAATACACAAATACACAGATAATCAGCGTTCAAAATTAGTTTTCTTGGTGAGTCTTTAAAAATGTGGGTTCTTTAGTTTCTTTTTTTTTTCCAGCAAACCAATCACCAGAACAAAGCGTAAGCATGAAATAAGAAGTACACGTCCCCTGCTGAGTTCCTCAGCTCTGAGGTCCAGGAATGGCTTCTGGCCTCTGGCTCTGGAGAAACATTGGACCTTACCTGAGCTGTTGACCAGCAGCTGGCCACACCTTCTCAGGGCTTTCCCTGTGCCTGAAGAGACTTTCCTGGCTCTGGATGCTGGCTGGAAGCAGGTGTGGCAGAAACATGGAGCCCATCACAGGGATCCTCACAACACAACAGCTTGGTACCCCCAGAATGAGTGATGAGAGGCAGAACACAATATGGAAGCCATTGTTGTGTCTGTGTTACTCACAGGAGTTACACCTGTCATTTCTGTCATAGACTATTGTCGTGACGAATCTTGATATAGTATGGGAGGATTCCACATAGGAACAGAATTCCAGGAAGCAGGGATTATTAAAGGACATCTTGGAAATGGAGTCTTGCTATGTCATGTGACAATGACAACATATTAACTGAGTGGAGAGATGGCTCTGCTGTTGAGTACATAATGCTATTGCAGTGGACCAGAGTTCTGTTCACAGCATGCCTGTCAGGTGGCATACAACCAACCACTTGTAACTCCAACTTCAGGTGGTCCTATGCTCTCTTCCAAACTCCAGGTACCCAGACTACCATGCATATACCCTTCCCCCATAATTAAAAAAAAAGGTTAACTGAGCAAAATAGGGAATATAAAAAAGACCTTAATTATTATAGAAAGAGGTCATAAAGGTAACAGACATTGTTTGTCTACATTATAAACAATGGTTTGTTTCATTTTTTCTGTATAGATTTTGATATTTTATAAGAATTGTATAGTGGGTGGGAGTGATAGCTCAGCAGTTCCCAGCACCTGCATGGGGGCTCACAGCTGTCTGTAACTCTAGTTCCAGGGGATCTGATGTCCTCTTCTGATATCTGTGCATGCCCTTATATTACATATACCCACAAAGCAACATGCACATAAAAGTAATAAAAAATAAAACTTTAAAAAATAATTTTATAATTACCACAGATTTATTTATTATGTTCTTTATAAACGCTAAAGAAACTCAGAACAAGCATTGATCAGTCAATATTAATTTTTCTTACATTCAGTATGAACATGTACAATACAAACCAAATTCCTGACCAAAAAGAGTGAAGTATCATAATAACACAATATGATTAATTAAATTCAGACTGTCAAAACTGAAGGACCCATATGCCTCTGGGCCCAGGTATCCTGGAGGAATTCAAAGACAATAACTAGGCTCTTGGCTGGTGGTGGTGAAGCTAATTTTTCATTTTCACCTTCTAAAAAGATACTTTGTGCCTAGGCTAGGTGACCTCTCAGGTAAGTTGCCAACTTCAAACTCCTTTGATTTTCAGCAGATATTTATTAAATGCTTAATAAGTATTTAAAGCATAATGCTTTCTCAGCCAACTGCTACACAGTCCAAGATTCATGAGGAATTTCAAGGTGTTTTTGGAAAGAAATGTTGCTGTGAATGTTTGTTTTTTACTTGCACCGTGCAGTCCAGACCCTGCCCCAGCACACCAGAGGTTGGCGTTTGGAGACATGAAAAGCACTACAGAAGTTCTCTGCAGCATTTACAGCTTCAATTGCTTGCTCCATGGAGGGGCATATTATGATTCTGCGCATTTAACCCTGAGCAGGGTCTGCTGGTACCCAACAGAGGTCGGTCCTGGTATTTCCTTCTGCAGGATGTCCGCTCTGCTTGTCTTCCCGCATGAGAGAATGCAGATGTTCCTGAAAGCATCTTTTTGTGGACGGATGCTGGGAGAAGGGGTGGGGCTGGATGGGAGCTGTTAGGGCCAGCCAGGGTGCAGCCCAGCTACTGAAACATGAGCTGTTTTCCAGGAAGCAGATTCACTTTGGTTCTTGTTGAACCTGAGCATAAAATGTTCTACTGCTCTTTTAAAATTTCGAGATCCAAATATTACCATGACAAAGACACTCTTAGATCATCTTTTTCCATGAAGTGTCACTAACATGTTTCATGTAGGTGTGTGATACAGAGACCTGGATGTGGTAAAGGTGGGTCCAAAGAAAACGGAAATGTCATGTGACTGCAAGAGGGGATGATGAGCTCTATACATGTCTATCAAAATGTCACTCAAATGATAAGACCACTGCCCCCTGTGAGGGAGTTTTCCAGGCTTTCTGTGATATGGACACCAGTAAAATGTTTGATAGTCTATAGCATATTGCGTGCTTGAGTACTTGGGTTTCCTGGCAGACAGAAAGTGCCAACATCTGCCCCAGAGATCTGAGACATACAGAAGAGCAAAGAGCCTTGGGGACGTTGCTCTTTAGAGACTAAGTTGAGAAGATACATTAGCTCATTCATACACTAGGATTGTGAACGCATCCTGTGTGTGTGTGGGTATGTCTCAATCCTATATAAAGAAATACACAGGAGGAAGTCAGATGTGGATGTGGACTAAACCAAGCCTCAGAAGTATAGTCAGGTTTTTGGGCATGTATTTGCACCAAAGCAGACCAAATGTATGTACCATAGAATGCAGAAACATCTTGGTCATATTCAAGTCACAAGGTAGGCAGAGAGTCCATAAAGATTAGTCTGAGAGAAGGAAGAACTTCCCTGACTTCATCTTTTCCCACAGTTCCACAGATGGTGAAGACTATGTCAGAGCTTAAATAAAATAGATGAATGGTGGATACAGACTGTGGTGGTATTGTGTTCCCCCAAATATTGTGCACCTTAATAAATTTATCTGGGGTCAGAGAATAGACAGCCACTTGATACAGAGCCAAAAATGGTGGCTAGAAAATGGATCAGAGCAAGCCATAGCAGAATCTGGGCGGTGGTGGTGCAGACTTTTAATCCCAGCACTTGGGAGGCAGAGCTAGGCAGATCTCTGTTCAAGGATACAGCAAGCATGGTGACCCATGCCTTTAATCCCAGAAATCCAGCCTTTAATCCCACGGAGTGACGGCAGAAAGAGAAAGATATATAAGGCTTGAAGACCAGAAACTAGCAGCATTTGGCTGGTTAAGCTTTTGGCTGGTTAAGCTTTTAGGCTTTTAGCAATAGTTCAGCTGAGACCCATTCAGATGAGGACACAAAAGTTTCCAGTCTGAGGAAACAAGACCAGCTGAGGAACTGGCGAGGTGAGGTTGCTGTGGCTTGTTCTACTTCTCTGATCTTCCAGCATTCACCCCAATACCTGGCATCAGGTTTAATTTTATTAATAAGAACTTCCTAAGATTCCTGCTACAATAGACAGAATAAGGCCGAGAGGTGCTAAGTTACGAATTCAACTTTCAATCTGTTCACAGCCAAGAATTCCTTAGCCAATCAAATCCTTAAATGCTTGAACACAGCACACCAGGCAATCTGAGCCAGCTGAGCCTTGGCTGTGTCAATGACCCTGACTTGGTACAACCTTCTTTTGGAAAGCCTGACTGTTCACTGCCTTTTCATATTCATCACAGGGAAACATGACTGGTTCTCTGAGAAGGTAATAGGACTTGATTAACAAGACGTGAAAGTTGTCCACCTTGAAGAAGAATGGAAAGAGAGAAAAATATGTTTCTTTCATTTACAGCCCTAAGACTCTATGTGGTAGGAGTGATGATAATATTTAATAAATAGTTACACAGTAGGTAGTGTTAGTACCTTGTACGCATTATCTCATGTAAACCCCATAGTAACCCAATGAGGATGATATTATCATCTTGTTAATGAAAAATTAGAGACAAAATGCACCCATGATTTACAAAATTAGTAAGTGGAAGACTTTCTTTGAGACATGGCCTTATACTTAGAGACCATTCTTTTTCCACTGGCCAATGTTTCTTTTCTTAAGTTTTGCATAAAGTGGCTCACAGAGAGCTGTTAAAGAGGTCAGCTACTCTGTGCTATTTCTTGAAAATATGCTTTGAGGGCCTCCTCATCACCTGCCCTAGCCGTCCTTACAGCCACCTTACCTCCTCCTTCTCTGGCAGGCCTTGCCTGACCTCCCCATTAGAAGGTGCCATGCAAACTTCCCTGATGTCTCTGATTTTCCTCATTGGGCCCATTGCTATATGACATTTCAGAGCTATTTTGTATCAGCTTATTTTTACCTTTATTCTAGTATGCATGCTTCATGATACTGTGAGCTCGGTCCTCCTCCTCATCTCCCTCCTCTTCGTCCTTCTCCTCTCCCTTCTTCATGGATCTTAGATCAGGGCCTAACATACAAGAGATAATCTATAAGCAGTTAGTTGGTTCATATGCATAAATATGTTGTTATGAATATTTTACTTGGTTTGAAGTACAGGAGAAAAATCATAATTGGCTTCATCTTTGTTTCTACCCTCTGTCTTTGCCCACTGTACTCTGTTACTGTATTCATGAAATAGCAAGCTTTAGTTAACTCTTCCCCTGTCCAGTGTTAAAACTCACTACAAGGAAGGCAGTTAAAGGAAGATGGCTTTGCCATGGATGGCCACATGTCCATCCAAACCCACCATTCCTGTCCTGTAACGCTTGGAGTGACTGCGCAGCCTTCACCCATGTCTTCTTTCTGGATGGAGGACAGCCCTAGGATCAGCTCTTGGCAATGACAAGCCAGGTGGGTCATTTCAGGGATGACCTTTTAAGAACAAGATGAGTTTCCCAGTTTTATCTAGCTATCAGGGCAATGAAGCCTCACTGGAGGATGATCCAAAGATATGGTCTAGGTTTCTGAGTCACTCTGTGGAGGGAAATTATTTGCTCTCTATAGGTGTCACACCAGCATTTTAAATGAGTAAAACATAAGCCATGTTATTGGTGAAATTATTAAGGCCACTCCACGTAGTTAAAAGGGAGGTTTATTTTGTGAGCTAACTTACAAATGAAGGGGTAGGTTGCAGGGTCTGGCAAAGGTATAGCGCAGTCCGATGGTGTTCTCTGGAGAACTCTGCTCGGTCTACCTCCAGTGTCCAGGGTCCGGGAACCAAGAGAGAGCGCTCTTCCCGATCCTTGGTCTTCCGCTTCCTCCTCCGCCCTCTTTGTGAGCGTGACCATTACCGAAGCCTCAATAGGGGTTGGAACTTCCAGGCCAATGCTGGGATGGCTATCCACTACACCATGTGCCTTCAGGATTTATTTGTTTTAATGTCTGTTCTACCTACATTTATAAATAGGTGAGAAAAATTCTGGGAGATTTGGTGGAAATTTTGGTTCAGGCTTATAGTCTTTTTGAACTAGAAGACATATCAAAGATACTCTATATTTTTCTAATTTTTAGTTTTTAGGCTTAAAATATTCTTTAAAAATAAATCATTGTAACTTTCCTTTTTTGGTCAGGGAATATAAGCATGGGTCTCTGCTTACTGACTCAGAAATGCCAAGTGAGAGGAGTCTGGGACTGTAGACTTTCCAAAGATAGTGGGGAACTTCTGACTAGCACAAGCCAGCTGTATCTCCATGTTGACACATGGTGTGCTAGCAGCAACGAAAGATATGGATGGATGTCTCTGAAACACAGCTGAACTGCCTAGACTCCCCAGGGGCCGTCCAATAAGGTTAAATGATAACAGGCTTTGAAGCTACTAGAGGCATGCCTTAACCTACAGTGATTTCCTACTTATCTTTGCTCAGATAGAGCAGGACCTTTGAGAAAGACCATATTAAGTTGGAAGAGTCCCTGTGTTAATGTTCTAAAGGCTTTAAAAATAGAACAACATTTAATTTGACTCATGGTTTCAAGGGAGATTGGGCCCATTCAGAGGGAAAGGTATGGCTGCAGGAATGCCTTCTTACAAGAGGGTTGCTTCATGGCAGTGGCAACATGTGAATGCTGCTTTTCATATCCTGGCTGACCAGGGATTTATTGCCTTGCCTCACTTCTAGTTCATGCTCTCTACTTCCTTTGTGTGGTTAAGATGTGATCTCTCTACTTCCTGCTTTAGTCCCTCACTGCCATGTCTCCCTGTCTCTGGAACTACAGATCAAAATAAACTCTTCCATAAGTCACTTTTGGTCATAGTGTTTTTATCATAAAAACAAAAGGTGACTCAAATATCTTTGTGAAGTCTTTTAGCTCCCTTTATCCATTTCTCTATTGAGTGGTCTGTATTTTTTTTTCTTGTTGACTTACGGTTCTTTATATTCTTTAGATAATGATCTTTTAGAATGTTATGTTCACATACACATAATATCTTCCTACTTGGTGGGTTGTTCTATTATTCACTTAATATCATATTTTCATGAACCAATACTCCTTTTACAAAGCTACAAGGCAAAAAAATGATAAACCGCTAAGTGCTAAAAGCATTTTAGTCTAAAGAGTGGAAGAAATACTGAGATTCCTAAGCCTATTAAACTGCATATGTAACTGTATTTTTTTTCATTCTTGTCTTTATAATAATGGTATTTGAAAATCAACAGTTCCCCTAGTGTCTTGAAATAGCAGGAGTAATTAAAAAATTCTTTTACATTCATCATGAGTGTGAGCGTGTGGGTGTGGGTGTGGGTGCACCCATGGACATCAGAAGACAACTTGCAAGAGTTGGTGTTCTCCTTTCACCATGTGGGTACCAGGGATTGAATTCAAGTTGTCATGTTTGGCAGCAAGGACCTTTTCCAACTGAGCCATCTCATTAGGCCTATTAGGATTAATTAAAAAATATATTGCCACCAAGACATCCCCATATGAATATTTCAATCATACTAATTCCCCAACAAAGATGATTACCATAGTACAGGCCCTTTAGAGCCTTCAATGCCAAGTCAAACCTAGCCACAGGCTTCCCCAGAAAACAACTATCAGCCTTCTGAAAATATTAAACCAAAAATCAATGTCCAGTTTGCAATAGCACATAAGGAAGGCAGTGAAAGCAATGTTTTAAGATTTAAATTTACCTCAAAATCTTCTTAGGCTTTCTAGTCTAATTAGTGATATTTTTATTTAAAAACTAAGGACATGAGATATTATTGAAACAACTAGAATTTGTTGTCAGAACTCAATCCAGCACAAGTTCTATGTTGAAAACAACAACAAAAAAGACAAATTAAGTTATAGCTCTGTGTACAGTAATGTAAATGAATGAACACATTCTCTAGAGAATTGGAATTTACTATGTGAAATCTCATAAAGAAGGGATATTCTTAAAATCTTGGCTCTAGACTGATTTGTTGAAATGATTATTTTCCTCTGAAGACAAAATATATTCTTGTCATATAATTAAGTATTTTATAACCTCAAAATGTTGTTTTACAGTAGACCAACTATGAGTTGGGGTTCCAGCTGCCTGCTGTGGTCTGGTGGAGTTGAAGCAGAGGACATGGTTTCTAGAAGTTATTTCTTCAGCCTGGATACTAAGGATCAGTCACCTGCGTGTTGCATCCTTTCTTCCTACAGACTTGCTGTCTCCCTGTTTCCTGGAGAAAGGCACAGTTCCTTAAAGACTGTCTGAACCCTTTTATGTTCCCATCAGAAGGGATTACCAAGGAACAGACTCTTATTAATATCAAAAATACCACGGGACATACCTTTAAGCCCCATGTAGGAGTAAAAATAAAACATCAAAGTGGATTGAAAGTTCACTGGAATACATACTGCTGGACCTTTGGAATCATCTTAGAGGTGGGGTGGCTCTGTCTGTCTCTTTCTTGCCTTCATTGTCCTTAACATGTTGTTACACATGTTGGAAAATGTAAATGTACTTCTGGGTATAAATGAACATCAACTCTTCATTTTGAAAATTTAAGATAGGAATTTAACAGCTATTGCTTATTATAACAGTACGTTTTTTTTTTCTAGACAGGGTTTCTCTGTGTAGCTTTGCACCTTTCCTGGAACTCGCTTTGGAGACCAGGCTGGCCTCGAACTCACAGAGATCCCCCTGCCTCTGCCTCCGAGTGCTGGGATTACAGGCGTGCACCACCACCGCCCGGCCAGTGCATTATTAAGTATTCAGAACTTAGAAAATGAATCACTTAGTAGCAAATTCTTCTAACAAGGTATGTTTTTCCCCCAATGAAAAATGTGATCAAACCACTACAAACTTTGTATTTGTTTTTTTCTGGTTTGAGACAAGGTCTCATATAGACCAGTCTGGCCTCAAACTTGTTATATAGCAGAGGCTGGCCTTGAACTCCTTGTTCTCCTGCCTCTACCTTCTAAGCATTGGGATCACAAGCATATGCCACCACACTTGACTCATGGCAAAGTTGTAAAACACCAATCTCCCCCAAGGAATGTATAAAGAGATAACCTCACGATGGCCCAGTGTAATTTTTTTTATGGCTTCAATTTTCTCTAAACATGATCTGTTTTATTTTAAGATATAAATATTTTTAAAAGCATAAGTTGTAAGCAACTGGAAAATTGGTTTAAAGTACATGCAATATATGATTTCAAAAATGTTTGGAATCATAGTGTTATTTCCATGACTGAGATTTCATAAACACACCCTGCAGTCACTCTTTGTGGTTTGGTGTGTTTCTGTAAAACTGAGGCACTCATTAAACACAAACACATTTCTACCCATCACTCTAGACACCGTGCTTTCTTGTGTTGTTAGAATGTTTTTATGGATAAATCTTTTCAAAAAATTTTCCTTTGGTCATAACTGTATCCATAGCTAAGTATGTAGGCTGCTGCTAGTACAAGGAGAGCTAAGTGTTTGGCCTAACTGCCCTTTTTTTATACAGGTGTTTGAAGGTAAACTGATATATGCAAAACCAATCCTTTTCCTACTCATCCAGAACTATTGCTGTTCAAACTACTGTGCTAATAAAATTATCACTGCCTCTTCTGCTTGGTGCCATATCAATGCTGTTTGCTTATCCTTAACATACAGTAGAATTAAAACTATAGAGGAAAAATCTCTTTTTCTTATTAGACTGCTTCAGGAAAAAAAAAAAAAACAACCTTCCTTCTGTGATATCTGTTTCTAATTTGTCTTTGGCAAAAGAAATGCCAAATAGTTGCCTTGTTTTCCCCTCAGATATTCAGAACCTCACAAACCGCAGTCCAACCCAGATGCACACCCTACCATGGGTCTCCCTCTCAGGGTCCTAGTCAATAAATCTGATTAGTTTGTAAAGCGCTCCAAGCCACCAGGCCACAAAGCAGGTTGAGCCAATACCTTCACTTATTCCCTGTTCCTTCTAGACCACCAGGGCTCTAGTTTGTATTTTTAAACCTGGCTTAAATTGTGGCATAACCACAAACCATTGTATGCTATTAACAGCGGGGTTCCAATGAATGACTGATGAACAAAATCTTAGCACACGAAGCCCATTCCTCTCAATGGTAAACACATGTTATTAATGAAATGTTGCTAAATGGCCCAGGCAGTTTGAAGTCTGTCTTGACTGACGAGACTGTATTTTGCTGTATGGGCTAAACAAACAAAATATTTAAAAATAGTTTATTAGAAAAGTATGTTTTAGCGAATCACTAAGATACAATTTGTAGATCTGGACTTGGAACTAAATGTCCTCTCCTCCTGGATGCTACTCATATTCCTCCAGAGGTCAAAGAAAGCATATAATTCTTCTCTCCTTCTTAGGAAGATCTGAAGGGTGTCAAATTTAACTGCTAGTCCAGCTTCAAAGAGAAGTATCTTGATGCAAAAAGATCTGGACACAGGTACTCTATGGGACACTTTGGGCGAGGTTCTGCTTCCTGAGTGACTCAGATTCCAAATCCAGGTCCTTGGAGAATTTGTTCTCTAGGCTGCTAAATAAAGATCAGATGTGATTCACCCTCAGCTTCCTCTAAGTTCACAAGGTAGGTGATTGAAGCCTATGTTTGTGCCTGCATGGTGGTGTTTTCATTCATCACTAACCCTGACTGATTAGCATGTAGGCATCCATGAACATAGACAGTGAGTTTTTTGTGCAAATTTCCCAAACTCCTGTTTAACATAAAGGGTAGTAAACCCCAAACCAAATAAAACAGCATTGGCATTGCATGCTAGATGTCTGTGAAACATTCCAGGGCTTTGGACCACCAAACTCGAACCCATGATGGTTGCATTTAGTTTTGATCAAATTGGGCAGTGTTGCCTCAAGCTGGTTTGTATTTCTTCTTTTCAAATTTACCCAAGCCCGGTTTGAGTAACCAGAGAGTAGAGAGTTAACAGAAGCCAGTGTATCCTTAATCTGTCTGGAGCTCTTTTGAGAACTACATTGAATTGTGAGGGAGTGAGGGACAATCCTACCAGCCTCCAAACAGCTCTGAGTAGCAAATGTAGGGAGATGTGAAGCCTCCAAGTGGCCAGGTGAAGGTATGTACTTCAGAGAAACCACACTGCATCAGGCAGATCATTCTCTGGTGCATGAAGTTAGTGTCATGGGTATATTGTAACAGTAAGGTGAGCAGGCATCCCTGAGAGAGCCCAGGGTCCAAGCTCAACACCAGAGAACATGTGAAGGGACAAGAAGTCTAACAAATGCCACTCGAGTTCTGTCCACTGTTTCTGTTCTGAATTCTGCTCTGCACATGCCATCTTCCCAGTCGATAGCACACCTTCCTCTGTCTCTACTCGTCCAGAAGCTTACTGTAGGTGCGCACTGCCTATATACAGGCTTCCCGCCTGGGTTCCACTGAGTGTTTCAGTTTCTCTAGACACAGTACATTCAGAAGCCTGTGGGTTGTGGTGTCTTTGCTTCGGTGCATGCATTCTTCTTCCTGATCATTGGTGGCCCTTTATGCCCCTGGTATGCAATGAACAGTCTATGACATACCTTATCATCTCCACCAAAACATTTGTCCTAGCTATTCCCTTCTCTAAAATCCTAACAGTTGAGTCAACAATCTAAAAGTACAATTACAGAGGCAGGGGAGCTGGCTCAGTGGTTAAATCATACTGTGCAAGCGTGAGGGAGGAGCTCAGGTCCACAGAGACCACGTGACTGCTGGGCGAGCATGGCGGCCAGCCTGTAAGTTCCGCCTGGGAAGGCAGAGACAGGGATCTCCAGAGCGTGCTGCTTAATAAGGCCAGCCGTAACAGTGAACTCAGGGTCCGATTGAGAGACCATACCTCGAATAAGATAGAGCTGAGGAGTCTTAACATCAACCTCATCAACCCTGGGCCTCTACATGTATACATACATGCACACATATGTACTCACACATGGGCACCCACACACATGCAAAACCATGCACAGAAGCATGTGCATACCACACACACATGAAAAATGAGATAGATATAACAATAAAATTTATCTGCCAAGAGCTAATCATGAACTCTAGTGTTATAGTGTACATTTCACAATAGCTTGTGTGGAGAGAACATCTAAAATATGCTAATGAATTAGGATTGACAGATGGTGTCAAGGAGCAGAAGAAGGCTTCCAGATGTCAGACATCCCGTCATGCGCTAGCCTGTGGCCTGTTATCCATTAACTGCTGCCTCTGCTCCCCTCTCCCTGGATGATGTTACACAAGAGCAAAGCCTGTTTCCTAACAGCCCCTTTGCAGGTAAGGAAACCGTTAGAGGAACTGCCTGCTGAGGCCCAACTAAGAACTCTTATCTACATTTATTTGATTTGACGAATGGGTAGAGAAAAATTATTTCTGTATTACACATTCTGTGATAAGGAATTCAAGGGTCCCAGAATTTTGTAGCTGATAGGAGACTAAAGTAAAAAAAAAAATCCATATGATGAATAACAGAGTAAAGACCAGAAACCAAGTCTTTTCAGCTTTTCAATATCACACATAGCAAGACAGATAGATTATATTGTTTAAACTTTTCAACTGTAGTACCTGTGACATATTTAATATAAAAGGCCCCTACTGACGGCTTGATATTAAATACAAGCACACACCACACATGTTTGCTCCCTCTCTCCCCCCCGCCCCCTCTCTTCCCACACACACACTAATTGGAGGAATTGGAATTTAAATTTAAATACATTTCCAATTTGTCTTTTGAGTTTGATATTCTTACAAATTCCAAGCCAATGAAAGATGTTATTTTACCCTCAGTATTAGAGAGCCCAGTACAGCAAGGCTGGGTTCATTTTTGTCTTGATTTTTACGTTTTTGAATTCTGCCTTGTAAAATCAGTGCTTCAAAGACTCAGAGATGGGCCCGAGTAGACAAATGTCCTTCCAATTTCAATGCTTATTTTAAAGTAGGTGTGATGGCATGGACTTCTAGCCCTAGTATTCAAGAGGCTGAGGCAGGAGGATCAGGGTGCAAGTTTAGCCTCAACTATAATGTGAGTTTGTGGCCAGCCTGGGCTATATTATACCCCGCCTCAAACAACAAACAATCAGAAAACCAGCCTAAGTCTTATCTTAAGTGGTGCAATGGCTTCACCAGCTGTTTTGTTCACTTGTACTCTGAAATTTATTAAGGATTGCCCATAATTCATGTATTGCATCTGGCACAGGGTATGTACACAATGAAATAAGACATTTCCGCCTGAGCCAGTGACCCATTAGTCTTAACCAACATGAATCCCTCCCCACACTTTTTTTTCAGGGCACACGGAGTATATTTTCTAATCTCCTTTACCATATTCCATCCAGAGGGACGAAAGTGCAAGCTTCATGAACATTTCGAATTTACTCTACAATCTATTCTGTGTATGAGGCTGGTTTTCATCTAATCTATGGCATAAATGAACAGGACTCTACTAACATAGAAAAGAGAGGAATCCCAAGAGAAAAGGAGTTTCCTGAGTGGCTGTGCAGAAGAGAGACCCTGCCCAGCCCATCATCTTGCAGCATATCAGGGATGGAAATTCATTTCACTGTACTAAGTCATTGATGTCCCCTAACGGTTAGAGCAGTTAACAGACAGCATCCACCACAAGTAACAAACTCCTCAAATTTGGTGGTTGAAGATGGAAATGATGCTGTTGGCCATTTGGACGGGGCTCTCTGGAATGCCCATCTTTTAGATGAAGTAGAGAACCTTTATCACTCTTAGGCCAGCCTTACAGGTCACACAAGGTCATTTCTGCCATTGTTTGGAAGCAACTCCAAAGTACATGAAGATTCAGGATGAGTGGACGCAGATGCCTCCACCCTTCAAAGAGTTCTAGAGTCATATTTTCAGACCATCAAACTTCCTCTCAAAGCTTACCTGAGATATTTGTTTTCTCTTTCAACCTGAGGGTTTTGTCTACCTTTCGTCTGAACCCCAGGGTGGGGTGAGAAACTAGGGGTGAAGACTGTTTGCTCTCATCCTGTCTTCTCCAAAATATTTTATCTGTGTCATAGTCCTTCCACTTACTGAGAACTGGTATTTGGAAACTCAGAGGCCTGGAAGTGGAGAACACTGTGTCTCTTACTGCCATAGACCTTCTCCTAGGCTAAAATGTTCTACACAATGCTTCACTGCCTGAGGGTGGAGGACCAGCCGGTAAAGGAAATACTGTGTTTGTGGTTGGGCAAAGTTTGTATTCTTAACATATACTTAACACTCAAACATTATTCCATCAAACATGCAACAAACCAAAAGATAAAAACCATTGTTCTGCTTTGATAATTCCAGGACACAATGTGTTTGCAATGGTAAGCTCTCTCTCTCTCTCCCACTTCCAGGACACAATGTGTTTGCAATGGTAAGCTCTCTCTCTCCCACTTCCAGGACACAATGTGTTTGCAATGGTAAGCTCTCTCTCTCTCTCCCACCCACTTCCAGGACACAATGTGTTTGCAATGGTAAGCTCTCTCTCTCCCACTTCCAGGACACAATGTGTTTGCAATGGTAAGATCTCTCTCTCCCACTTCCAGGACACAATGTGTTTGCAATGGTAAGCTCTCTCTCTCCCACTTCCTCTACTGCTTTTCCCTCTCTTTCTTTTTATTTACTGTTTTTTTTCTCAGTTGCATCCTTGGGGATTCCAGTAATTTATAGGCTTAGAAACCTGGAAACAGAGTGGTAACACTACCAGATTATATTTTAAATGACTGTGCAGTTCCTCATGCTATCACAAACTCACCAAATAGTTCACAGTTTCCTCCTTGGCACTATACAAGTAAGAAGTGTCACCGTGTCAAAGGCAAACCAAGTTGTGTAGATATACAAGTGTTTGGAATTCCCCCATAAAAGCTTACTTACAGACAGGGTAAGAAAAACATGGAGTGGACTCTTCCTGCTATCTTTCAAATCCACGACAAACGCCTCTCGGATTAATATTGACCTTCACAGATACTGTTTGGAGTTACTCAGATGTTTATTTAATCCCCACACACACGGAGGAACCACTCAGAAGCCAACTCTCACCTTCCACCCCACTGAGGTGCAGTCTGCCTCTTGTTCCGTCACTGTGCTGCACATTGCAGACTACTTGGCCTTCACTTTCTGGGTAATTTTTCTGTTTTACTTCCTAAGGCACTGTGGCTGTGCTGGGACAACAGGCATGTGCCGCTGCATAGGTTTCCTGTCTCCACTTTGCATTTCATTATAGGAGTGCTGGGATGACAGGTACACGCCTTCTCTCTGGCTTTTCATGTGGGTCAAGGGGCACACTTGCATTATCATGTTGGTCTAAGCAAAGGCTCTAACCTGCTGAGCCATCTCCTCCATCCCCAGATGTTTAGTTCTGGAGTTTTGAGCTATCATTTGACCTGTAGCAGCTGCTTTGTCTCTTCACACATGTTTTGGGTTTTATTTGCGTGTCTGTTTCTGAATCCGTTATGATAATGGATTAGCTCGAATCTTATCCACCAGGCCCATCCTTGTAATACAGGTGTCAGAGGTGAAGTGGAGAACTGGATTTCTGGGAGGCTGTCTGCGGCACACCAGTGGGCACAGACAGCATCTATAGCGGAGGAAGAAGAGGGTGGACCCACTACTACGGAGAAAAACTGGACACTTCAGAGTGTTTCAGAAAGACAATCTGGAAGAAGAGTAAGAGTCTGATATTGACTCTCTAGATGACCAGAGATTGGAGGACTGAAGGACCAAGACCAGAGAGAGTCCTGCTGGCTGGATCCCACACAAAACACAGTACGATGCCCAAGGGACCAAGGGATTGGTCAACATGCGTGTGGGGATGACCAAGGGATGAGTCAAGTTCCCTAATTGGTTTTCAGACCCTGAAAAAAATGATGCCTGTTCAATCCTATAACAACCAAGCAAAGTATAGCTGCCTTTAAAGATGAATTTAGATTCCCATCTGGTAGAAATATACTGATATTACATGCTTAAATCTTTTAGACAATTTAGACTTACAAAACACTGATCAACTAATGGAAAAGTGGTCTTTGCGAATGTAACATGAGCTTTTGTGTGTTGAGGGTAGTGTTGTTTGCCTCAGAGCCAAATAGACTTTTGCAATCCCAGTACCTGCTGTGGGTGTGAAGTCGGAGCGTAGACAGTTGACTGCTTGGGATCCATTTTTCTTTTAAACTGTAACAGAAGTCTGAATAAAATCCAGCCCGAGTCAGCATCTAGGCACAGATGAAATTCAAATTCACAAAGATCTCTTGCAAGCCCAATCCAGCTTATTGATACATTTTAAGTGCCTTTGGAAAAAACGCAGGGCTGTAATTTCACCTAACACTGACTTGAATATTCAGCAGAGGCAAAGGACTGCTTCAGACCCCCTTCCCAACACGTCTGGCAGCTGATTTCGGCTGATAGCGCAGCCTGCTTTGGGGCAAGACCTCTGGCACCTTTGCCTGGGCAGCAAGAGACAGAGGGAGACACTCCAATATGTTAATTGCTAATCTCATTTGACTGTGGGGTTGAGGTGTCTCAGTACAGTTGAGCCATGTGTCCCAGCCAAAAGCTGTGTCAGTAGGTTGGGACTGCCCTACACACTCCTAATCCTTAACTGCTTTTTTTTTTTTTTTTGAGACAGGGTTTCACTGTGTAGCCCTGGCTATCCTGGAACCCATTCTGTAGACCAGGCTGGTCTTGAACTCACAGAGATCCACCTGCTTCTGCCTACTGAGTACTGGATTGAAGGCATGTGCCACCACTGCATGGCTGACTCCTAACTGGTATTCCCTCTCTAATATGGGCTGGGGGGGGGGGTCCAGCCCCTTGAGTTGCCTCCCAGGGTCTGGAAAGAATCTACAACTAGTTGATAATTTAATCTTTGATGATAGGAAATGAATCTATGTACATGAAACTCCTTAGTCCACACACTTCATTCTTCTGAGTCAGTTTTCTCTCTACACAGCTTCTATTCTGCTCCTCGTGCCTAGCTCCTTCCTTGGCTGATTTCTCTCTCTACATTAATCTGCTGTCCTCTCTAGGTTCTATCTTAACTCTCTCACATTAGTTCTGCCCCATCTAGGTTCTCATCCATCTAGTTCTTTCCCATCTTAGCTCCTCTCCCATCTCCTTCTCTCTCATCTTGTTCTTCCTCATCATCTTCCATCTCGTTCCTCTAGGACTCTCTTCTAGCCCTTCACTCTAGTTCTTCCCCATCTCAGTTTGTTCCTCTCCTGTTCTTACCGTCTAGTTCTTCCATTCTCTTTTCTCTTCTTTGTCTTGTCCTCAGGTTTTATCCCTCAAATCCTCCTTTCAGTCTCCTTATACCTCTCCACTCCCTCATTTCTCGGGTATTCAGTTATAAAACCAAGTAATAGCAATCCTCTGGCAGAGCAAGGTCACCAGGCTTGAATCCCTACAGGGCCATAAAGGCAGATAAGAGTTTCCTCAGGCAGTGACCATCAAGCTTTATTTTTTACAACCCAAAAGGGGAGTGGTAAAGGAGGAGGTCAACTGAGAGCTAATGCTTGGTTAGTATATCAGAAAAAGGGAATTTATGTGCTCAAACTACATTCCTAGAAATGGTTAAGGGGCTGGAGAGATGGCTCAGTGGTTAAGAGCACCGACTGCTCTTCCAGAGGTCCTGAGTTCAATTCCCAGCAACCACATGGTGACTTACAACCATCTGTAATGAGATCTGGTGCCCTCTTCTGGCCTGCAGGGACACATGCAGGCAGAATACTGTATACATAATAAATAAATAAATAAATAAATAAATAAATAAATAAATAAATAAATAAAAATATGACTGTATTTACTGTGAAAATAAAAATCAAACAATAAAGTTTATTTTTAAAAAAGGGGGTTGGGGATTTAGCTCAGTGGTAGAGTGCTTGCCTAGCAAATGATTCGGTCCTCAGCTCTAGCAAAAAAAAAAAAAAAAATTAGGTAACTGTTAGGAGTCTATGGTGTTAGTAAGGCCATATAAGAAAGGAAGGTCTCAGCTAAAACTGCACAAGAAATAAAGCTATCCCTGACCTAGGAAATATGTGTCATTTCCACAACATGCTCCCTTAGTTCAGGAGACTGTTTGGCCTTGGGTGCTTAAGAGGCATTTTACATAAATACATTGTTAGGAGTTCTTGGAAGCACACATAGCATCTAAGAAAATCATTGTAGGAACCAGCTAATATATATACAAAAACTAAAATATCACCAAGACTTCTTAAGCCATGGCTTGACCTTTGGAAAAGTCCTTGACCTTCCCAAGTAGTAGCTTTGGTCATAGTAGCTGGTTCCACACATTTCCCTGCGGCCTGAAGCACCTCTTTCTTCTCTAGCACTTTCTACAACACAGTGGAAAGCCTGGCTCAGTGTACTGAGAGAGCACATGCTGCCAGTGCCACTCACGACCAAGTACCTGTATCCCTGGAGCCCCCTCAGGTACCCCTAGTATTCAGGTTGGCTTAGCCCACAAACCCCACCTGCCTTGGCATCTCTGAAGCACTGTCTGCAAGTGAACCCAGAACAGAAGGAATAACCCCTGGCAATGCACCCTGGGCATGCTCAGAGGAGTTTCGTTCCAATCAGTGGCTAACAGGCACTGTTCCAACTGATCTTATTAGTTTTCTCTGTACAGAAAACAAAAGCCTTGGAGTGACATGCTTTTGAAAAGATGGCCATGGTTTTATAAAAGAAACTGTCAGAAATGACATTGGGTCTTTGGCTTTGGGGATGCTTCTAACACAAGGTCAAACACAGTGCATGTGTCAGCCATACCGTGGAAAGAGGAGAGGGACTTCTGGCCTTGTATTTCCAGGGTCGGTTCTTCCAGGGAAGTGTGTAGGAAGGTTAATTCCCGGTTCTGCAGAAGCCGAGAAATTATCGTCCCACTAAGAGCACATACATGTATGGAAAACATCCATGTCACTGTTACATAACTGCTGTTGCACTTTTCAAAGGGAAACAGCCATGATTTCAAAAGATCCCCATCCCGGATGTGGACAGTTCTTCTGTTCTTTCACTATGGGGACACTTAGTCAGTTGATTATTGTGAAGTGGCTGATGGGTGTCGCCTGTTCACTACTACAGCCCTGAGATCCTGACAGGGTAAGCTCAGTATGTCAGACTATGTCTGTAGCCAGTGGCCCAGCCCCACCACTGAGGACCTCAAACTGCCAAGCTGTTCCCACAGAACACTAATGGCTTTAATGGCTGGACTCAACCCCTCCAGAGGCAGGATGCAAGCTCTGCCCTACAGAGTGAAAAGGCCAAGCTCAGGACTTGAAAATTCACTAATCCCTGGGCTAGCCCCAAGCTCAGGACTTGAAATCCCACCAATCCCTGGGCTAGCCCAAGATCAGGACTTGAAATCCCACCAATCCTTTCTGGAGCTCTCCATGCTAGAAAGCTCCACTCACTAAGAAACTCTGTTATATAGAGCTCTGTCTTCTGCTTAGTTCTCTGCTGATTCTTGCTGGAGCAGAGTTAGCCACCCTCCTGGGTTTCCCCCTCTCAATAAACCCCTTATTTGAATTTGTTGTGACCTTGTGGTATTCCTTAGCTCCTGACTTCAAGGATACCTTTCCCTTTAGAGCAGTAACACTTTGGGGAATCCGTCCCCATCTAGAGCAGAGCTGCAACACTTGCTCTGGGGAAGCCTTTCCCCTCAGAGCTGTAACACTTACACTGTCTGCTCCTGATCTCTGTCTCCCAAATTTCCACACATTTGTGGTCAACTGGCCCCTCTACCTCAAGGTTAAGTATTTTTCATTCAGAACTCACAGCAGGTCTGTTTAATCCTGCCTGATGCTTCTACCTCAGCTATAGATTGGGTTTTAGTCTTGAGTTCTACGTACGCCCTTTTGCTAAGTTTTGTTTGCCTAGGACCTCAGCATCTTTATTTATTTTTTTCCTACAAAGCTTTGTGTCTAGTGGCTGAGGGTATAGGTCATACAGGGTCAAAGAGGCCTGTGTTCTGGTCTTAGTTTATCATGGAATCAGGTATATTTTTTTCTATTGGTAGATTTTTATTTATAAAGTAGGACAAATAAAATATAGCTCAGATGATTGCCGTGAGAGTTAAATAATATATTGTATGTTAGCTTTCTGCCACTTATCAAATACCCAAGACAGTTTACAAGGACAAAGGTTTATTTTGACTCATGGCACTGGAGGTGTTACTCTGTAATGGGCAGAGTTGTTGCTTTTAGGCCTCTCCTCTCTGTGGGGGTGGGGGCTATTACACACACACACACACACACACACACAATAAATCTTAAAAATTTATTCAGAAGTCAGGCCAGTGTCTTAGGAAGAGATTCTTTAACAATATTTTCAGTTTTCACTGATTTAGAAACAAGTACTGACATCTCCCTTGCTTGCATTTAGGTGCCCATGTGTTTGAGTGTTTCTTTTCATCTTGAAATGATCTTATTCTTCATGGTCTACACAGGGTGCTTTGTGATTGAGTGGGAGAGAGGAAAGTTAAGATTGTCAAACACATTGAAGACTTCCTATGGGCGATTTTGAGGGCTTGACTATGTTGCAGGCTTAGGATTGGGACATTAGTGTGTGGTCTTTTGTGTCCAAGTTTTGCTCTAGCAGTTCAAGGAGAGCACCGGAGGGCCTACAGAGAGGAGAACTGACTACTTTGGGATTTTGCATGGACCTTGGAGACTAAGCTCAGCTTTTGCTTTTCATTGTGAAAGATCCACAGTGACTGCCACTACCCTCCCCTTCCATTCCCCCTACCCCGCCCACCCCCACCTGTCCCCATTCATCTTCATTTCTACTATAGTGTTATTTCTCATGTGTAGGTTGTAAGTACTTTTATGGCTATTTTATTTTGTATTTGTTTCAAGTAACACTGTATATTTTCTAAAGTCAGAATTTTTCCTGATGGAAGCTAGCCCTGGGCACTGGGCTTGGGAGACAGTCACCTGGTTAAGGATAGGATGCACACTCCCTGTGAAGAAATCAGACCACATAGTATGGTGATATTTTATTTGTACTGAAATGTGATTTTATTTGTATGTTAATAAATAAAGTTGCCTGGGGGTCAGAGCTAATAGCAAGCCATAGCAGAAGCTGGGCCGTGGTGGTTTGCACACCTTTAATCTCAGCACTTGGGAGGCAGAGCTAGGCAGATCTCTGTATGTTCAAGGATACAGCCAGCATGGGGACACACACCTTTAATCTCATAGAAGACCTGGAGGTCTGTACAGACAGGCAGTGATGAGGAGATCACGTGGCTGGGTTTACAACCAATGAGAAGGCAGAACAGAAAGTCAATACAAAAGGACAGACATACAGGAAGTAGGTCTTTTGCTGAGGAGAAGGACAGCAGCATCAGTGAAGGGTAAGAAAGGGTTTTTAGCTCTTAGCTACTGCTCTGACCTCTTGGGCTTTTCACTCTGCATTTGGCTCGTGTTTCTTACTAAAAAAGACTGTTACATCTACAGACCACAGTCACTTGTATGTTTCTCTTTGTGCAAGTGGGTATCCCAGACCCGTGTGGTTTAGAGACTATGTATGATGCTACTTATCATCTTATTTCCACCCATGGATCCTTCAGTCTCAAGCCCCTCTGTAGTGGATAGCCATCCCAGCATTGGCCTGGAAGTTCCAACCCCCATTGAGGCTTCGGTAATGGTCACGCCCACAAGGCAGGGCGGAGGAGGAAGCGGAAGACCAAGGATCGGGAAGAGGTCTCGCACTTGGTTCCCGGACCCTGGACTCTGGAGGTAGACTGAGCAGAGTTCTCCAGAGAACACCGCCAGACTGTGCTATACCTTTGCCAGACCCTGCAACCTACCCCTTCATTTGTAAGTTAGCCAACAAAACAAACCTCCCTTTTAACTACGTGGAGTGGCCTTAATAATTTCACCAATATCCCTCTTTGCGTATAGAGTTCTCAGTGACAGGGCCTCCAACAAAGTAACCCTTCCGACTTTTGGTTCATTCCCCAGTCACTTGTCCTTGTCTTCTACCCCCTCTGATTTGGATATGACATTTACAGTTAACAGTGCTGGGGATCAAATCCAGGCCTTCATCCACACAATGCAAGTGCTCTCCCAACTGAGCTATACCCCAGCCAATTGCTAACATTAAGTCTACCAAAGGCTACATGTGGTGGAGAATTCCCTCCCCTTTCTTTTCTACCCAAATAGCCATGCAGCCACGATAGGGTGGCGACTTGTCATGGCAAGGCCAGGCTCTGCCATGGTAGAAATGCTGCAGGGTGAAAACCTTTTTAGCTGCCCTTACCCAAATCTAAATCCAGCTCATGTGTAAAGCTGGTCTTTTTGACCCTGACCTTTCATATAATCAGAACTCAGGCAGGAGGAGGGGTCATTCACTGGCAATTCCAAATCTCAATGGTAATTATAACCCCAGCGTCCAAGGTATCTCATTGATCTGCCCTGTAAGTTCTGCATTAAGACTGTGCTGAAGTAAGTCTCAAAATGACATGGTCTCAGTCCTGTTACTTTCAGGAAGAGTGAGGCACTTCCCTGGGGGGTATTTCTGTAATTTTTATTAAGTGTCTTTTTAATGACTGTAAAATAGTTTATAGTATCTTGTGATTATTTAGTCAAAATGAAATCCTTTAAAAATATTTCCTGCTTTTACCTAAAAAACTGTCCAAGGATTGTCTGGAATTTAAACTATTTATACTGAGGAATGGAGAGAGGACACAGTAGTTAAGGGCACTGGCTGCTCTAGCAGAGGGCCTAGGTTCAGTTCCAAGCTCCCACATGGCAGCTTACAACTGTCTGTAACTCCAGTTCTAGGGTATCCAACACCCTCTTCTGGTCTCCATGGGCATCAGACATGTGTGTTGCTCATACATGCAGCCAAAACAATCATACAAATAAAAATGAAAAAAGTTTATGTCACTTATACATTGTCAACAAGACTACAAATAAAACCCTCCAAGTGATGATATGTACATGGTGCTTTTGGACAATCATGGCGTAAGTATTGATTCATGGAGTAGATGAACTAGAGAGACAACACACAGACCCCCAGTGCATATGGTTGGACTCATTAACCCGTCTACATGTGATAACCTCACCTGGGCCCGAGAAAGACATACTTTGTCTCCCTGAACTTGAAAGGCTGCAGTGAAGTTCACAGGGCACCCTAGCTTCATTCCTGTTGCTGAAGAAAGCACCTTAAGGGGAAATTCCGCTTGCAAGTCAGAGTCCGTCATTGTGGGAATTCCCAGCACCAGGAGCTTGTAGCATCAGGTCATACCACATCCACAGTCAAGGGCAGAGAGAAAGTAAATGCATGCATGCTTAGTCCTCAGCTAGCCTTCTCCACTATACACTCCAGAGCACAAAGCCAATAAATAGTGCTGCCCAAGCTTGGACAGGGTCTTCCCACATGTGTTGAGGCAATCAAGACCATCCTTCCCACCGCCACCAACCTGCCCAACCTGACTGAGAGTCTCTTCCCAGTTCATTCTAAAGTGTATGAAGCTGACAAGACTAATCATCAAAAACACTAAAAATTAAACAAAAAGTACTGTCCTGAGTAATTTCTTTCTCCCTAGCTAGTCCTCACAGTGTTACACAACCTTGACGTTGTTCTCTTAGGATTCATGACCCTCAATTTTCATCTACTCACCAGGCTCGGCTGAGCACTGTTTGCCAGCATGTATTATCCTGGATTTCCCAGAATGCAGATGAGAGTTTGGAGGCAGATAACTTCCTTCCACAGCAATCTGAAGAAGCAAGAATGAAATAGGAAGAGAGAAAACAAACAAATGAAAAACCACTAAACTGAACTGGTCACTATCTAAAGCAACTGGTCCTTGATCCTGGAGAAACTTCTAAGAGCCTTTGAAATGCATCCCAGAACTGTCTGAGTGGATGCAAAACAGAAACACTTAGCAATCACCTTCATGTTCACAAGTGGTCCAGGGACAGTGGTAGACAACAGGCACATGAGCTCTGAGTGTTGAGTGGCAAACCCGGGAAGCTCCTGGGTAGGCTGCTGAATGGCTTTGTCAAGTCTCAACTCTGAGAAGCTGTAGAACAGTAAGTTACTCACTCTGACGGTGGCTAAGACAAAGAGACAAGTAAACAGGTGCGACAGACGGAGATATAGACAGACAGCTGAATTGGTGGATTCCCAGAGCCTGTCAGGTTCTCTCACACATACTCGTGTGGTGGAAATGACTGACCCTGAGTTTGAAATCCTCAAATCTAAATCACTAGCTCAGTTCACATTCCCAGATTTCACAGTCACTCATTCTGTTCTCTACATGCTATCTGCATTAGAATGCTCCAGGGAATATGCACACAGTTCCAAATGTGTGAACCTAAGTCTTACAGGACCAAGACGTTCTGGTTTGCTACAGTATAGTTGAAAAGCTATAGGTCCTATACATTTCAACAAGCTAGAAAAAAGATTTGAATGTTTTGCCAATAATAATTATTTGAATACATAGATATACTTAACTGGACATAAACATTGCAGAGTGTGTACATGCATGGAAGCATTTCGATACACTAATCATATGAACAATTTTTATTCTTTAAATTTTCAGTCATAAATTAATTTAATTTGAGACTAGGGCTGTAATGCTACCCCTAGGTCAGTCGTCAGCACCAGAAAAATCATTTTATATCAATTTTAAAAATCCTAACTCTTGACAATTTCTTACAAACCCATTCTTCCCTTGGTTTTTAAGCAGGTTGATGACTGGTTCCTCAACTGTTGAAGCAAATTTGTTGCTTATCTGTTGCAATATAGCAAATTACTGCAAAACTAGTGACTTGAAAGAACAGTTTCTGATGCACCATTGGTTGCATGAAGAGCTCAGAGGAGCATAGCTCCTCCCATAAAGGATGTAGTTGAGCTGTGGATCATAGTCATCAAGGTTCTGGAGAGTGGGAAGATGTGGCTTCCAAACTGGCCAGTCCCACAGAATTTGCAAGAACCTCAGTTCTAGATAGAGCTGTTGGTAGGGGTCCTCAATGACCTGCATGAGAAAGTCTTCCTCGGGATGCTTTCTCGATAGGAAGTGATCCAAGAGGGAGCCATTGAGGCACACACCTTCTACAATCCTGCCTCAGGAGTCACAGACCATCTCTTTTGCCACATTCCAGTGACTACACAGACCATGTCTATCACACTAGGGGAGGGATTATAAAAGGCAGTGAACATCAGAAAGTGGAGAGAATGAGAGGTGGCCATGGAGACCCCTCCTCATCACTCTAAGTCCTGGAATAATCTTGTGGGTTCACACAGTGCCTCCCCAAGTCCTGTTTATTTATTTCTAATATACAGTCCTGACTTTGTTCATTTTTCTCTGTCCTTGGTGGCATGGCCACAATCAAACCTCCTTCATATCCTGCTTGAACTCTTCATATATGTTTCTTGTGTCTACTCTTGCTTTTCTCGGACTCATTGTTAATGTAGTATCCAGAAGAAGTATGCTTTGGAAGCATAACACATATGTCACTCTGGAGATTTCCCAGTTATGCCACGGCACCCTTAGGATGAAATGCAAACCTCTTAATAAGACTTATGGGTCCCTGTGTCTCTGATGTGACCTCTTTGTTTTCCCCTAATTCTTATGGTACAGAATTAATTGAGTCATTTGCTTAAATGTAGACACACACACACACACACACACACACACACACACACTACACTATGCATATCACACTATACACACCACATACATGCACATAACATAGATACATGCACCATACTATTCACACACTTATGCACAGATAACACACACCATACCATACCACATGCATGCATGTACATAAAACACAAACACTGACTACACTATAAATATTACCTAGACACATATAATATGCACACCATACTATACACACCATGTGAACACACACATACACCACATTATACAAATCATACACACAATACTATACAAACCACAGACATATAACACACACATAACACTATATATACCACATAGACACATATAACACAGGCATATCACACTATACACCCCACACAGACACACATAACATGCACCACACCATACACACACTCATCCTATTTATCAGTTGCTACCCCAACCACTCTCTTTCTTTGTCCAACTTTTACTACCTTTCAAATATCACATGAGATTTCTGAAAATTTCTTAGCTCTCCAATCTAAAATATGTCCATGTGATTTCTCTAGTGCCCTAGCTGTTGATACTTTGTTATACTCTGTGTGTCTATCCCATCCAGTCACAGCTGTTGATACACACACACACACACACACACACACACACACACAGAGTGATATTTTGTGTATGCTCTAACAAATAAAGCTTGCCTGAAGATCAGAGGGCAAAGCCAGCCACTAGTTAGCCATAGAGGTCAGGCAGTGGTGGCACACACCTTTAATCCCAGAACTTGAGAGGCAGAGACAGAGACAGAGGGATCTCTCTGAGTTCAAGACCACCCTGGGCTACACAAGATTGATCCAGTCTAAAAGAGAAACAGAGCCAGGCAGTGGCGGCACATACCTTTGATCCCAGAATTTGGGATCTCACCCCTTTAATCCTAGCACTAGGGAGGTGGAGACAGGAAGTGATATGGCTAGGCAGAGAGAGGAATATAAGGCAGGAGGAGACAGGGGCTCAGCCATTTCAGGCTGAGGATTAGTGGAGGTAAGATCTAGTGGCTTGCTGCTCTGCTTCTGATCTTTCAGCATTTACCCCTATATGTGACACTGGGTTGTTATTAAGGCTAATTAGTATTCATGCTACTTGTATAGCCACACAATACTTAGCACAACATATCTATTAATTAGACAGCTAGTGAATAAATGAAGGATATACTGAAGGAAGTCTTTCTATTATTATAGTTTTAAATAAAAAAAAAATACTGTCTCCATATCAAAGTTTCCCACAAGTTCTGGATGACTGCTGAGCAAAGGATGAAGAGGAATCTACTAAAGGAAAAATAAAATATGGGTCACTGTCCACATTGCTATAAACTTAGTGGGATGAGATACAAATAACCAGAAAGATAACAAACAGAGCAACAAACAAAAAATTATTTCAGATGAGGCCATCAGCGCACATGAAACATGCTGTTACAAGTGGAAAATGCCAGCAAGGAGTTGCAATTCAGTTCAGTTCAAGTCAAAGAGAAGAATAAATGACTTCCCATGCATTGCTTTGCTTTCTAGGTCATCAATCTACTGACAGTGACAACAGCACAGAGATAGAGCTCACATCTCTGAAAAGCTCATTGCTCATCTGCTCTGAACATGATTAATCAAATGTGATTGTTTGATACAAAACAAGCTTTCTTCCTAATGGCATCAAGCTGACGCTTACTAGACAGAGGGAAACAAGCATTTGCACATGCTCATTCTGGAGGAGGTCATGTGTTCAGATGAATGGCTTTTAATACTTAGCCAAGCTTTAGGTTGAGTATGTACGTGTGTGCGTGAGTGTGTGTTGGTGCACATGTGTTGGCATGTATTAAAGGCCAAATAGCAACCTTGGGTAGCCTTCCTTAGGAGCTGTCCACCTTGATTTCTTGAGACAGTGTCTCTCACTGGCTAGGATCTTGCCATGTAGGCTAAGCTGGCTGGCCAATGAGCCCCAGGCTCCTCCTGTCTCCAGTCCCAGTGCTGGAGTTAGAGGTATACACCACATCATCATGCCTAGCTTTTTTATGTGGCTTCTGCAGATGGAGCTTAGGTCCCTGTGCTCACAAGCAAGTACTTGACTGATAGAGGCATCTCCTCAGCCCCAAAGCTGCAGACTTAAAAAACGATTTCTCCTCTTCTATTATCACCCTCTACCCTTGACACATGTACACTTGGTATTCAGCACTGTGTAACTGTGGCTCTCTTTCCAGGAAAGCCAAGGAATGCTTTTTATTTTCTTCAAGACTCAGTTGTTCAGTACCCAACGTCTACAAACCAATGACAGTTAAATATTAATGCCTCCTTCTGTCTTTTTGCTCTTTTTTTGTCCTGGGTGTTTTAATAAATTTAATGACCACTTTCGAATCGGTTTCTGCACACAGTGCTACTTCTATGAACTTTTAACCAACATGTCTGATGAAGGGAGGAAACTAATTGCTTTAAACATGAAGGGCCAGCTCTGCAGTTTCAAATGAACAATAAAAGCGATCTCACCTTCCACTGCTGCAGCAGGAACTGGAGCCTCTGTGGGCTTTCAGGGCTTCCCTCACTTTTAGCTTAAAGAAACGAGCTTTGAAAATTTACCTGTCAGTGGTCAGTTGAGACCTAACTCCTTGGAATTAACTTATACTTTCTTAGAAGTTGATGGAAGTCATAGAAAAAGGAAAATGAACTCCAGCACTTAGCCATACAAAACCTCCCTCGAAGCTCTCATGGAACCTGTGAGGCTGGTCTGGCCTCATGAGCCAGTGACTAATTCCTTGAGTAAATGAAAATATAAAAAAGAAAAACCAACTGTATGTGCCATTTGCATTGAGTTACAAATACCTTATAGCATAGCTTCTCAACCTGTGGGTCTTGACCCCTTTGGGAGTCACAGATCAGATATCCTACGTATCAGATATTTACATTAGAGTTCATAACAGTAGCAAAATTATAGTAATGAAGTAGCAACAAAATAATTTTATGGTTGGGAGTCACTGCAACGTGGGTAACGGTATTAAAGGGTCACACATTAGGAAGGCTGAGGACCACTACCTTATGGTAACATGTTGGTGCTCCAAAATGTTTTTTTCATCCATTTCAGGACCATTGATAGAATGAGAAGTTAAAAAAATATGAAAGGAGAGAGTTGTTGATAGAATACACATGTTACTATGGTGATATTTTTGGAGCATAGAGTTTGCCAGGAACATGGTGTAATTCTGACTAATTTCAGCTCAAATTAAATGCTGTTGTGACAAAACATGAATGTCTCTAGGTCACATCAGTGTGATTTTCCCTGGGAAATTAGATTATTCTTCATTGAAAACACCAGTTACAGGCATGACCACACAGCTTCATAAATCTTTCTGATGCAAGACATGAGAAATGAACCCTTGTAATGCAACCATTATTAAGAAGTGTTCTACATTCTCAAGATATCACTTTGCACAGATCCCCCCTCCCAACTGCTACACTGACAAGTCACTGTCAGAGCTCCGGTTTCGAGCTGAGGAGGCATGCCTGCCTCACAGGGAGTAAGCCTGGTGGGTTTGGGACCACAGCTCTCCAAAAGCAAGTGTGTACTAGAGGGAAGTGTTTGAGGGGAACCTCAGCTCTTTCCACAGATTCCCTCCTCAATGGCTTCTGTTTCATACAGCATCATAGGCTAAATTTTGTTAAGTTTTGCTTAATTTGATGCTTGTGTGGATTTTCTAAAAGCATTTGGGATTTGGATTCATTGTCTCTATCATGTAGAAGGATGAAACCGATGTTCCCCCCATATGCCATTTGGTATCTGTAGGTACCTAGTATTAACCTCAATGCACATACTCGATGTCAATAGATAGGACTTCCAGGAGTTTGGAAAGAGATAGAATGTCCATTCAATTGATAGTTTATAGTTAGCTTCCAAATATGGAATTCTCAGGTTGCTTCTTGTATTTTTTAGCTGTGGACTAACCTGGTATTCCCAACCTTTTTTGAGATGAGCATGGTGTGAGGAAGTCGGTGTTGATGCAGAAGGTGTCTGAGGTTGAGGTAGGCTTCTGGAGTATCTGGACATACCCTGTTAACATGAGGATGGACAGTCAGGGTTTCAGAATCTTTATAGCTGTGACCCTAGTGTGCAGAGCTGGAGCAAACACTGAGTCAGTCATTGCTCTCTGACCCCGTGTTTCCCAAAAATGTCTGCAGCTCTTCTGAAATTTGATTCAATTACTCATATCAACCTAAACAATACAGCTCAGAACAGCATCCAACCCTATGAGAGCAATGTGGTAAATTTGTTCAATATTTTCCTTTAAGTTCCTAGGAACTGTAACTCCCAGTTAAGCACTTAATGTCATATCTCTTTAAACAGCATCCACAAGAAAATACTAAACAGCAACAGAGGAAAACCTTTCAATTCAGTTTGATATCAATAATAATCTCAAAATTGTAGGTTACATCAAAACCTTCTAATAATTTTCCAGGATCCAAAAAATTTAATATGTTCCCAAGAATCTGAATGTGGGGGATACATAAAACTCTCTGTATGTATGAATAATGTAAGCTATCAATTAGGTATCTGACCCCAAAATATGATATAACTTTAACGTGAAAACAATCATCATATTTCTTGGAACAGAAAAAGACATATTTTTGACCACATTCACTTTCTTTTCCTTTTTTTTTTTTTTTTGAGCTGAGGATCGAACCCAGGGCCTTGAGCTTGCTAGGCAAGCGCTCTACCACTGAGCTAAATCCCAAACCCTCATTTACTTTTCTTAAATACTTATTTTTATTGTTTTTAAATTTGTGTGGTCGTGCGTGCGTGCGTGCGTGCGTGTGTGTGTGTGTGTGTGTGTGTGTGTTCGTGCGTGCGTGCGTGCGTGCGTGTGTTTGTGTGTGTGGTCGTGCGTGCGTGTGTGTGTGTGTGGGGGGGGTCGTGTGTGCGTGTGTGCGTGTGTGTGTGTGTGTGTGTGTGCGTGTGTGTGTGTGTGTGTAGGTGCCTGTGGAGGCCAGAGGTATCAGATCCCCTGGAGCTGGAGTTCAAGTGTTTGTGAGCCTCCCCCATGTGTGGGTGCTGGGAATAAAGCTCAGGTCTTCTACTAGAGCAGCACGTGCTCTTACTGGTGAGCCCTCTCTACAGACCCGCTCTGTTCAGCAGCTCAGCCTGCTTGTCATCTCCTGGAAGACTCTCTCTCTCTCTCCCTTACTGTCTCTCTCTTCCTCTCTCTCTCTCCCTCCCTGTCTGGCTGTATCTTTCTCATAAACACAAAGTGTGTTCAGTTTCTGTATGTTGTGTGCATGTGTATAGGCATGTGACTCACACTTACATGTTTCCTTTATGGAAAAGTACTTTCTGAGCAGAATTCATGGAAACATGGACTCGGGACATATATATTTTGTAGAACTGAGAACTTGCAAGCTTCACTGCATCGCAATATCATTCTCCTCTGTCAGCTCTCTCTGCTATAGATTCAAGTTGGATTTCAAACTGAGTTGATTCAGTACAGTCAATTCCAGTTTTCAATTTTCTGATTCATGTGGAAGCCAATACTTGAAAAACAGTCTCATTCCAAAGTGAAAAATCAAAGCCCATTCCCAAGAATCTTATAAACAGATTCATTTTCCTCCAAAGACATTTTTCTGCGACTGCCTAGACCAGAGATTTAAAACTTTGCGGGTACTCCACAAAGCTGGGAAGTGGCAGATGAAGAGTCCAGCTGAAAACACCCCCAAATCTCCTGTGCAACCTCACAGTGTGAGGAGAAGTCTTAGGAAGAAACTCATTTAATCCACCATTCAAGACAGGGAACTCAGCAGGGGAAACCAACGACTCTTCAGCTAGTCGCAGGTCTAGGACAGGAACTGTGTAATCTTCACTCCGGTTCTGAGCTTTGGCTGATCTGGCTGCTAATTTTCAACTAAAAGAAAAAAATGATTAAATTCAGTGAAATGACTCAGGAAAATCACCCTTCAGTCCCCTCTTCATCCCTGCTTCATAAACACTCCTCTAGTAAGAAAAGATGTTAAAAATACCTCTAAAATTTCATCAGAATAAATAGTATTCTAGAAAATACACTCAAAGACACACCAAAAATTTTTAATATCAATAGCTTGTTAGCTTAGTGTACAGATGAAGACTAGAGGTTTTTAATTAAAAATTAATTTGTTAATTTATTATGTGGATGCAGGCATGCCATGATGTCCACAGGGCCAGAGGATAACTTCCTGGGGTTAGCCTCTCCTACAGTGTAGGCCCAGGGGATTGCACTCAGGTCATCAGAGTTGGAGGCAAGAGTCTTAACCTTGGAATTGGAGTTTGTATCTTCAAAAACCATGGCCCCTGACCTTTGGAAGGTTCTTGTGTGATTTAAAGAACATTCTAAGCTTCTTTTAACCCCCCTCTGCATTCTTGGATCATTTGATGCTTAGATTCTCTCCTATATAAGGTTTCTGGCTACACTTTCTCATGCCATTTCCTAAAAATGAAACCTGTACATGATCTCCATAGGTTCCTAACTTAAGCTGGTATTTTAGGAGCCCCACATCTTGTATAATAATAGCCTAAACATGGCTTTCTGCATCTCTTTCTTTCCCCCTCCACCATGAGAATTGTTATAGTTCCCTGCTGCTTTTCAAGGCAAGTCCAAATGTTTGAGGCTGGATTTGCTGCTCTTCATGGATTGGCTTTACTTAGCAGATTGGAGATTCCACTTATTTTCAATTTTTAAGATTCCTGAGGTGGAGCCCATCCTTCACTATCCTTCACTAAAGGTTTTCTCATTTCTCTGTCTTGGTTTTCGCATTCAAGTTCAGTGGAAGACTATGCCTCTAGCCATGGCTGTAGATACCTCCCAAACATTCCCAGACTACATAGCTTCCTTGAGGTCTTTGAGAGTGAAGTTGAACTAAAACTGCTCCCTCACTAAGAATTCCAGCCTCAGTCATACTACTGGCAGATATAGGTATCCTAGAAGCATCATCTAGACTGGAACTTGCCTATTGCACACATCTTTCTCTTTGCCTAAAATACACATTCCTTTTCTTTTTCCACAGCACACACACTTCTGGTTGACTAGTGACACACCTTTCTCTTTGTCTGCAGTAAACTGCAAATACCCCACCTTGCCTGCAGGACACATAATTCTCCTTGCCCACAGCACACAGCCTTCTCGTCTATACCACACACCCTACATTTTGCCTACATCACATACATTTCTCCTTGCTTATGATGCAAATCCTTCTGCTTGAACAAAGAATGCACCTTCTCCTTCTTCAAAGCACAAAACCTTTTCCTTGATAGAGTACACACCCTTCTCTTTGCCCACAGCTCACACCTTTCTCCTTGCCTACATTATATACCCTTCTCTTTGCCTACAGTACAAATCCTTCTCCTGTCTTACAGCAACCCTCTTCCTTGCCTATAGCCCACACCCTTCTACTTGCCTGCAATACACACTCTTCTTCTTTCCTACAGAACTCACCCTTTTTCTTGCCTACTGAATACAAGTACATACAGCTCATTGGTTTCCACAATGCCAATGCCAGTCAGCAAGTGTATCTTAAATTAAATATTTGTATACATTTATATTGATAACATATCATTATTTTATTGGACTCTCATATCTATGAGGTTGATCATGGAATTGTTAACATATTTATATATGGATAAAGAAATTGAAGGCAAAGAAACATTATGAAGTGAAAAGATTAGTATTTTTCCTTGCCAACTCTAATATTGAAAAGCCTACAATAACTTATTTTCCTGTTTTCTAAGTGAAACATTTATTGCTCTCTAAAAGTAAGATATTTGGGACAAGGGAGCCTGAGCTCTTTCAGGGTCTCATGAGGATCTACTTGGCTTCAACTTTGTGGAACGTCAAGGATGTTTCCTGCCGTGAAAATGTATAGAGCATCTGTGTACTTACCACCCTGCATTCTGTCCAGTTACAGAGACATGTGATTTAAGTATTCTTAACTTTCCTTTCTGCTGTATGTGTGTACACATTTGTCTAGCAAAGAACAGGCTGTTGTGGTCTATCATGTAGAATTCATCACACGGGAAGAGGTGAAGGGGAGGAGAGGATGGGGAGAGGGAGAGTGTGGTGGTTTGAAAGGAAATGCCCCCCAAAGGGAGTGGCACTATTAGGAAGTGTGGCCTTGTTAGAGTAGGTGTGATCTTGTTGGAGGAAGCATGTCACTGTGGAGGCAGGCATGAGGTGTCATATATGCTCAAGCCATGTCCAGTGAGGAATTCATGACCTGCTCATCTCTCATTAGATCTGATCATCCAACACTGATATGCCAGGGATGAGGGTTTCCATGTTCACCTTTTAGGAGACTTATTGAAATTACAAGAGACATGTCATCCTGGTAAGTGTTGGGATTTGCAATGTATTCAAGAATGGACAGTTGGCCAGGTGGTGGTGGCACACGCCTTTAATCCCAGCATTCAGGAGGCAGAGGCAGGTGGATCTCTGTGAGTTTGAGGCCAGTCTGGTCTACAGAGCGAGATCCAGGACAGGCTCCAAAACTACACAGAGAAACCCTGTTTCAAACAAACAAACAAACACGAATGGATTGTTATTTTACTTTGCCTTTGCTACTAACTGCCTGTCTCTATCATAAGGCCAACTTTAGTAAAGAATATTTAGCAAATTTATAAGTAAGTTATTTTTTGAAATAGAATCTCAAATAGCCCAGGCTGACCTTGAACTCCTGATCTTAGTTTGAGCCTTCCAAGTGATGGGATTACAGGCATGAAGCACCAGGCAGGCCTAGCACAGATTATTTTTGGAGGAAACATTTCTTAAAGAAATGATTACTCTGCTGCTCAGTATTCATGCTCCTTTTCTTTTTAAAACTTTAGTTTTCTTCATCTTCCTAAAGTTAGGGAAATCAGGCATGCTAAAAATGTACAGGGAAGAAATAAAAAGTAGATATTTAGGGCTCAGGACACACCATTTACTCGAATCTTTAAAAAGCAGTACCTTTGGCATCCACTGTGCACTAGCTGGGTCTTAGCCAGGCTGCTGTTGGATTAAACCCTCATATGCATCAGCTCCCAAGCATGATGGGCTGTGGCAGCAATAGTCTCAAACTGAAAGCTGGTAGACTCTTCAGCTTCTGGAATTGGCTACATCTCTTCTGTTTTCTAGCTTTCAGTGGAAAGTGCACATTTGAGATGGGAAAGGACTGGGAGGTAGCTCAGCTGGTAGAGAGCTTGCTCCATAAGCATGAGGACCTGAGTCTAAACTCCAGGACATATGAACAAAGAGACAGATGTAGTGGGGGAGAGACAGGTGTGGTGGGGAGTAGAGACAGGTGTGGTGGGGGAGAGACAGGTGTGGTGGGGAGGAGAGACAGGTGTGGTGGGGGAGAGACAGGTGTGGTGGGGAGAGACAGGTGTGGTGGGGGAGAGTCAGGTGTGGTGGGGGAGAGTCAGGTGTGGTGTGGGAGAGACAGGTGTGGTGGGGGAGAAACAAGTGTGGTGGGGGAGAGTCAGGTGTGGTGGAGGAGATACAGATGTGGTGGGGGAGAGTCAGGTGTGATGAGGAGAGACAGGTGTGGTGGGGAGAGACAGATGTGGTGGGGGAGAGACAAGTGTGGTGGGGGAGAGTCAGGTGTGGTGAGGAGAGACAGGTGTGGTGGGGAGAGTCAGGTGTGGTGAGGAGAGACAGGTGTGGTGGGGGAGACAGGTGTGGTGGGGGAGAGACAGGTGTGGTGGGGAGAAACAGGTGTGGTGGAGGAGAGACAGGTGTGGTGGGGAGAGACAGGTGTGGTGGGGAGAGACAGGTGTGGTGGAGGAGAGACAGGTGTGGTGGGGAGAGACAGGTGTGGTGGGGAGAGACAGGTGTGGTGGAGGAGAGACAGGTGTGGTGGGGAGAGACAGCTGTGGTGAGGAGAGACAGGTGTGGTGAGGAGGAGAGACAGGTGTGGTGGGGAGAGACAGGTGTGGTGGGGAGAGACAGGTGTGGTGGGGAGAGACAGGTGTGGTGGGGAGAGACAGGTGTGGTGAGGAGGAGAGACAGGTGTGGTGGGGAGAGACAGGTGTGGTGAGGAGGAGAGACAGGTGTGGTGGGGGAGAGACAGGTGTGGTGGGGGAGACAGGTGTGGTGGGGGAGAGACAGGTGTGGTGGGGGAGAGACAGGTGTGGTGGGGGAGACAGGTGTGGTGGGGGAGAGACAGGTGTGGTGGGAAGAGAGACAGGTGTGGTGGGAAGAGACAGGTAAAAGGCACTCCATGGGCTGGCCAGTGTGAAAGAATCAGCAATTACCTGTCCTAGTGAGAGACCTCATCTCACAAAACAAAGTGGACAGTTCCTAGGGAAGGATGACAGCCAAAGATACCATCTGGCCTCCAGATGGATGTGTGTACACATTGATACACACAGGAACATGGACACCCATCCACATATATGCACATGTGCGCGCGCGCACACGCGCGCACACACACACACACACACACACACACACACACACACACACACACACACAGATATCCTCCCTCTAACTAGCTGAGTACCATTGTCTTTAGTTCTAACATCACTTGGGATTTGTAGAGCTTTGCTGGCACTGCAGGAACTGCATGCCTCATATTCAGTTTTAATCTGTTTGCTCCTTCCTTCTGGATCCTCAGCCTCAGTGGCAATTTTAGGCATCTTTGGGCGCACTGTGGAACAGTGAGAATCTGATGTGAAGCCCTTGATGGATGAAGTGATCTCAGCTCCTCTATGTCTCCATTCATCTCTGGTTCAAACCATGGCAGAAGGTGATGCAGTATGGTTTTGCATTCCCCAACTGTAACAGTGGCAGCTGGTCTCAGTATTTGACCTCAGCAGGGGAACTTGACATGCCAGCATGGTTGGGAGCCATCTTTCCTCTGTTCTCTCTTTCCCTTCTTCAGCTCTGTTTATTTCCTTCAGACGCTGATCTGATCTGTCTGACATCTTATTGAAGATACTTGTTGGTACCATTTGTTGGGGTAAAATGGTTTGGAAAGGTTGGACTCTCCTTTTCTCCTCCTCCTTCTTCTTTGGTCCTAATGTGCTTCCATGCACATGTGCCTCTTCCCAGTTCCTGTATAATCTAATTTCTCCAGAGCAGTCCCAGAAGGCTTTTCCAATGTTCTTCACCATGGTAATTGGACTGTTTGTTACAAGTCCATAGACTGGGTATAATTACAAGAAGCATCTAGATTATCATTTGGATTTTGACTATTTCCCTCAAGGGCCTGTATGTTGAAGGTCTGGCCCCAGCGTGTTGCTATAGTGAAACTTTAAGAGGTGGGAAATCTTAGGTCATGTGGGGGGATTGTGGCATTCTGCTCTTTCCCCCTCTTTCAGATTTCCTTTTTGGGATCAGCGGCTTTCTCTGCCACATGCTCTTGCCACAATGTGCCACCACTGACCCAAAGCAATCAGTTGTGGATTGAAAGCTTTGAAACTGGGAACCAAAGTAAACCCCCTCTTTCTTTAAGCTTATCACCTCATTTTTTGTGATAGTACTAAAAGCCTGACTGACATGTGTGCACTAACGATGGTGAGCTGATGGCCACAATTAAATGAATGCACTCGATAAGTGACCCTAAGTTTAATATCCCATAGAAACATTACACAAAGACTTAATCTCCCTCTCCCTCTCTCCCTCCTCCTCTCCCTGTCTCTGCTGAAAGCAAGCCAAGAAATTCATCGAAAGTGATTCTATGTAGTTTTAAACTGTGACCATTCCACCATCTAGTGTTTTTAAACACAGTCCTCTCCCACATTCCAGAATGTCTGTGGTTGTATTTAAGTTCCTAAGGATCTGGGACATTTTGCACCAATTTGAAACCTTCAACCTATGTGCTTTTTGGAGCAGTTGTATTTCCATGAATTTATCTTCAGAGAGGGGCCCACCCAAGTAGGCAAATAGCTATTAACAAAAAGCAGCTCTTTATGGAGAATCCTAGAACCTGCTGGCTAGATCACCACTATTTCTATGAGTCTCCAACAGTTTCCTGCATGCTTTTGAACAACAGTGAAACGTTTTGATTTTCTATTAGTGAGGTACTGAGAGTGTTTGGTTGTCTTTTCTACTCAAATCTAAGTTATCTGTGTAGCAGATGTTTCCAGTTGTGTTAATGGTGTTGAGTTTTGTGTGGGGTAAGATGCAGAAAACCAGAGCACAATTTGAGATCAAGCCAAACACTGCTGCTTATTGTTTCCAATGAGCAAAATTTGAACTCATGTTTCTAAGACACAAAAGTTAACATCTAGAAAATATAGTATGTAGGAGGTCATTCCCACCTGAAAACTCAACTGCTTTTTATGCATAAAACCATTACTTGATGAGAGCTTTTCTTCTAAAAGCTTAAGGGGTCTACTGCATCTGTTTTTCAAAATTCAGAGAGCCAGCTCCTTTTGCAGTTAGATGAAGCATTTCATAATAAGACAGCATCCTGAAAACACGGTTAGCACAGAATATATGGCCAAGAGCTGGATAACTCATGAAGTATCTCCAGAGAAGAAGAACTTGGGGCCAAGTGTTATCACATTTCTCTGGGTTTTCCTCTCTCCTGGTGGAGATAGGAACTTGCGGTTTTATCATAAAAGGATAAAATGGCAAGGAATCATGTACTGGCTTCCAGTCACAGAGCAAAGCCATCCACATCTGTTTCTAGTATTCTGTTGAAGAATCTCTCCAGTTGATAATTTGGATTGGATGCAAATTGGTTTGTTTTCCTTGGTCCTTTCTTCCAAGCTCAGATAAAACAAACCTATCCTGTGGGTCCAAAAGTTTGCATTCTGAATTCTTGGTTTACGTGGTGCAGATTCCCTCTGCTACATTGCTAACACATTATCCATCTTGAAAAGAACAAACCTGGCGGGATTTATATTATACAAACTCCCACAACTGACTGCATTGTGTGTGTGTGTGTGTGTGTGTGTGTGTGTGTGTGAAATTAGAATTCTTATGATTTCCAATTTCTGTCTTACCATGTCATATTTGCTTCAACTGACTTGCCCCACTGTGACTTCTTGTTTAGAAGCTCTATCGTAACGTTTATCTAATGAGATTAAAAGAAGGATGCAACCCAATAATTAAAGGTAATAAAGTTTCCTGAAGTGAGCTGGGTAGCTTAACTGATTTCTGTTTCTTGAAGAATCAGATGCATTTTTCTTTTTTAAAATGTAATCCATAATTACATAATCCATGGATGAAGAGAATAATACCATATACAGACAAAATTTTAAGCTCAAGTTTTTAAGTTCAAGAAAAGAGAGTCCTTTTATCAGTGTTAAAAAATATTAAGGGGACAACTACAAAAGTAAACAAAGAAAAACTTTTTAAAGATATGAATGTACAAACTCACAGAAACATGCCAAATGTGGTTGTTTATTCATTTTGTTGATAGATGAAAATGAGAAGTGGACCAAGGAGATAACAGGAAATAGTTCTTCAAGGAGTTTTTGAAAAAGAGATGTCTATGTTATAGAAGCCTAGGGCACCTTCTTGGCTCTAATGAATATCTAATTAATAAAAAACGTCATGTTCTTTCCCTTCCTTTTCTCCCAGAATTCTGCTGCCGTTTTCTGTGGTGGTATTGTGTTCCCCAATATATTGTGTACCCTAATAAATTTATGTGGGGTCAGAGAACAGACAGCCACTAGAACAAAGCCAAAAATGGTGGCTAGAAAATGGGTCAGAGCAAGCCATAGCAGAAGTTGGGCGGTGGTGGTGCATGTCTTTAATCCCAGCACTTGGGAGGCAGAGCTAGGCAGATCTCTGTGAGTTCAAGACCACATTTAAAACAGCCAAGCATGGTGACACTTCGACTTTAATCCCAGAAATCCAGCCTTTAATCCCAGGGAGTGATGGCAGAAAGTAGAAAGATATATAAGGTGTGAAGACCAGAAAGTAGAAGGATTTGGCTGGTTCAGCAGTTGGCTGGTTAAGCTTTTGGCTGGTTAAGCTTTTAGGCTTCTAGCAGTAGTTCAGCTGAGACCCATTCTGGATGAAACTCAGAAGCTTGCAGTCTGAGGAAACAAGACCAGTTGAGGAACTGGTGAGGTGAGGAAGCTGTGGCTTGTTCTGTGTCTCTGATCTTCTAGCATTCACCCCAATAACTGGCCTCAGGTTTGATTTCATTAATAAGAACTTTTAAGATTCATACTACAGTTTTCCTCCTGAATAAAATGTAGAGTGATCGGCTACTATGAAACTATCTCCAAATTAAATGAGACTGTGCAATGGGACTTTGCTTCTTCTAATTATACTTTCATAAAGAAGTTCTAATGCGCTAAATGACTACCCCTTTCAAGTGACAGAACTTTAAAAAATCTTTGCAAAGACAAATTTTTGAAAGTCATAATAAGAGGCTGAAAAATATGAATTTGTTGTAGGAAAAGAATGCTGTGTCTTTGTGTTTTCTCAAGGCATAGCAGTCTAAACAGGGGGCAGATTTCCTGGATGGCCTAATGAGACATCAGCAAAGACTGTGAAAGAAGTGATCACCAGAGCAGTATGAATGAGCACTGGAGTCCATTGTACGTACGTACGTACACACACACACACACACACACACACACACACACTACACAATGACACATGACACATATACATGTTTGGGATCATCGGGTCTTCTCAGTGTAAAGGAAATGTTAAATGGTTGAGCCAGGAACTCCAGGCCGTCTGGCCACCAGTTTGAACTTGTTCAGCATCTTGTTGGTGGTGTGTTAGCTTCACGTGACCTTGCCCTTGCCCTTCGTCTTTCTGGTCTTGTGTTATCTATTTCTGTGGGGCAGGTCTTTCTAGTATTGTGTATCTCCATAGGGCACATTATTTCCCATTAAGAAATTGATGATCCATGTTGAAAGGAGTAAAATTAGTGAAAAGAAATCTTATAAACCTCCTAAACCATTGACTCTAAAGAAGTGAGGAGCAATAAAACCAATTAAAATGAAGAAATGGGATTAGAGAGATGGCTTGGTGGATAAAGGCCACCCAAACCCACCAATGAGGAGTTTGATCCCCAGGACCCACGTGATGGCAGAGAGAGCCAACTCCTGCAAGTTGCCCTCTAACCGACCCCTATCCAAACACACACAGACACATGTGGAAGCTGGGCCAGAGACACACAGAGAGAAATAGAATAAATGTAATCACAATTAAAATTTTATGTAAAGAAATTCTCTTTACTTTTTTTTTTCTTATCATTGTTTAAAAAAGGAAACTAGCAAAGAATGGGGAGAGCTTATTCATGACTATTTCTTGTTTTTAATCAGTAGTATAAAATATAGTGATTTCCCATTATTCATTCAACAACAAGAGTCTATGAATAATTAGCTATTTAGGATTCTTGAAATTTCTTTTAAAATGAGCCATCTAAGCAGCAGCAGGGGATGGCTTATTTGTGCCAGCATGGTTCACTCTGTAGCAGAGGACCCAAGAGCATTCTGGAAATTCTAAAGGCTTTGAGGTCATGACCTCCAGCTGCTTTACTTACTAGTGATATGGGTTTGCATGTGCTGTTAATTCCAATATTTCTATGTGTGAAATGAAGGTAAATAGAATAGAATACATAAAAAGGTCAAGTTATGTAAAATGCCTAGCACTCAATATGCATACATCTTAAAATTGTTGAGAATATCTTTTATTGATTGATTATTTCATGGAATACATAAAAGAGAATTAATACATATCAGTTGTAATCATAAGGCTATAATGTTACATATTACAGTCTTTAACATTCTCTATGACAACAGTTTTCAAATATGTAAAGAATATTTTTAAGGATGTCATTCTTAATTTCAATTGTGTATATATTACAGGATGTGTGAATGTGAATGAGGTTGCCCATACAGGCCAGACACATCAGATCTCCAGGAGCTGGAGTTACAGCTGGTTGTGAGCTGATGTAAGTGGTGGGAATTGAACTCTGGTCCTCTGCAAAAGCAGTTGGAGCTTCTAACCACTGAGCAATCTCTAGGCCAAGTAAAGATACTGTTTTCAAGCAAAAAATTTTTCTGAAGAGATATGGATAAACTTTCTCTACTGCCCTGGACTTCTAAAGCAGCTAGATGTGGGGATTCCTGCATATTTTTAATAAATGGAACGCGGGACAATGAGTTTGAACCTGATGCTTTACAATTAGAGTACCACCACCCTTCCCTCTTCTGAGTTCAATTGCTACTTTTTGTTTGTTTGTTTCTCTGTGTAGTTTTGGTGCCTGTCCCGTATCTTGCTCTGTTGACCAGGCTGGCCTCAAACTCACAGAGATTTGCCTGGCTCTGCCTCCTGAGTGCTGGGATTAAAGGCATGCACCACCACTGCCCATCCCATTGCTACATCATTTTATTGCTTTTTCCTGTCAGGATCCAGAATAATTTTAACCATTGAAAAGTGTAAAACATCAAATAAAGTGTAGTAAAACTGCCATGAATATTATCAAAGTTTATAACCTAAGTCACTCAGAATAGAACATTTTACAGTGTTAAAAAAAAAAAAAGCATCATTACCAATTCCACCTAATCCAAAATAATAGGGAGACATTTCAGATTAGGAAACATGCATATCAAAACAATGTTCACTGAGAATGAAACTTTATTTATGAAATGACTCCACATCAAAATACCTGTAAATGGAATCATTTCTGCTCTTCCTGTTCACAGGCCTCTTTACTAGATTCTTGTAGGAATGTGGAGCTTCTTCACTGGGGAGAAGTTGCTCTGTGCCTTGGGGCATAAACAGCTCTTCCATGGTGGCAGTCCTGGAGGCAGCATCTGATTATAGAGAGGCTGTTCTCTCTAGGGCATGCAATCCTGTAAGTTCTCATCCCTAATTAGGACAGAGGGAGCCCCTGGGAAAGACCACATTTCATAGTTCTTTAAAAATCTTTGACTCACAACTAAATTACCCAGTTGTAGGAAACTCTCCACCTCTAATTTCTCTGGTAGAGATGATGATGTTGACAATGATGAAGAGGAGGCGAATCAGAAGAATAAGGAAAAGGGTGAGGGAGAAGAAGAGAGTGAGAAAGGAGGAAGGAAAGGAGAAGGAAGAAGGAAGAGGACTGCTGGGGATGTCCTGGACGCTGTAAATAGACGATGCTATGATTGATTGATAAATAAAATGCTGATTGACCAGTGACCAGCAGGAAGACTAGTGCAGTGGGATAAGGAGGAAGAGAGTTTTGGGAAGTGGAAGGCTGAGGCAGAGACACTGCTAGCCACCACCATGAAAAGTGAGACGTAAAGAACCGGTAAGCCATGAGCCATGTGGCAACTTATCAATCAATAGAGATGGGTTAATTTGAGATATAGGAACTAGATAGCAAGAAGCCTGTGCCATTAGGCCAAACAGTTTTAATAATATAAGTGTCTGTGTGTTTATTTTATAAGTGGGCTGTGGGACTGCTGGGACTTGGCGGGAGCTGGAGAGAAACTCTCTGGCTACAGAGGAAGAGGAAGGCAAGTAGAAGAATGTCAGATGTTTAGTTTATCCACTAACTAAAGTGACATCATGAGGCTAAAACCTCAAATTTAGCTTGTGTGAAAACATCTGGGGTTCTGCACTGTAACATGTGAGAACATCTGGGGTTCTGCGTTGTAACATGTGAGAACATCTGGGGTTCTGCTCTGTAACATGTAGTCTTCTGAGTTCCATCTCTAGGCATGCTGACTCAACATGTCTCAAGTAGAGTGTAGGACTGGAGGGAGGCCTCAACAGTTCTAGAACAAGTACAGAGGATTTGAGCTCACAACCACTACATCTCCCTTCAGTGGGCAATGGTCTCTGTGCACACACTCTCACAGAGGCGCGTGCGTGTGCGCGCGCGTGCGCGCACACACACACACACCAAACACAAAAACAAAAAAGCAAAAAAACCAACCAAACCAAAACCCCCCAAAAAACAAATCTTGAGCATCTAAGTCCTTGTAGGCTGCAGATCAGTGGGGACAGCTTGTTGAGCATGTCCTGTGCAAGGCCCTGGGCTTGATGACAAGTGGGACAATAAATAAAAAGCCAGTTAATCAACTAATCCCCGAACCTGCAAATTACCCCTTTGGGAATGGTGCTGTGCCTATGTTAGCAGCAGTATCACACATGAACTGGAGGAGCCATTGCCCAGCTGTCTGCACTCCACTAACCCATGACTGTGAACCATGGACCCCATCATCTCCATCCTCAGCTCTACACTCCTACAGAGGACTCTGCAGCACTGCGCTCCACTGTGCTCCCTGCTCTCACATCTACTCTCCTGTCTTTGTTCACAAAACCAATAGAGCAGAGGGTCCTAGACGTCAGGGAAGGAGTGGCGTTCATGAAGGGATACTAGGAGGCTGTGAACTAAAGCTCTATGGTTGGGATCTCAGTAGGTTCTTCCCAGAGGGAAGCTGCACACTTGACTCCAGCGTGTGTGCGTGTGCATGTGCATATGCGTGTGCATGTGTGTGTGTGTGTGTGTGTGTGTATGTGTGTGTGTGTTCCCTTTTAAGATGTTACTACCTTTTTCATCTCTCCACACAAACAGTGGTTTGGGTGACCCACACCCTTCTATCTCATACTCCAAATGATGTGCATTCCCAGAAGTAACTTCTGAGTATCCTAAATTGGGGCAGGACAATGTAGACCCATTGGAAGGAGGTGCATGAAGAAGGTCCAGAAGTTTCTTCCAGCAGGATGTGTGGGTGTCAGCCTTTGTAGTATAGGTCTTTCCTCCTTGAAAGAATCCCAAAGCATTTATAGCACAGCATACTTGATCTACGTCATAGCTTCCATGCACAACACCAGCACCACCCATGTGCGAACACACATAGCTCGCAGAAGCAAACATGTTAATATATAAGACAATTCATCCTAGTCCCAAGAGCCATTTTAGAAAAGAAAATTCCCCTAAGCAATGTGCTCTATCCATGACAGCCAGCCACAATTTGAATGAGTGAGACACCTTTTCACAGTGGTTAACATATAGATCCAGCTGGGACTTTAAAGTTACCAGTCAGGTCACATTCCCAGGTTCACCAGGATAGGAAGGTCTTCCTGTAGACAGACAGCCCTCTAGGGACTGATGCATGTTGCAATCATTTAATTCCTATTTCTGTTCTTGTTATTTCTTTAGCTTCTTTCATTTCATTACTTGTTGTTTACAAATTTTAAAATTAACATGTAAAATTGTGTTGAGTTCTATGAATTTTATTGCATGCATAAATTTGTGGAACAGTCACTACAATCAAGACACAGGACAATTCTACCTTCCCAAAGTTCTACACCTATGCTTCTGAAGTCACACACCCCCTCCCCCACCTCATTCCCTAGCAACCATGGGATCTGTTTCCTGTCAAGCAATTTTGTCTTTTTGATAATATATTGTGTAAGTGGAATGGCAGAGTGTGAGTGCCTTGGAGACTGTCTCTGTGATTAGCGACCTTGGAGCTGCTCCCTGACTCTCACTAATGTTGCAGTTATGGAGTATTCACCTACTGTAGGATTTCCGGATTGTTTCCACATTTCTGTGTTTGTAAACACAACTGCAATGGATATGCATAGGTAAGATTTCTACTTGAATATTAAGGTTTTTTTCAGTAAATATGTAGAAGTATGATTGTTTCACCATCTGTGAAGTGTATGCTGTCTGGAAAAACTGTCCAGTCCTGTTCTAGAGTGACTGTCAGTTTGCATCCTTCCTCTCAGTGTGCGAAGATTTGATGCTCCCTCTCCCCAGCAGCTCTCAGTTTGCTAGTACTGGTGATTTTAGCGACCCTAGCAGCTGTAGAGTGTGTTCCTCTAGGAGTGGTGGGTGCTGTTCTTCTATGAGAGATTTGAACACGTCTTCCATTGCAGATTTTACAGTATCCATTTTAGTGATAATGTACACCTGTTTTACACTAGTGTATCTTTGTTTTCTGCAAGTACTATTTTCTTTTGAATTAATTTTGTTGTCGTTATTGTCTCTGTTTCTCTGAACCACACATCTCTGTTTTCCCAGTTCTCCCACTACTTCTCTGAGTGAGGTCTGCCTCTAGCTTCCCAGGGTAGCAGCTTTGATCATTAACTTGGGACTTCCTCTCTATAAGCATTAATGGTGCAAATGTCCCTCAGATTCCAACTTTGGAAGCAGCTGTACACTCGGGCACAATGTGTTCTATTCAGCTTCATGTACTTTCAAATTTTCCTTTTGACTTATTTTTTTGATTCATGCCCTCAAATATAGCCTGTCTTGGTGTCTATTTCATGTTCTATCTGATCACTAATGTCAGGTAGGTTCGTGTTGTTTGTACATCTTTAATATCTCTTCTTTTTTTATATGCATTATTAACCACTAGATAAAGTGTTGATTCTCAACTCATCTATACAGGCTCATCACCGACTCCTCCCCATTCAGACATATTTCTCATATTTTGAAACTCTGTAAGTACAGTAGTACACATTTGTTTTGCTAAGCTATTTTGATGAACTGATCCCTTTATCCTCACATAATGCTTCTCTTTTTCTGTTGTTAAATTTGTTATTCTGGAGTCTATTTTTTCTTATATGAACATGTCTGTTTTAATCATATATAACTCATCATGAACCATAGCTGTGGCTATTTGCATGAAGCCTTCAGAAGACTAGGTCTGTTTTACTTAAAAGTTATCTCAAAGAGACAGATATTAGCATTTATGATCTGTGTATTTGAGAGCAAAAATTTTTAGCAAGCAATGCTTCTGGTCAATGGAAGCTTTAAAGATATAAATATAAATTGATGGGGGCACAACATAAGGAGATAATCAGAATATAACGGCCATTCATATGTACTGTTATACATCTAGTTATATTCACATAAATATTGTATAATAGTATGTTACTAAACATAAATTAATCATTTGTTTCCAAAAATAATGATAGACATTTTCTAAAATAAAAATTGTAAATTTAGACGGTTTAATACTTTCAACAATAAAAATTTTAGTCTATAATTCCACAAAGAAAATGACTTGGTCTGTTTCAAATACCAGTAAGAATTCTGTCACTTTAACCACATCTCATACAAAGCACTCTGTGGTGGTTCTCTAGAGGAACAGAACTTTCAGAATGAGTCTGTATGTAGAAAGGGGATTTATTGAAATGGCATACAGACTGTGGTCCAGCATATCCAACAATGACTGCCTAAGAACAGAAGGTCCAAGAATTCAGGAATTGCTCAGTCCATGATGTTGGATGTCTCATCTGGTCTTCAGTATATGCCAGATTTCAGAAAAAAAGTAGGCTCTAATGCCAGTGAAGAAATGGACTTGCTATCAACAGTGAAAGCAAACAGACAGACAGACAGACAGACAGATAGGGAGATTCCTTCTTCCATGTCCTTTATACAGGCTGCCAGCAGAATGTGTGGTCCAGATTAAAGGTGGATCTTCCCACCTCAGAAGATCTGGATTAGAACTGGGTCTTCCCATTTCAAGTGATTTCATTAAGAACTAATCACTCCCAGGTGTGCCCAGCCATTTGAGTTTTAGTTAATTCCAGATGTAGTCAAGTTGACAGCCAAGAACAGCCATCACAAGTGGCAACTTCACAGTAAACTATGAATAAGGAAACATGTTATTCTTACCACTCCCATTCATACTAAAGTATATGATGCCAAGTATAAAGTGCTTGGTGAGTGTTTATTGACCACAAGCAGATAAATGGACTAATACTGCAGCTACAAAAGGAGAATGACAAGCAGAGATATTACCATAATAACAAGCTGAACAATCAGAGAGGAAAGAATTTAGAAATCAAATGGTAAAACCATGTTGAACAAAATCCATAAAATAAAATGCTAGTGGGTCTGGAAAGATGGCCAAGGGTTAAGAGCAATGTGGCTCCTGCAGAAGACTTGATTTCGGTTCCCAACAGTTGTAACTGTAGTTCCAGGAGCCCCAACACACGCTTCTGCCCTTCCAAGGCACCAGGTATGCGTGTGGTGCACAGACATCCATGTAGGCAACACACACACAGACACATGCACACACGTGAGCACAGTAAAATGAAGAAAGAAAGTGAATGCTAGAAAAGTTAAATTTAAGGTTTATTGAGAGCCAGGAAACGTAGGTGGAATGAAATTTTCAGAAAGTTCTGGTATATGAGAGCAAGCTAAGACTGTGAAGGTACAAGGACGTGCCAAAATTTATGGAGACTGAAGGCAAAGGATAGTTTAATCTTCTGCCCACAGACCCTTGAACATGGCGTGTGCCCACTGGTAACTGTGTGGAACAAGTGACTTACATTCTACATCACTTTCTTTGGAATTTTCATAGGCCTGCATAGGTTCTCCAGAGAGGTCTCTGCATGGAAGGCTTCAATTCTCCACTATGGTGCTAGCAGAAAGCAATGATATCTGTAAGAGGTGGGGCTTCTTGTGAGGAAGTTCTGTCTTTATGCCTGTGTCTTTGAAGTCTCTTCCTGTGGATTTTGCCTTCCAGATACCAGCCTCCTCTATGATGCTTTCCCATCGCAAGGTATCAGATGACTCCAGGCAAAGCAAAAGTGAGCACAACTTGAGATGAGGTGACCAAAACGGTGAGCCAAAACGATCGTCTTTTAAATAGATTCTCTCAGATATTTTGTTACAGTGAGTACTGTAAGGTTATAACTTTTAACTGTCATTCAAACTAGGAAAACTTTAATGCCATAGTATCTGTACCCTACAAGATTTCAAGTGGAAAACTTTGATAATACTCAGCTAATGGCAGTCTAAGTCACAATCTGTTCTTTACTAGTCAGACTCACCTACCCGGGTTGGAATGAAGCTTGTGGCTGCATCTCATCCTGTGGGGCGGCTTGGTTAAACACCATTCATCTTGTCAGTGTTACCTTCACCAGCTTTCCTTCTATGAGAAAACTGCATAATAATCAGAGAAATGAATGAAACAACATCTCCCTGTCTAGGGCAGGAATAGAGGAGAGAGAGCCGAGATGGACCTCAGGATCCAGGGATGACTGTCATCCAGGGTCATTTCCTGGGCACCATCAAGCCCCCAAGACCAGGGTGGCCTATTGTTTTCTCACCTTGAAACTATTTTATCCATGTCTCAATTCATATCCATCCTCTTCTTTGGCAAAGAAAGTGACTAGTCTAAGGGCCATTTGAGAGTTCTCCACAGGGTGATAAATACCGAGTCTCTGAGTATTTCCTTTTCCTATGTTCTTTCTCCATATAGCTGTTTTCTTCTTAAGAAAGCTTGGTGGTGTCCTTCTCAACTTCTCTCACAGTCAAAGCCCCTCCACAATTGTGTCCCCTCCCCTCCAGAGAACACTGACTTTGGGGGGGATGGGAGGGAAGGGGCCTTTCTCGTACTGTCTGGAAGCAATAGGTACAATTGCCCGTGAAGCAAGATTTATCAAACGGTGCTGGCTGAAGGTGTGGCACGATTGGCTTACAGTGAGATTTCTGGTTCAGTGCTTTCGACAAACTATTTCATAATGGAAAACAAATGTGTTTTGAATGTGAAACAAAGAGAAAAGTTTCAAAGTATTTCCCTAATTAAAGAGTGGTTATCAAACATGTGGTGTTGTTCACTGTAAATAAACATAGGAGATAACTCAGCAAGCTATATTTATTTGTCCTTGCATATCTCGAGTGAATTTGTGTGTGACAAACAATGGAGAAACGTGTGTGTGTGTGTGTGTGTGTGTGTGACTGGAGCTTGACACCAACTTTCTATTTTTACATAGTGATAATCATGATCTATTAATGTTCTAACAAGTTTCAAACAAGCAGTGAGATTTCGTTCTGCTTCATCAGCATTTTGCTACACACGGAAAGGTCTTTGAAGTTAACTGGAGCCCATCACATTGATGCAAGATGAGGTTAAAAGTGGAAGGGAACCTTGGAGTCTGCTCACAAACCTCTGATACCTGTGTGGCAGGACCAGCCACAAGCTCCTAAGAGCTGAGTCCCCTCCACACAAGCGAGCTTCCTGGGAGACTCAATCAGGGTGACTCAAGTGAGCACGTGACTTAACTGAGAGGCAGTGCTTGCTTTCTCCTATGACTTCCCCAGCACCAAGTGTCTGCTGAGAAACCTTTAGGCACGTTTAACCTACCGTATGAAGGATGCTCATCAGAGCAATGGTTACAAACTGTGGGGTATTGGTCATCCCCATCTCCATTACTAAATATTTACTAAGTGCACTCACAAAATTCTTTGAGGAAATAATCTAGTGTCCAATGCCTAGGTTAGTTTTTTGATGCTTTATGATTTTATTTAGGATCATTTGTTTGTTATGTGGACACATGTTGTTTAGCTATAAAATTAGGAAGTTCTTCCAGTTCATTCATTCATTCATTCATTCGATCGTGTTCTAAGTCACTAGGGACACAACACTAAACACAGCAAATGCTGAACATTTTTTTTCTTTCACAGTTGGTATGTCCTTGATTAGATGTTAAGCTAGGGTGGTTTTTAATAATAAATATTTTTCTAGCACTTTATTTGTTAAAAATTTTTAAGAGAAGTTCACCTTGTATGCCAGGCTATCCTAGAACTCACTGATAGCCCAAGCTGTGCTCCTGCCTCAGTCTGGCTTAGCACTCTGTTAGACATTTTATTCCTGTTCTTACTGATATGTAAGTGCCTATTATTGTGAAGAAGTTTTATATTGTCTTAATTTTTTAAGATTTATTTATTTTATTTTATATTTATGAGTATATATGTATATGCATCACATGCATGCCTGTTGCCAACAGAGGTCAGAAGAATGCACCAAACCCTCTAGAATTAGAGCTGCAGGTGGTTGTAAACGACTTTGTGGGTGCTGGGAACCAAACTCTGGTCCTCTGCAAGATGAAGAAGTGCTCTTTTTAACTGCTGAGCCCACTCTTCAACCAATGTTATCTTGTCTCTTTAAATGTTGCCTCTTTTCATGCTTTCACACTCTCAGCAGCTGCTGAGGTTGGATAATTAATGAAGCAGCTGTTTGTTGTGGGGTTCCTTGGAGCAAACACAAAAACCAAATTTATGTTTTCAGTGTTACTTGTTAAGTAGATGCACCAATGAACTTTTTTTCCCCATGTCTATCATTAATATACATTCCCTAGTTCAAAACATTATCTTATAATCAGTGTGCAAACTCCACCTGATCCAGTTCCTCACATGAAAAGTGCAATTTGAGCCACTTAGTATATGGAATCTTGTTGTTTTATATGGGGCACAACAAGGAAGAAGTGGAGAAAATATAAAATAAGTCTTCTCTCAGAGTCACCGTTTCTTCTTGACAGCTAAGTACCCAGTACAGGCGTGGGTCTAGATACTCCCAGTCAAGGCATACGCTGTCTGAAACATTAATGAAACGTCAACTGCATTGGCTTTCTTTGCTCTGCTTTGCCCATGGATGTCCTATAAACAGATTCTCAGGTAGGGCAGATGCCAGCATGCTGCCCTGATGACTTGGGCTTTCCTTTGAGAATTGCTACATGTGTCCCCACCTTGTTTCCACATCACACAGCCTCCGTGTTCACTACAGGTTAAGAGAGCTAGAACTCATAAACAAGGGTGAACAAAATAGTCCTCTACACCCTGTTCCTGGATATGAAATTAGATTAAGCATCATAAGAGTTATAAAATTAGTAAAAGTTTATTCCAAATGATTTTAGTAGAACTTGTTCTAAAGCATCCAAAATAGGAAGATGCCCGAGTGCCATACCTGTACAATGTTCATGCACTGTATGTCTTAGGGTTTCTATTGCTGTGAAGAGACACCATGACCACAGCAACTCTTATAAAGGAAAACATTTAATTGGGGCTGGCTTACATTTTCAGAGATTCAGTCCATTATCATCATGGTGGGACCTGGAGACATGCAGACAGACATGGTGCTGGAGGAGGAGCTGAGAGTCCTACATCTTAACCTGCAGGCAACAGGAAATGGTCTAAGACACTGGATGTGGCTTAAACATATATGAGACCTCAAAGCCCACCTCCACAATGACACACTTCCTCAAGGCCATACCTATTCCAACACACTTCCTTATGGTACCCTATGAGCTTATAGGGGCAATTACATTCAAACCACCACACTGTGCATACAGTGATAGTCACTGAGTTAAAATATTACTTTAAAAAGATGTGCACGTGTCTGTTTGAGTTTCTATGCATCATGTGTATGCAGGGGCCTGAGAAGGCCTGAAGAGAGCTGGAGTTACAGGTGATTGTGAATTTCCCAATGTGGGTGCTAGGAACCTCTTAACTGCTGAACTATCACTTTAGGACCCAAATTTCTTTCTTTGTTTGTTTGTTTGTTTGTTTGTTTTGGTTTTTTTGAGACTGGGCTTCTATGTGTAGCTTTGCACTTTTCCTGGAACTCACTTGGTAGCCCAGGCTGGCCTCAAACTCACAGAAATCTACCTGGCTCTGCCTCCTGAGTGCTGGGTTTAAAGGCATGCGCTACCACCACCCAGCCAAATTTCAGTTTTTAAGCCATACACTGACTTTCTCCTGATGTTCTGTTTTATACCTGTGCATTGTCAGTGCCAATTATAAAGTGGTAATATCCTAATCAACAATTTCTTTTTATTATAGAGTCTATTTGAGACTTTCTATAACAGGAAATCATAAAAACATGAATCTGATATTTATATGTCCAATAACCTGAAACAATCCAATGTTCTTGAAAAGCTCTTGGTTTGGTGGTATAATTACCTTATTTCTTGGTGGAAAATTAAGCTATCTATTTTTGGAACTACTGAAATGCATTGTTGAATGGACTGTTATTCTGATGCCCTGCTCTGTTCTGAAAATGCCATCAAAATTGTGAAGGGGCCCCAAAACAGCTTGACCACACAGCTGCCATGACAGGCTTATGGGCCCAGACACAGCTTCTGTGACAGGCTTACTGGGAGGTAACACCCAGATTCAGGAAAAGGCATAAGCTGAAACTACCCAGGAATCCACCCAGGGATGGGGAAGTACCTGATATCCCCAAAATTCCAACCAGATGTCCCTGAGTTTAGCACATACCTATTTTTGTTTTACAGATAGATACCCTAGACAATTGTCATCCAATCAGGGTCCTGAACCCTGGAAATCCCTTCACCCCAATCTCTGCCATGATAAAAACCCCACCCTGCCTGGGCTCAGGGCCCTCTGCTCTCACTGCTGTGTCGGACAGGCAGAGAGACCAAGGCCCGGAGCTTAAAAATAAAGGCTCTTTATTTTTACATGTGGGATTTGGTCTCAGTGGTGGTCTTTTGGGGGTCCCCGCAGTCTGGGCATAACAAAAATGATCTTTTCAACACACACATATGATCTCTTTTTCTGGAACTAGGAAAGCTCTTTCTCTTACTCTCCAAGAAACAGCAAAATCCTCTGATCAGTGGGGCTGGTCCTTACAGCAGGGAACCATGGAATATTAGAATAGGTAAATGGTTGAGCAGCTGAGGAGCAGTGTAGCCAAGTAGTGGAGTAGCTGAATAACCAAGTAGCTCAGTATCAGAGTAATTGAGTAGTGGAGTAGTGGAGTAGCAGAGTAGCTAAATAGAAAAGTAGCTGAGTCGTGGAGTAGCTGAGTAGATGAGTAGCAGATCAGTAGAGTAGCTGAGTCACGGAATAGCTGAATAGTGGAGTAGCTGAGCGGTGGAATAGTTTGTGGGGGGGCCCCGAAACAGCTTGACCACACAACTGCCATGACAGACTTAGAGGCCCAGACACAGCTTCTGTAACAGGCTTACTGACCAGTAATACCCAGATCCAGAAAAAGCCATGAGCTGACCCCACTCAGGGAGGGCCTGCATCTAAAGGGAAATACTTGACATTCCAAACACTCCCTCTACCCCCAGACAAAGGTCAGCCAATTAGGGTCCTCAACCCTGGAAATCCTCTCACTCTGCCTGGGCTGGGCCTCTCTGCTCTCACCGCTATGTCAGACAGAGTGTCCAAGCTCCAAGCTTGAAATAAAGGCTCTTGGTTTTTACATATGGGATTCAGTCTCCATGATGGTCTTTTAGGAGTTTCCACAATCTAGGTATAACATAGTTGAGTAGCTTAGTAGTGGAATAGCAGAATAGTGGAGTATTGGAGACCTGTTTGGTAGGGGTTCAGGTCCCAAAGAGAATGTGTGGAGTTGGGGGAAGTGGACAGGGGAGGGAAGAGATGGACAGGATCTGAAGGTGAATTGGGATGGCTTCCAGCAGCATTTAATTGAAAAAAGACTACACTCTATATTGCACATAGGATTAAACAGGAGACAAGGGACATGTGAGCTGGGGTGTGGCTTGAGATCAAGAGTTGAGGAAGCTAGCATTGACCCTGACAACAGGCATCCGTCATATGTTAATGGAAGGACCACAAGCAGGAACTTTCCTCAAGCTCCTGAGGGAATGGAGGTCCTTATCCAAATGCCTGACCTTGGAAAAAGGACTTCTGGAGAGCAGACACTATACTACAATTTAGAGTAATTCTCATTCCTTAAGTGGTAAGTATTGTGCTATTCCCTGTGATAAAAGGACATAGTACAGTGTCCCTTTCTGTACTATGTGGGCCTGTTTCCTTTGTAGCTTCTGAAAGGGAAGGTCTTGATGTCTTACTCTTTCCTCATTATACCTACCATTCTGATTTCTTCACACTTACTAACTAAACTCTTACATTTAATGGACTCAGGCTCTGGATCTGAACTGTAGGCACTTTATCCTTGGGATCAGGTATGTTTAGTAAATCTCTAAGTTTCCTGTCCTTGGTATAATGAGGTTCCTGGTTCCTCAGTGGTGGAGATTTTTTTTCCAAAGAATTATTTTGTTTAGAGAGTCTACCATTATACACACTTTCATTCTTTACCAAAGGCCACACAAAATTTCCCAAAGTGAAAGGTGTTAATAGTTAGAATCATTAAAAATGAAAGTTAAAAATTGCTGAAGCAGTATGGTTTGCAAAGTTGAAATGCTAGAACTTTGTTAAGCAGCAATGGTCACCATGTGGTCCACACCAGTGGAGTAGCTGAGTAGCAGAGTAGTTGAGTAGTGGAGCAGTTTGGTAGCAGAGTAGTTGAGTAGTGGAGCAGTTTGGTAGCAGAGTAGTTGAGTAGTAGAGTAGCTGAGTAGTTGAGTAGTGGAGTAGCTGAGTAGCAGAGTAGTTGAGTAGTGGAGTAGCTGAGTAGCAGAGTAGTTGAGTAGTGGAGTAGCTGAGTAGCAGAGTAGTTGAGTAGTGGAGTAGCTGAGTAGCAGAGTAGTTGAGTAGTTGAGTAGCAGAGTAGTTGAGTAGTGGAGTAGCTGAGTAGCAGAGTAGTGGAGTAGTGGCCTCCTAGTGGCTGAAACTTTATATACACTCATTTCTTCCTCTTGCTTTGTTTCCTCATGATCCTAGAAATGCTGTGACTTTACGATGGAGAGTTTTGTGTTTTTATAGTTTTTGGTCACCTAGAAGAATGTTGAGGGACTCAATGAATAGTTATGAAACAAATAAGTAAACCAGAATAGTTGAGCTGACAGATGACTTTTTTTCCTTTCTGAGTTTAAATGGTTGGGGGAATTTTCAGGAAACGGCATTGAGTCCATGCCAGGTATCACAGCAAGACTTTTGTAGATCATTTGACTTTAAGATATCCTGGAAAAAGTCTCTCTTTTTCCTGTTTCACAGATGAGGATATTGATAGAGACAGATCTCCCAACTAGAAAGTCAGGGAGCTGTTCTTCTTGCTGGGGTTGGTGTGACTACAGGAGGTTAGACTGACCCCCCCTCAGAACCCTGGCACAATGGCTTCCCACATAGCCATCTAGAGTGATGTGATGTTTTTAATATGAAGTAAATAATAATGCTGATTGGAAGAAACGAGGACAGCAATTAAGAACAAGCCCAGACAATTCACAAGAATGAACACTAAACTTAAGATCAGGAATCTGGTGAACCATGGATTGTTCTTCCCTATTGTCTTAGTCAGGGTTTCCATAGCTGTGAAGAGACATCATGGCCATGACAACTCTTATAAAGGAAAACATTTCATTGGGGCTGGCTTACAGTACAGAGATATAGTGTATTATTGTCATGATGGGTGGCATGGCAGCATGCAGGCAGATATGGTGCTGGAGAATGATAGGATGAAAGGGTAGATTATTGAATCTACTTTTTTTTTCTTTTTTCTTTTTTTCTTTTTTTTTGGTTTTTTGAGACAGGGTTTCTCTGTGTAGCTTTGCACCTTTCCAGGAACTCACTTGGTAACCCAGGATGGCCTTGAACTCACAGAGATCTGCCTGCCTCTGCCTCCCAAGTGCTGGGATTAAAGGCATGCACCACCACTGCTTGGCTTGAATCTACTTTTAAAGAGCCACTTATTTAAAATGTTTTACATTGTTATGGATTTTAGCTGATTGATGCAAATTTAAAGTTAATTTTGTTATACTGTATGTGTATTTTTACTCTTGTTTAAGGTATTGTGTTTATGTAACTCATTTAGATTGTAATGGATAATTAAGAAACACAGATTAATAATTAGTCTTCTATGATAGGCAAACTTGTAACATGTTAGTTAAGTTTTCTAGGTGTACATAGATATATTTCAGATAGAAAGGTAATTTTCAAACACTTCAAAGACCTACAGAATATGGCATTTAAAAGGTTTTAAAAATTTAGACTTTCTGGACAGTGAGACATGTTTGCTCCTAGCATCACTAATTTACTTCAGAGAGGAGGATGGGCATCGAAGACATTCCATATGGAATTTATCTTCACCTTGGCAAAACTAGCCATTTGGGCAAGAAACTGTTCTTGCCTGGACTGCCTGATCAACTGGACATGCAGGATCCATAGGAAGGTGACCACTGAAGTTTGCTTGGCAAAATGGTCCTCCAGGTCCCTGCTTCGCAAAGGAAACTTCCAGACATTCTACAGAACACAGAGAAAAATGATTGAGAGACTCTAGACCTGTGGGCTGAAGACAGATGCCCCAACTTTATAAAGGAACTTTGGATGACTGTCCGGTCTGCCAGCTGTCTCTGTCTGCTCTTGCAAAACTCCCGAAAGTTGTTTGCATCCTTCTCCCATTTCTCAGGTAATATATCTTTCTGAGGTCTTTCATGTAGTTGAAGCTAGATAGTTACAATTTTTCTTAGTTATGATAAAAGGTTAGATACATATAAAACCTTAGAATCACATATATAGGATAGAAAGGATATCTTCTTCAATTTTGCCAAATACAAATAGGCTAGATATTATAAACAGACTAGACAGTGTAACTGTAATTCTTGCTTGATAATTATTTTGTTATCTGTAATTTTACTATGTGAAAGTTAAAAAAAGGGGAAGTGCTGTGGGATGTTCTGTATGCTCTGATTGGTTAATAAATAAAACACTGATTGGCCAGTAACCAGGCAGGAAGTATAGCCAGGACAAGGAGACAGGAGAATTCTGGGAAGTGGAAGGCTGAGTCGGGAGATGCTGACAGCCTCCGTGATGAGAAGCAACATGTTAAGATTCTGGTAAGCCATGAGCCATGTGGCAAAGTATAGATTAATAGAAGTGGGTTAATTTAAGATATAAGAACTAGATAACAAGAAGCCTGCTGCAGCCATACAGTTTGTAAGCAATATAAGTCTCTGTGTGTTTACTTGGTTGGGTCTGAGTGGCTGTGGGACTGGCAGGTAAGAAAAATTTGTCTTGACCATAGGTCAGGCAGGACCTGAAATACTCTAGCTACAGGAGATAGAGCTGAAAGTTCTACATAATTATCTCTAGGCAGCAGAAGCAACTATGGCACTGAGCATAGACTGAGAATAGAAGACCTCAAAGCCCACCCCTACAGTGACATACTTCCTCCAACAAGGGCTCACCTCCTTACAGTGTTACTCCCTATGGGGGACATTTTCTTTCAAATCACCACATCTATCATCATAATGACCTAAGGTACATCCAGGGTTATTCCCTCACTTCCTAGTCAGGGGAAGCATGCATCAAATGTTTTCTGAGATAGACCCAGTTAGTACAATCATCCCTGGGAGATTATTGGTAGCAGTGTCCCAGTTTGAAGTATTCCACTTTAGATAATATGCTTGATTGAATTAGTCCAGGTTTGCTTTAAACAAATACCTAACACAAACTGCTCAACGTCAGGGAAAGTGTATTGGACTACTGTTTCAGAGGATTCATTCCTGGTTGCCTGTTCTTAGACACTTTGGAAGAAAATCCTGGTGGTAGCACATGATGAGATGAGAGCTAGCTGCTCACAGTGCCCAGGAATCAGCGAACGTGGCAACACAGTAAGACACGGGCTCAGGATTCTCTAGAGACCTGCCTCCTTCTGCTAGACCCCATCTCCCATCTTCTACCTTTTCCCAGTAATGCCATCACATTATAAATCCATCGAGGTGTTCGTCCGTTTGCTAGGTCAGAGCGCTTCTGATCTGAACTTCTCTGGATGTGCCTCATAGACATACCCAGAAGTATACTTTACTCATCTGATTGTTTCCAATCCAGGAATCCAACCAACATCCACTATCACCCAGATCAGTCTGTTTTCCAAGGCTGTCTTGTTGTCCGCCTTCTCAGGATCCATGCTATGCTGTTTGGGCCCTAAACTCTGTGTTCTCTGGCCAGGAAATTTTCATTCCTCACATTCTTTGCTATCATTACTTTCCCCCAAAGAACTACTCTCAATCCTCACTATTTCTTGGGCAACTGTTCTAGTCCATTCCCCGCTGAACACATATACACACGCAAACACACAAAGCCTTTTAAAAACACAGATTGCTTTTTATCCAAAGCTAAGTTAAGTTGGCCCTTGTACTTTGCTTGGTTACAATGATTGACTTAATTTACTTTATTATGGAGGCTGCTTTGAACTCATCCCTCATATTCAATAGTTACAGGGTTTTTGTACCTAATGACAAAAACTATGTAACTCACTCCATTTACAGGAAGTAGAGTAATCTCTCTCCTGCAATACAGTTACTTCTTTGAAGTTCCTTATTAGGGTAATTGTCATCTTGTAAAAGTCATAGGAGGATATCGCACTGATCCTTGGTGACTCTGTTGGCAGAGTCTGTGGTGTTACCCCACTTCTGCAAAGAAAAAGTCAGATTTTTAGGCTTTGTTCTGTCTGTCAGGAATATATTTTATTATCCTCCCTGCTGGGTCCCACAGGTTTTGGCTCTCTGTAAGTTCTCAAGCCACTAGGCTTCTAGGATAATTTCCTGTGACATAGAAACTCATTCATTAGTTTTCTCAGTGTCTAGAAATAAAGGAAGATGGCTGCTTTATCAAAGTTTCAGAAGCAGGTCTGTCAGACTTAAACTGCCTTTATTATTTAAAGGGAAATATTAGTTTTTAAAAGAGAATAAAGCTGAATTAAGCATGTATTTTAAAACACTAATATAAAAAACATACTCAGAGTCCTCTGTCATTTTTAAGGACTTGTTGTCCTTAAATTGGAAACTCTGCAGTTATTGTGAGAATTGACAATGATACAAAGGCCTTAATTTCACCATAAATCTGTTAATATTACTTTTCTTTTCCCAGGGCAAATTTGAGGATTTTCAAATTAGATTAACACCTTATAACTCAAAATTTTTTTCAAAACAAAACAAAAAAATCCATGCTAGTTTTTTTAAAACTGTGCTAAAAAGGAGAGACACAAGGCTCTGTATTCTGGTTGCTCTATCCCTATTAGGGATGGGATGGGAAAATAAATCAGAGGGATATGACAAAGAGAAAGAACTAGCAGGAGCAGACCAGGGCAGGGAAGTGTAGCAGTGTTTCTCTCCACACAACGTACAGAAACTCCAGATGTGTGGCTCAGACCCAAGTATGAGCCAGTTCAGTCTAGGTCATTGGGTGCCAATGCCGCACATCACTTGGGGATGTGTGAGAAATGCAAACAGAATCTTAGGTTCTACTTTTGACAACTACTTCAGAAACCCGAGAGATGAGACTGAGCAGCAGCAATTTGTAAGTGTCCTCTAACAAGCCCTCCATGTCCTTCTGATGTACCCCAAATTCAAGACCCATTGTTACAGGATAAGGGTTCCAAGCCAAGTACTGGGAACAGGTGAAGGGACCATTATTTTAGATATTTGCTTTATATTTTTAACACACACACACACACACACACACACACACACACACACTCACACACCACATGCACACCACACACACACATACACACATACCACAACACAGACACCATACACATACTCTCACACACACACCATATACACACTCACATACCACACACACATACTTACACACACACTTGTTTATACACAACACACAACACACACCACATACACACACACCACACCACACACACACACACACACACACACACACACACACATACACATTCACACTCACACACCACACACATATTCACATACCACATACTTATACACACACTCACTCACACACAAACACAACACACACACTCACACATACACATTCACATACATACTCACACACTCAGACTTATATACACCACATACTTACACACACATTTTCACACACACAAACACAACACAACCACATACACAAGCACCATACATACTCACATATACACACTCACACACAAACACCACACATACTCACATGTACACATTCACACACATACTTACACACACAAACACAGCACACACATATACACTCACACACATTCTCATACTCACACACACACAAAACAGTGATAATCGGGGAAGAAGAGACTATCCATTTGAAAGTGAGGAAGCGTTACTGAAGGACTTGGGAAGGGCTGGAGGGAGGAAAGGATTAAAGTAATTATATTTTAATTGCAATTAATTAATTTTTCAAAATGGAAAAAGCACCTCAGCCTCGATGCTTTCATCTAGCTCTGTTTTCGTACCTGATGTTTCTCAGAACTCCTACATGCATTTTGCAGAGCTCAAGCAGTTGTGTGTATGCTATATGCATGTACACATGTTCATGTGTGAGCAGATGTGTATGTGCTTCATGCATGTACACATGTTCATGTGTGAGCAGATGTGTATGTGCTGTATGAGAGACGTGAGTATGTGTGTGTGGAGGTCAGAAGACAACCTCAGGTGTTGTTTATCAGGAGTTAGTCACCTTTTCACAAGACAAAGTCTCTTTCTGGTCTGGAACCAAATGGCCTCAGCTGGCTGGCTAGCTTTGCCTTTGCCTACCCCAAGATTACAAGTAGGCGCCATACCACCATGCTAGGTTACATTTTTAAACATGGATTGTGGGGATCGGGCTCAGGGCCTATGTTTGAAAGGCAAATACTTGTTGATGTACTATATCTCTAGTCCTAGACTAGATGCACTAATACTGGTTCCCAAACGGGTACATTTGATGTGTCTCTGTTCATCTTTCAGGAGATTTCAAAGAGGAAGTTCTATAGCCTGGTAAGAGGCCACAGCTGCTGCTGGGCACCTGACAGGGTCTTGTGGATGAGCGACCCTGCTTGTGATCGCCATTGGTCATTTTTCTGTCCATGCCCTTTCCAGAACTCCGGGCTATTCTGAAGCTGTCTAACACCATCAAGGTTTTTAAAGCCAAGTCCATAGAAAATTAGCAAAGACTCACAAACTAGATCTTGACTGTTTGAGGGTACATCTAGTTTTTGTGAAAACTTTCAAATAGGCCTTTTCCAACTTCAGTGACCTAAGGCCCAGGACACGAGCAGGTTCTCCTCATGGGCTGGCAGCCATGGTGCTGTATACAAGCAATTCCCACCAGATGATTTTACCCTAATCAGGATTTGTGTGAACACAGCATTTTATTTATTCTGTTGCCTTTTTGTTCTTCTGAATTCTAAACAGCCATGGAGAGGGCAACAAATACCCTTTCTTGTTACAAACACAGATCTGTAAGTGTGTAGACCTTTCCATGGGGCCAGACTCTAAAACAATTGGTGCTGTCCCTCTATTGAACCATAGGAGTTCAGACAAAAGTATGAGAAACATGCATCCTTTCTTATGTATCAACTCAGATCCCTGACCCCAGGGCATCCTGTACAGAATGCTGCCCTTTCTTAAACCCAGAGCACCTTAGTCCAACCCCAGGAGATGACATCCCATCAAACATAAAACACAGGTTACAGACTTGGAATCAGCAGACTTCATTTTTATACTTCAGTTCTCCATGCTTTAAAGCTAGGAAGAAGAGGAAAACTTGGACCACAACTGGAGAAGAGAAAATACTAAATGTAAAATCTGTTCTCTTGGAGGGTGATGGAGAGGTGGCCTAGCAGTTTAGGGCACTAGTTCTTGCAGAGGATCTGGGTTCAATTCCCAACACCCACACGTTGGCTCACAACCACTTGCAACTCCTGTTCCAGGGAATTCAGTCTTCCCTCTGCGCCCTGTGAGTATCAGGAACACATGAAGTGAACAGACATACATGCAAGGAAAATACCCATACACATAAAATAAATTAACAAGGATTTATTTTTAAAAAGAAACTACTCTATGTAGTATTGTGGAAGAGCATTACAGCCTCTTAATTAAGGCAAGAGTCAACGTCTCTTTGTATTGGGCCACATAGTAACTATTTTAGGCTCTTCTCCAACACCTCACCCCTGATATGGAACGATAGCAACCTTAGGCAAGCAAATGAAGAGCTATCCCATAAAGCCTGTGTGTGGGCTCTGGGATTTAAATTTCATGTAATTTTCATGCATCACAAAATGCTATTTCCTTCCATGTTTTAGTCACTTTGAAATGAAGACAACAGTTCTGAGCTTAGGAAGACAAAACCAGTCAATGAGTTATATTCCCTCACAGCTCACAGTTTTCCACCAACTGACAAGATACGTGATTGCTTAAGTTCATTATAACTGTTAGCAGAAAGACAATTACAAACCCCAGAAATCTGTTTCGCTTTCATGGCAAAGAAATCACTCTTATCAGAAAGTAAATTACTTTGATTGAAAAAACATTTCAGTAGCACAGTGCTCTCTCTGGTCCTGGGGTGAAAGCTGCTGCCTCACATGTAGTAGGCAAGTGCCCGGCACTGAGCTACTGTTAACTTTCTGATCCTGCTCTTTGGCACCACCCTATGTCCTGACTTAACAGCCTATTCTGAAGGAAAACTCCACTCATTACCCAATCTTCTCTCTTCTGCACTTTCCTCCCACTGGGTGCGCACCTCTAGAACCCCTCACCCCCCTCTATCTCTCTTTCCCTCTTTTTCTCCCCCATTTCCCTCCCCCACCAAATAAAACTCTTCACTGAAGCTAGAAGGCACAGTGAAAGAAAGCTAAAGCAGATGGGATATGAGTCAGCTGGCCATTGCTCCCCCACACTTCTGCCACCTGATATGCCCTGTTAACCACTTCATATGTATCACCAAGAGTCATGTACCACACACACATGAACACACACAAATGAATGTGTAATATTTTCCATTTGTTACTCTATATTTTGAAGCAGCCCTCCCAGGATTGCAAGGGTTTTGTCTTCGTGACTGTATCAGGTAGTTACTGCATCACAACTCTCATATTAATATTTGTAGAAACAAAGAAAGCCTGACAAAATGAATGAACAAATAATGGTCTATTTAAATAATACTAGCCATTTCTAGGGTGGACTTCTGGAGGGCTCATGTTCCTGTTGATACTACTTCCTCTTCTTACCAGCTTCTCCTGCTCTCAGGTTTAGCCTAATTTACAAGCGCCTCTTTAGTCTCTAATTGACAGCTCCACCATGCTACTGCCCCTTCACCCTTGAAGAAGTTTCTCTCACTCCTTAATGAAAATCATCTAGAGTATGTTAGTATACCAGCCATTAACAGGATACAAGCTGACATTCACTCAGACTTACTTTAAAGTTATGTGTCCAGGAAGACAAATAGTAGTGGGTACTGACTTCAATTGGACAACACTGAGTATGAGTCCCATTACTGTTCTAATCTTCCTACCAATGAGAGGGGCGGACATCCTGGACTTCTGTTGAAAACTACTTAACACTCACACCTTTTAGAGACAAGTGTTATGTGTTAGTTTAGTCAACAGTAGACCGAGGAATGAAGAGCTCTCTTATTTACACAGCTCTGTCCCTTCTCAATAGACTTCATTGTTTCTTATAATTGATCTGAGAATTACTGGCTGTTTCTTCCTCTCTCTGGAGACTGGTGACATCAATCAAGAATTACACTGGCTTTCAGTGTCTTCTTCTAGTTAGAGTAAGCATGACATGAGCTGTGATGGAATTCTTTTGCTCTGTTCTAGTAAATTTATAGAAATGAGACTAATACGATGTTGCTATTTCCTTTTGGATCACCCACAGGGGTGGTCAGAGGGAAGCATATATGGAATTTATCCTCTCTGGGTGATTGCTGCCCATTGGTCCTTCTGCCCACAGCATTATTTCTGGTTTATAGTTTGTTGTTGTTGTTGTTGTAAGAAAATTATCAAGAGACATGAATGCTTTGGATGATGATCCCCATCTCCCCATCTAAATTCTTTTGGACAAAATGTGTGAGTTGCTTACCCTGTATTCTTTTCTTAGCCCCAATCATAGGACCCAGCTCATATCAAGCTATCATCAAAAAGAGTTCTCTCCCCTTCTGTTTAGTGTCTAAACCCAACATTGATCCACTCTCCATTAGCCTATTCTGGGAATGGGATCCCATTCCAGACCACAGAATAATAAACAGGTAGTGCTCAGGAGAAGCAGAGGGACCCAAGCTTTACTCAGGGAAGATGGGCATTTTAGGAATGAACATACTATAGTTACCTTAATTTTAGGCAAAACCCAAACAGTTCTGTCATTGTCCCTCAAGACAGTCAACTGTGCTTGGCAAAGAAGGTAATAAACCTGTCAGTAAGGAAAAGAAAAGAAGAAGTAAGGCCACTCAGCCTTCTGATGCAGGTTGAGGATGGCTTAGCTGTCCTTAGAGACTGAGTGGAACAGCATACCTGAAGGAATGAAAATTTTCTGAGCATTTCCAAATAAGCAGAGGGTGTTTATTAACCTCGTGGAAACAGTAGATGTCTCCCAGAGACACGCATCTCAACTTCATGTAGCAGTGGTTGAATGTACAGGAAGGAACCATTTTGGCAGGCCATTCCCAGGGACAATTGCTTGAAACATGACAAACCACCAGCCCACCCTAGGAGGCTGAGGTATGCATGCTACACAGTTCAAGCAGCTACAGGAATGATGTCTCTCAAGACTTAGGCTGTGGTTAAAGTGGGTAGATGCTAAAATAAATGTTGCTGCTTGGGATTATGGGAAACTCGGGAGCATGGTATATCAAACCAAGAGGATCCTTGAAGCTTTAACCTTCTTTTCAGAATTGAGAAGTCACACATCTGAGCTTTAAGTTTATTCTAAAAGCTTCAGTTTATGATGGACAGTTAGGAGGTTCAGTTTTCCCTCGCTAGCTTGCCAGACTGTATTTATTTGCAGGTTGTAGCTAACTGATCGAACACCATCTCCATCCCATTGCGGTAGACCAGCGCTGTTGGCTTTGTTATTTCCTGGACGTTGTCTTTAAAGTGTTTCCAGACTGCAAACAACTGGGTTACGCTGAGCACTCTTGTTTTCTAAGCATTGGGCACACCCCTCCTCCCATGACTTGGGTTGAAACACCAATCTGCTGATTTAGGTGCCTAAAGAATTTAGATGGAAGATGGGTAGGCACAGAGGTAAACAGAGGGTAGGCACCCAGAGAGAAACTCTTAAAGCCATTTCTGTTTATGGAGGTCTGAAGTATTAACATGTGGGTTGCACATTAGCAGAGAGTAAGAGAGAAGGATTAAAAGCAGAAAGAGTGTAAGCAGAAAGAGTGTAAAAGAACATAAAAGGGAGGGAGATAGAGACAGAGCAAGAAACAGAGTGAAAGTCAGTTCAAGTGGGTGGCTTTCCCCCCTGGCAGAAGATCAGACAAGCGAGTTCGAGCCAACGTCAATTTCACTTTATTGGACCACACTGTCTCAGGCAATTAGAAAAATATTTGTTAAACAGCGGATGAGAAAAAGGAACATGGAGGCCAATAATGCACAACAATGTTTATAAGAGAGAAATCCTGAAGTGGGAAGAGTAAACACAATTACTCCATCAGCACCTCCTGTTCTAGAGGTGACTTACTCACATGCAGAGGACAGCCCTGAGCATAGGGCCAGATGACTTTGCTGCTGGCTTCCTTGAACCCTCAGTGTGGCTTTAAGATTCAAACAAGAGGAGCAACAAGAAGTTGAAGAATTAAAAATATATACATGTCACAGGATTACCGATCATTTTTAGTTCAAGTGATAACAAGCCAGAAGTGTAATAAAATTATAATTCCTAGTCACTCTTTGCTTTTCCACTTCGAGTGAAAAAAATATAAGAAACTAATTGATAACTTATACCAGCAATAGCCACAGGCTATGTGCACAAAGAGGGTTATTTAGAGAGGAAAGTGTACATCAGCTCTTTATCCAACCCAACAGACTGCCCAGTCCCTCATAGTTCACATAATTCATCTCAGTGTGGCTGCAGCCTGCACTGCCCCGTTTTGCAGGGACAATAGTCGAGAAACTGGCAAATACGAGGCACTGTATCAATCTCACCTTCTAGTGTGTGTGACACACACACACACACACACACACACACACACACACACACACACCCTACATCTACCTACACATGTGAAATATCCATGATTTGCACCTGACCCACATCCAGTAGAGAAACCTCTTCTTTCTCTGTCCCCAATCTCTACCAGTCTACCCTCTTTTTATAGAACCTCTCTCTTATTTTCAATCCTTTATTTTGTCCAATTCCTTAAAATTATCAAATTCTACAATGCTTTTGGTAAAAGAAAAAGCTCATGCAGTTTTTCTCACATCACAGCAAAATATAATTGGATCAAAGATAATCTTTCTCATCTTCCACCACAGCCTAATGTCAGCCTGCAGATCAGTTTGGCTTTTCCAAAATAGCAAATATATCAAAGTGCATGTCAGGTTTTCATTGAAAAAGCCAGTTACTATGAAATGCATATAGAGACATTTTTTGTATATAGTGACTTTCCAAGAAATGCTAAGTTATTAAAAACTAAAATATCTACAAACGCTAACACTAATTCTATTCTTGACCACCGTTAGTCTAGGGCATTACTATTTATTGAAATCCAGTGACTCTCAGGATTTTTTTTTTTTTTTTTACTGCTTTTAAGGGAGAGGAAAACATTGTCTTAAACATTGACTATGATTATGTACAACAATAACAAGGGGACCTACAGGCAGATGTAACAGAAGGCATGGCTATCTGCCAGCCACGAGAGAACTGGAAACAAATTGCAACTGTATGGTAAACTAACTTGGGTGTGTGAGTAAGTTCATCGTGTGTGTGTGTGTGTGTGTGTGTGTGTGTGTGTGTGTGTGTGTGTGTGTGTGTGTGTGTGTGTGTGGTATTTGGGTTTATACGTGTGTGTACATGTGTGGTATTTGTGGTAGGTATGTTTTTTGTGTGTGGTGTTTATGTATGTGTGATTTGTTTGTGTGTGTGGCATATGTGGTATATGTGTATGTAGTGTTTATGTGTGTGTATGGTGTGTTTGTGGTATGTGTGGTGTTTGTGTGTGTGTATGTTTGTGTGTATGGCATTTATGTGTGTGTGTGTAGTGTTTGTGGTATGTGTGGTGTTTGTGTGTGTGTGTATGTGTGTGGTATGTATGTGTGTGTTTGATGCACATTTCTCTGTGTAAATATGCCTCTTTTTGCATCCAGATTCTTCTGAAAGAACTTCAGAATGTGAAGTATTTATTATGCCCCCCAGTCAAAACACGAGAGGAGAGAAGCTTGCTTGGGCATCTGGTCACTTTTAAAGCACTGTTATTGAATCACTGTTCTTGGAAGAGACTGATGTGGTGAAACATTTCTGCTAATTTCCCCTGAAGAATGTCACATTGGGTAATGTTCTGTGGGTGGTCATGTAATGAGACACTGGTGTGTGTCTATCACACATACTGTATATGAAAGGAGGTGTAGATAAAGGTAACTTGAATTCCACCCCCCTGTGTTTATATGATGCTTATCACTATGCTAGCTAGACACCCAGGCTAGAAGTTTTATGACAAGTAAAAGTTCCCCCTCCATTTATTGAAATCAATGGGCACTGAGACTAGGCAGTCTTCTGTAGAGTAATATGGGCTGATAGGTCAGCATAGTCAGAGATGGAATGACAGGCCCAAGTGGCCACAATTCTCCTATTTCCAATAGTGTAAGCAACTGGTTCTGTGGGATGCCACTTGAAGCAAAATTTTATCTCACAAACACATCATAAGCACATTTGTGAGCATCTAGCACTGAAATTGTTTTTACCTAATCCAGGGACTCTTGTAAAACCTGGCTAGTCACAGTCCTAGTCTATTTTAAAGAACAATAGTATTGAAAATTTCAAAGGACAATATTTGGTTCTTTTTTTTCTATAGAGAAGAGTAAGAGTGGAAGCAACTCATGTGGAATGTGTCTATGTAGCATGCGTTTAAGAGTACTTGCGATGTATATATGCCTATATAAGCATTAAAAAATACCTACTCATTTTGTAAGAAAACATAACATTTTTAAAGCTAACCCCTAGATACTATTAGTTTACATCATAGAGTTAACACAATAACATATGTTGTTAAGCAGGACCAGACATCACTCCGTCCAACTGGACGTTTCCAAAGTCCCACTACAGCAGTAAGGGGACACATAGAACATCTGTACTTTCCTTTAGAAAGTCTTTCACTTCCTTCCTCTTTCTACCTTCTAACTTCCGCTGTTTTCTTTCCGTCTTGAACTGTAACGAGGACATTCTGGTGTGCAGATTTATTCCTCTTGACCTCCACTGTGGTTAATCCACCCGAGACAAAGATCAACTTCTGGCAAACACTGCTTCCCTTCCCCTCAGATCAAGAAAGCAGTCCACCTAGTTGCTTGCATTCTCTTCGGTGTGCCTGAGAAAGAAAATCCCCACAGGAAGGAAGCAGCTAGCATCTGTGACATGTCAATCTCTGCTCACTCACTGGGTACCACTTACAGAGGCACTGTGTTCTGGTATATTTGGTCAACTGGACACATTTCACTGCCTTAAAGCTCTGCAACTAAAGAGATCGCAAGGGATGCTGAGGAGCCCGCAGTTCATGTTTGCATGCTCTGGCTCTGTTCTATTTTCTAGTCTTCTTGGGTAGGAGTAGATAACAATATAGATTAATCAAATACACTGGGAGCAGCTAGCATCAATGAAGCCTTCACCAATACTAAGACCTCACTGGGACCATTCATTCTGACCTTTGTATCAAACCTTTCATCCAAGCTGCTAAAAATAAACAAAACCAAGGCATTTGAGTCTCTGTATTTTGCCTTTCTTTTCCTGGTCAATAGCTTTTGTTAAGAATTTACTCCACAGGAAACACTGCAGACTCAGAGCCTCCAAACCCTGTTAAGAGACCCACTACATGAGGGAGTGTTAATGGCTGCTTGAGACAAAGTTGTCATTTTTGCAAATAAGAAGGGATCCACAGTTTACAAAAGGGCTCCTCGGCCTCAAGTCTGGTAACACATTGTTAGCATCTGAGAGAAGGGTTGAATATTCAGCATTTATTTCTGTTACCCAAGCACTAATTAGTATTTCCTGGAAATAGTGGTCTAGTTTTCAGTGACCGGGGGTATAGTCTTTGTTTGCAGAAAGAGAGGTGACCATCACGATTCCATAGGTTCTTAGAGAACCCTGGGATTTTAGAACCAAGAATGGAGAGATCAATTAACTCAGTGGTTTCCAAACCAAAAGTAACTCTTAAATTCCCCTTAGCAGCCATAATAAAACCTAAGTTCTCAAAATCCAGCCTTCTCTCAAACTTAGGGAAATAGAATTTGGATGGCCAGAACCCAGCCTCTCAAGGCCTTGTATTAAATCTGAGGATCCATTTGTCAGGTGCGGGGAATTACTGTCCAGGCCAAACCAATCAATGCTCAAGTGCGAGCGAAGCCTGGGGACTCTGGGCCTGGTTGTGTAGTTAGTACTGTGCAAGGCAGATGGCCTGCTTCCACATGGCAGAACTCCTAGACCACTCTAGAAGATGGGTTGTGCCAACCCATTCCCCAACTCAGTATTTTGCACTAGAAAATTCCAGAAATAGTGGGATTCCTGCTCAAGGGAACCAACGTTGAAGAAGCATAGTGTTCTAGTTAGCTTCTCTGTTGTTGTAACAAAACACAGGGGAGGAAAGTGTTTATTCCATTTTATTTTATAACTCCCAGTGTATCATCAAGGGAAGCCAGGGCAGGAAAACTGGAGGTAGGAACTGAAGCAGAGATCATCCAGGAAAGCTGCTCACTGGCTCGCTCCCCAAGGCTTGCTCAGCTTAGTTTCTCGTAGAGCTCAGAGCCACCTACCAAAGGGGCAGTACTGCTCATATAGTGGACTACGCCCTTCCATGTCAAACATCGATCAAGAAAATGCCCCATAGATAGGCCCCAAGTCAGTGGGATAGAGGCAACCTTTCACTTGAGTTTTCTTCCTCCCCTGGACTTCAGTTTGCATCAAATTGATGAAAACTAACCAGCACACATAGAAAAAAAAATCACAGCAACATGAGTTGGAACTCTGGTGTTTTTTTAAGTTAAGAGGCAGAAACCACAAAGTAACAAGCACGGAGACAGGAAACCAGCAACAAAACACATACAGAGCATGAGCTGTGATACAGACACCATGGGATACCATATCATGTGACGCGGTGGATTCCTTGGCAGGGTACATGCAGCCTCCATTGCTTTTATTTAAGATCTGTAGACTTGACTCATATCTGAAGTTTATTCAAAGTGGAAATAAAGGAAGGGGAGAGGACCTCTCTTGGACAGTGTTTCTGCGCCTTGACTGCACACTGTAAGTATCTGAAGAATGGTGGAAACATTAATGTCCAGAGCTTGCTACAAACTGGTTCTTCTGGAGCAAGAGAATCCAAGTTTTTTAAAGGATTCTATCTATGAGCATTGCATTTACATGATTCCCCACTGCTTCTCCTCCCTCCAATTCCTCTTGTCCTTTTCCAATATCTTATTCTATTTCTTTTTTATTTGTTTCTCTCTTATTCTATTTCATGATCTCTTATTCCTTAACAATAAAGGTTATGTACATTACGTCTATAAATTTATAAATGCAACCCACTAAAATCATTTGGTATTGCTTATCTGTGTTTAGTGCTCACTGGATGAAAATAAGAACATGGTGGCTCCAAGATATAGTTGAGGAGAGAGTTTTTATTGTCAATATGACAGAGAGTACAGCCAGAGGCATCTGGAAGAGTCCAGAGCAGAGAGAGAAAGTAGCAGACTAGACATGGCCAATAGACTGAACTGGACCCTGGTGGGGGGCAAGGGCAGGGCGGGGATGTGAGAAAGGAAGAGAGGAGAGAGGGGACCAAGAAGAAGCCGAGAACCAAGAGGCCCAGGAGGAATCAAGAGTCCAAAGAGATACAAGAGCGGGCAGGGCCAAAATGGCTGGCTTCTACAGGAAAGAACTGCAGGGGAGGGGCAGCCCAAACCCTGGTCTGGAGAGTTCAGGGTAGGGGTTGGTGCATGCCAGCCACACTCTGGAACAGCTAGGGCCTGAGGGATTCTGGGAAAACCTGGCTGCTAGGCCTGCTTTGATATGTTAAATAGGGCGCCCCAGGTTTGAGACCTAACTCTGACCTTGTGGGACTGACCCTCAGGGACTAATCCTTGGAGAAGACTGATTTCCCCATCTCAGCCACCATTAATCCCCTGTAGCTCCCAGGAGAGAAGCCCTGCGAGATTCCCTTATCCAGTCAGCATGCCATTTTCAGATGTCACTTTTTGGATTTTGGTTGTGTGACCGTATTGTTGAGATTTCCTGGCTGCAGCTGTCCTGTGATACATAGAAGAATTATCATGCAACAGGCACTCTGGAATAGTTGTCATGGTGCTGTCCTGTACCCCCATGGTGATGCCATGGTTGGAAACAACTACTTAGGACAAGAGAGAGAAATGTGGTCACTTTTCTTTGTGCCTCCAAGAGGGTGACAAGTGAGCTATTCGCTGATGGGTCATCTTCCTATGAGGCACATACACCATGTTTTTCCCCCTGGTAAAAGTATACTTGTAGAGCAAAGCAAACAAACCAAACATGTTAATAGTTGAAACATAAAATAACCATTGGGGCTAATGGCAATCTGATTGGGCAAAAATTGAGGTGGTGGAACGCAAATGAATGAGGTTTGGTGAGGTCAAGGTCAATGCACAGGAGAGGAAAAGGAGGAAAAGGTGTTGAGGAGAGCCAGGTCACATGAACAGTGTCTCAGGAGACTGAAGGTCCTCCTGCCCAGGGTTCTTCCAGCTTTGGTTTTCCTGCTTCCTGTGGTCAGTTTTCCTCAGACCTCAAACAGAAGAATGCAAATGTCTACTTCTCTCCAAGCCTTCACTAACATGAATGGCTCGCTCCCAGCTTCTTACAAGAAATGCAAACTTCCCAAGGTTGCTTTCAGAATAAAATCATCTATAGATCCATATGGTTAGGAAACACATTTATTGTTCTATTGAAGCACGGCTCTCTATTTTGCAACTTTACAATATATACGTAAAGGTGTCTGCAAATATGAATTCTGAAAGTCCACAAGGGGTGTGCAAGTGTCTACTGATTCAATGTTCAGAGCTGCTCTGCTGTATTGACTACCCCGTGAGCTCCCACCTTCCACGAAAGAGCTGTGGACCACTGATGGCTTCTGGGAAGAGAAAGAATCAAGTTTCTTTAAGGGTATTGCCCCCAGTAGACCTCACTCTGGTGGATGATCCCATACTCTTGAGTATATGGGAACTCCATACCCCTTGTATATGGGGACCCCATGCCCCTTGTATATGGGGACCCCATACTCCTGAGCATATGAGGGACATAGGTTGGGCTAGGTAGGATATTTAAAAGAGAAGCAGAGCTGAGTTTACAGTAAAAGCAGTATGCAACAGGAAAACATGTTTGTGCATGTTTTGTTAGGGCTTGGACTCTAACTACAGAGACGATTCCCACCCTCTGGGTGAAGGACATAGAACAGTGAAATGCAGAGCAGCACAATCTGCTTTAGTTCTTCTGGGTTCCCTGCTTTGTCTCTACATTCTATCCTCCCAGGCTATTCTGACCTCACCCTTCTTGTCTGAGATCTTAGGATTTGCAGACTAGAAACCAAGTGAATATCTGGAAGCTCTTTTCTTTTCTTTTTAGTTGAAAATAAATTTTCTTTTGTATCATATACTACAATCCTGATACAGTCATACACTGTATCCATTCCCTCATCTTCTCCCAGACCTGCTCCACCTTCTCCACCCATGTAACTTCACATCATCTTTCTCTGTTGTTAGAAAACAAAAAAGAAAATGAAAAAACAAGTCAGAATCAAAAAGAAAAAAACACAAGAAACACATACACATAGAGACACATAAAAACACAAAATTTGAAATTGTAATATACAAGTGAAAGATCATTAAAGCTAAAAAAAAAAGTCAAAACAAAGCAATCTGAGTCACAAAAAAAGTTCCCCAAATTACCATTGAGTTAGTTTTTGGGTTACCATCCTCTTGCCTGTAATTGTGGTTTGTATACCTAGTGAGACTCCATTGGAGAAGACTAATTTTCCCTTTGCCAGTGGTTATCAAGTGGAGAGAGCTTCTGGGGTAGAGATGGGAGCTCGTGTCCACTTCCCCTCTCAGGGTTGAAACCCAGCCCAGCTTAGATCGGTGCAGGTTCCATGCTTGCTGCCCAATCTCTGAGTTCATATGTGCATCAATCCTGCTGTGTCTAGAAGACTTTGTTCCTGGTGTCCTCCACCCCCTCTGGCTCTTACACTCTTTCTTCCTCCTCTTCTGCAGACTTCCCTGTGCACTGTGGGGAGGGATTTGATGAAGACATCCCTTTTGGGATTAAGTGTTCCAAATTTCTCACTCTTTCTGCACATTGTTTAGTTGTGAGTCTGTGTTTGTTCCCATCTATGGCAGGAGGAAGCGGAAATATTTTCCAAATCATACCTCTTTCTGCTAGTTCGCAAATGTGTGTCAATAGAAACACACAAAGACTCATGACAGTCCTTCCCTCTTGTTTTTAAAGCTGTGTGCTTGTGTGGGGGAGTGTATGTGTGTGTGTGTGTGTGTGTGTGTGTGTGTGTGTGTGTGTGTGTGTATGCTTGAGGCCGACTACCCTTCTTTCCGGCTCTACCTTTGCTCTTTGAGACAGGGTCTCTTACTTTTAAGGAATGGGCTAGGCTGGCTGGCTAATAGCTTCAGGGATCCACCTGTCTTTATACTCCATGGCCCTGCAAGGCTGGGTTACAGGAACATACAGTCAGATGGCCAGTGTGTTCTATGTTCTGGAGATCTAAACTGAGGCCCTCTTTGCAGGGACAGGCACCACTTTTCCTACTGAGTCTTCTCCACACACCTCTTCTCTTTTTTAAGTGAAAGATACATGTCCAGATACTTTTAGTTGAGGTTGTAAGAACATTAAAAAAATAATGAAAGACATGAGAAAGAAAGCAGAAGGCCTCAGAGGGTCGATTCCACATGAAGTTAGATGATTCCAATTACTTACTTTGTCATGCTTGAATTCATCAATCTGCACTCAAAAGCCATGCGCTTCTGCAGCCTTTTGTAATAACATGCTACAGAGTCACAATTACATAATTATAGAATATAAAAACAACTACTTACCTCACATTACCAGTTAACCTTGGTAATTACCTGGACATGTATGTGGGCAAACAGACATTTTGCTATGGAAGACAGCTCTGTTAAAAAGTCAAATTACGATAAAATTGTGGTAGTTAAAAAAAATAGAAACAAAGAACTCTTTAAAGTGTTTGAAAAGGCACAGCTTTGATTGCTTGGTCTATGAATAAACTTTCTAGAATATTTTTCAAATTTGGCAAAGAACGAGATTGTGAGCCAAAGGATGAAAGGTAACTGCTGAAGAGACCTCTCAAGTCCATTTGCAGCCAGAAACAGGAGATGAGGCTGGGGCTGGAGAAGGAGACACACACAGTAAACTCTTGCCCACCCTGACAGTTCTGTAAGTATGTAAGATGCCTTCCAGAAACTGAACTAGAGCAAGAAGTGCGCAAGAGTGGACAGTGCCCAGACCTCCCTCCTACCTGCCTTGGTCAACACATCCAAATGCCATTGATTTGATGACTTAGTTGAGGAGCTTGGCATCAGTATGAGAAAAAAATCATGAGCTCAGTGGTTGGGTGAAAAATGAGTCAGAGCACTGGATTGAACTGACCTTCGCTCTGGTGAGGAGGGCTGAAATGGTTGGCTAGGGAGAGAGAACCCTGTAAAGCAGCGAGGCCACAGATTCACATTCTGAACACTGCCTGAATTGGTTCAAAATGAAAATCACACCTAAGGTGATCATGAATAAATATGTGTTACAAATGGATGTACATGCATATGTGCAGAAAATAAAATATTGAATGGTGATTGTATGTCTAAAAGGGTTCACTCAGGAAGAAACTTCTATAAAAAATTCCTTGTGTGCTTTATTTTGCTTTTCATAAAAAGTTATCCTCAAAACAAGGCTGAACATTTAATTCAACATAATTTTCTCTTTGCTGTTAGCCTCGGTTAACATTTGCACTATTCTTCCATACTGGTAGAAATAAACTCACAATGTCAAGGAAAAAAATATCCATTGATTGAATATTGATCTGTATTTTTTTTTTAATGAATCCATATCCTCTAGTCTGTCATTAATACACTGTTTTTGTTCTTTATTTTTCTTCTTGTGTGTGTGTGTGTGTGTGTGTGTGTGTGTGTGTGTGTGTGTGTATGTGTGTGTATGTGTGTGTGTGTGTGTGTGTGTGTGTGTGTGTGTGTGTGTGTGGTGTTAGATGGGCATACATGTACCACAGCATTGATGTCTCGTCAGAGGACAACTTTGTGGAGTCGATTCTCTCTTTCCACTTTTACATGGATTCTGGAAATCAACTCAGGTTGACAGGTGAGTGTTTGTACCTGCCAAGTGTCTCCCAGTCCCACACTATCACTTTGTAAGTGTCTGTAAGTTATGGTCTAAAATATGTAATTCATAGTTTGATGAGACTATTTATCTGTAAAGAATTAAAAGTAATGATAAGCTAATTACACCAAGCAACAGTTAAGCCAGGTTAAATTCGGCTGAAGAGAAGTTTATAAAATAGACATTCACCCCAAACTAGCCTTTAAATTAGTAAGCAGACATGAAGGCAAACATCGACCAGGGTGGACTGGCCCCCCTGCCTGCCGGTTCTTTCTATGGCCTAGGTATATGCCAATGAAATGACTCGTGGAGAAGAAAAATACACACATTGGTTTTGTAATATGCACTAGATAATCTGAAACAGGGCAACCATACCGGCCCTGACACATGTGTTCACAAAGGATTCTCGGAAAGGACCAGAAAAGGTATCAGGGGACAGGCTGATCCTTGGGGATAAGGAAAAAAATAAAGCTGGGTTTCAAATTCTCTAAACCTCAGAAGATGAGCTCTATTGTCCTTTCCCCTGTCTCCCTCCACTGGAACAAAACCCAAAGAAATCACTTTTGTCTTCCTAATGAAAGCCAGAGTAAACAGCCACTAAACACAGAGGCACACTTTGGAAGACAAGGAAACCCACAGTTTACCACCTAGAATTCAAGGAAAATGCAGTTTTCCTTTTGATATTATAATTTTGATGTCTTTAAACTTATTCTCAAAAGAAGTGAATGTCTGTTTCTCTAAAACTAAATTTCCTTTAAAAAAAAAAAGTTTACTTAAAACCAATACCAAAGAGATACTGAGGGCTGGAGAGATGGCTCAGAGGTTAAGAGCACTGACTGTTCTTCCAGAGGTTCTGAGTTCAATTCCCAGCAACCACATGGTGGCTCACAACCGATCTGGTGCCCTCTTCTGGCCTGCAGGCATACATGCAGACAGAACACTGTATACATAATAAATAAAAAATAAATCTTTCTTAGGTTTCATTTTCTGAAACATGGGAAACAAACAAACAAAATAAATCTTAAAAAAAAAAAGAGGTACTGAGCTGCAAGGTAACATTGCTATGCTCTAAGGTTGGATAATACACTTTAATGGAAGGCTTACCATTTAGCTTTTCCAATGCTGTTAAGTCATTCCAATTTTATGAAGTCTCAATTATGATAGCAGTTTATTTGGCCTGGTCTGATTTTGTAAGACTAATGCTCAAACAAAGATGATGGTGGGATTTGATCTTAGCTTAAAAGAGAACATTGGTGGGACTGGAGGGAAGTAGCCTTCTGCTCACAGACCAAAGTCCAAGGGTCATAGCTTGGACTTCACAGCACCTTCAGATTTCAAAGGGGTTTCACTGACTAGCTTCTAGACATTACTACATTGGAAAGTGGAAAATTATCTTCAAAATGCATTTACAGAGTCCCAAAGACTCAGTAGTTACTTCCTGTTCTTGGCAATCCTTGGAGGCCAAGTGCTTAAATGCCAAGTGCAGAAGGTCATGGACCTTCTGTTGTACAAGATGAGGCCTCTGAGCTAGCCACATTTGGAGAACACCATGGCTATAGTCCCCCTTTGCCGACCTGACCTTTATTGCTTGCAGTCTTTGACACAAAGCTCATTGTGAGGTTGGACATAGATTGTGGGAGAAATCTGAGATTCAGCTGGTAAAGGGCACATAAACCAACTCAGAAATGCTGACTTCAGGGTACTGAAGAGACAGCCATCAAAAGAAGGGGAGAAGGGCTCTTAGTGGACCAGTAGAAAACCTGACCTGAGAAGGAACTTTGCTTTAGAAGTGAGTGACTTTCTTTCTCCATCTCTCTCTTTGTGTATCTATCTGTGTATCTATCTATCTATCTATCTATCTATCTATCTATCTATCTATCTATCTATCATCTATCTATCTATCTATCTATCTCTATCTATCCATCTATCATTTATTGATTCTATATGAGAATGGGTTTCATAGTGACATTTTCACAAGTACACATATTATATTTTATCAAATTTACCATCCACCACCCAATGAGTTTATTCTGGGTTGCTTGTGGAAAGCATAGGTGAGGAATTATTTAAGGGGAATGGACAATTTACCAGTGTCTACATCACTGAAGAAAATGTCTCTCCCCCCTCCAGCCACCATTTCCTGTCTCTAGTTACCAGGTGGGGTGAAGCCAATCCTGTCCAGGTCTTATGCAAGTGTCACAGCTGCTGTGAGTGACATCATGAGAACATTGGACACGTCATGTCTGGAAGACAGAATTCTGGGACACCCCATCTCTTCCTCCAGCTCCTAGATTCTTTCAGCCCTTTCTCTCTCAGTGTTCACTGAAGGACTTTATGAATTTGGTAACTTTATCTTTGAGCAGAATTATAGTACATTAATTCCATTTGTAAAACATGATAGCCTCAGACATAACTGTTATTCTACCCAGAGTGCTTGAAGTATGCTTGTTAGCCCTACATAGAAGAGAGTTTTGGGTTATTACTTAAAAGACTTTTGAAAAATTTCAGCCATATGCAAAAAATAGAGTTACTCAATGAATGAACTGTAGGTCTATGATCAACTCCAATGTCTACTTGATGATTCCTGCTTCAGTTAAACCTCCACCCAATTCCCAACTCCTAAGTTGTTCTAAAGTTGTCTCTGGCCCTATATCATCTTATCTGCAGATATTTTAGTGTGTATCCACACAACATGTGCTTTTGTATTGAGTCTTGGGCACACATGTACAAAAAATAGAGAGATGTGAAGTTGAAGATGAGTTCCTGTAGAAAGGATTTCTACTTGGTTCTCGATAGACATGTAGCCAAGAATACCAGCTATTCTGTAGAGCTTGGAGCTCAGCTCACATCTTCTATACTCAAGCTTAACTCTATTTCTTCATTTTCTAAGAAAAAAAAGTTATTTATAATTGCTGGAGAGATGGCTGAGTGAGTGGTAAAGAGCACTGGCATTCATTACAGATCTAGCCACTGAAGCATTTGACTTTTCTATTTTACTCATTCTAGAATCTCTCTCTCTCTCTCTCTCTCTCTCTCTCTCTCTCTCTCTCTCTCTCTCTCTCTCTGACTCTGTCTCTGTTTCTCTCTCTTTAAATGAAGCAAATGTGTAAGCTGTTAAGTACATTCTTTCTCCCAGTGGGTCACATTTGCTTTCTGATGAGAAAATCTGAGAAAAATCAGGTGACTTGCTTATACTAGCAAGCAGTAGGAGTTGGCCTTGAAGTTTTTCATTTCCACAATCCATTGCAGTAATGTTTCCCAAGTATTTTTCTTTTGCATATGCAGTGCACTGAAGAGTTGGGTGTATTGTAGCTCTGTGTTGACATAAATTATCTTACTTTTTTGGGAAAGTGTATAAATTTCCTAAGTTTGAATAGCTATCCTGTGTATGGATTTGGAGATACAAGTAACTGTGAACTAAATTACCAACCGAGGAAAGATTGAAGCAGAAGAACCAAGGTGACCATCCAGGCATAATAGTTTGCTTGATGGCATAGATCGTATCATGCCTTGTTGGACCACATATGCTTCCTGATAAACTCATTTGTATAGGTATCTTTTAATGATTCAGAAAACTGTCCAGTTACCCTGAGATAGTATCTCTTTGAAGGACATCCCTGATAAGTCCATCATGTTCAAATCCTTTGTATCTTGGAATATGCATTGTCTGCTTAGTACCAGCACACTAAAAACACAAAACAAAACAAAACAAAACAAAACAAAACAAAACAAAACACAAAAAACAAACCCTTAAAATCATGGTTCTGGGATGGAGCTGCCTGTCTTTGGATCTCAGATGTGGTGCTTGCTGTGGTTTAGTTTTAGTAAATTATCCGAACTCTCTCTCTTAGGTTTCATTTTCTGAAACATGGGAAACAAACAAACAAAAATCAATGCCTACTTTGGAGTGTTTTGTAAAAATTAAAGTAATCCACATAAAGCATTTAGTAAATGAATCATAAGCTACTGTTCTGCCTAGTTCTATGTTAACTTGACACAAGCTAGAGTCATTTGGAAAGAGTGATTCTCATTTGAGAAAATACCACTACCAGACTGGCTTGTGAAAAAGCCTATGGTGCATTTTCTTGATCAATGATCGATATGAGAGGGCCTAAGTTTCCTGTGGCCATTGCCTCCTTTGGGCTGGTGTTCTTGGGTTCTATGAGAAAGCAGGCTGAGCAAGCCATAAGCAGCACCCTCCATGGCCTCTGCATCAGCTCCTGCCTCTGGGTTCCTGCCCTGTTTGAGTTCCTGCTTTGGCTTCCCTCAGAAGACATGGATGCAGGACATGTAAACTAAGTAAACTCTTTCCTACACAACTAGCTTTTGGTCATGGTATTTTATCATAGCAAAGTGGAGCCTTAACTATGACAGCTACTATTTAGGAAGCTTTATGAAGACATGAGCAAAAATTCTCTACATGCCAGAATTATTCTCTTACTCACTCCCTTCCAGGCTCAGAGAATTCCTGTTCTTCAGGCTCTATCAGCTTCTCAGCCTGGGGCAACTGGTTACTGGCCCTGCATTCACAGATCATCCCATCGTGTCAGTCCACATACCCTTGGGACTTTCTGTACTGTCATGTAGACGTCCCTTCATGTTTGGTCCTGGGTTTTTTTCCAACAAGGTTATTGAGGTATCATTTTCAAGCCATGAAATTTATCCATTTTAAGACTCTAATAATTTTCTTAGTAAATTTGTCAAGTTGAATTTGAAGTACTCTTGTTAGCCCTAAGAAGAAGAGAGTGTTGGATTATTACTCAAAAGACTTGTGAAAATTTTCAGACATATACAAAAAATGGAGTTACTCAACGAACAAACTGTATGTCTATTATCAATCTAATGAGTACATGGTGACTCTTGCTTCAGTTAAAGTTCCACCCAATTCCCAGCTCCTAAGTTGTTCTAAAGTCGTCTCTGGCTTTGTATCATCTTATGTGCAGATAAGATTATCTTAACATAACTTCAAACATTTTTTATTACTTTCTTGGCCCTTTGTACCTGTTTGTGGTTAGGCGATGTTCTTAAATGGCAATCAGGCAAACATGGGTTCACCTTTTGTCTCTGTCTCCCTAGATATTCACATAAATGCATCCAAATGATAATATCTTGCCTTTGCTTTCCAGTTTCTCTTGGCCAGTATGTTTCAAATTTAATTCTTGCTGTAGTAAACACTTTACTCCTTTTTTGAATGAGTAATAGTCTATTGTTTGATATCACACACTTTGTTTATTAAGTCAACAATTAAAGGGCCTTTGACTATTTTAATCTTTGTCTATTATGAGTGCAAGAAAATAATGCTTATGAATGCAAAGATCTTTGTATAAATATATAAGTTCAATTCTCTAGTTGAACTGTTGAGTTTTATGGTAGTTCCTTAACCTCTTAGGAATCACCAGCTTATTTTAAAAGCTAGTTATACATTTCACATTCCTGCCAGCAACAGACACATGTTCCAATTATTTCTCCACTCTGTTACCTACAGTGTGTATCACTCTCTAACAACAATCACAACAAACTAAAAAAGCATAACTCTTCTAGCTGGGGTGAGGCAGCATCTCTGACTGGGGCTTTCTGCCAGCCAATGGTGCCACATACCTTGTCATGAGCTGTGGAGCACTTAAACGCCACTATTTGAAGAAATATCTATGCAAAACTTGCCAAATTCAAATGGGGTGTCTTTTTATCCTTGGTTTGTAAAGGTTTCTTATCTATTCACAGCCCAGAATGCATATCAGCTCTAAAACTTGTAACCTGCCCCATTCTGTGAGTTATCTTCTCACAGTGTCCTTTAAGTACAAGTATTCATTTTGACAAAGAATGATTTATATTTTTATGGTATTAGTGGGGTCACATCTAAGAAACCATTATCCAATTCAAGGTCACAAAGGTCTGTATGTATTTTTCTTCTAGAAGTTGTACAGTTTTGCTACAACATCTAGGCATTTGATTCATATTCAAGTAGGTTTTATTGCTTGTATAAGGCAGAGGTCCAATTTTATTCATTTGCAAGTAGATTAATAATTTTCTTATCCTACATCATTAAAGTCTCCTTTACACTTTCTTGGCACCTTTGTCTAAAACTGCTTAACTATAAATTTACAAGTTTATGTTTGAATCTAGTCTATTTTAAATTAACTCCCATTGTTTTGCAGGTAGTTTTTCAAATGTCCTGGTATCATTTGTTGAAAACCTATTTACCCCTTTCCTACCCAAATTGCTTTGCGCCAAAAAGAGCTCTGGTTGAGGACCTCCCACTTCCGTGGCCACACTCACTCTCTCCTCTGTTCTTGCCATCTAGTTTTGTGCTTAACTCTGTCTGCCTGGAGAGGAAGCAGCTTCTTTCACGTCACGTTGGTAATTCCCGTCACACTCTCTTCTAGAAATATGCATTGAATGGATATAAAGTTAAACTAAAACTAGACTATTGGCAGAAGACAGCTGGGAAGAATGAATGAACATGAACTTTCCTTTAGCAGATTACAAAATAACAAGACTTCCCTGCTGACAGCTCCACAGTTTCACTAAAGCTGAGACTCATGGCAGAATGACAGGTTCGAGGGTACCACTGGGAGAAATACCTTATCAGTACTGATATCAAATGGCCACATGCTATGTCCTCAAAGGCAATTCCCTGTGCATAATGCAACCTCCTGATTCTTCCCTAGGCACTGGACCAAATTAAAAGGGAAAGCATTTTGACAGAGTTCTGCAAGCATCCAGTAGAAGGCAGGTTCTGGGAAGGAGGACTCAACACATTAGCTTTCCTGGTATGACTACATGTACTCAGAAGGCAAGGTCAAGGCCAACTGCAGTTTGCATGTTCTGGTTTAGCTGCTGGGCCGTAGAGCCTCCTACTGACTAGATCACCGAGCTGCAATGGTAGCCAGCCCTATGGACCTCTGCCTATGAGATGTGAGAGGTTTAAGGAAGGTGCAGGGAGCAGTGGCCAGCTGTTCCAACATGGAGACACTTGGAGAAACAGCTAGATGGGAGATGGACTAGGCCTGAGGGTCCATCCTGGTTATATTCCTTATCATTTTATTTAATCTTGTGGTATATATACTAAACAATGCTATAAGAATACAAGGGGAAATATGTAGCTCACTAATAAAAATTAGAAAATAAAGAGATAAATAAATGAGAGGTTCATCATATCCTCTAAAGGAGAAGTTCATGGCTGGTTAAGTGGATTTAGTCAGAGCAGAATGTCTGGGTGTGGGTCCCAAAGTGCCTGCTGATCAACTTTGTCAGCCTGTTGGGAATGAACCACTGGAGCTTCTGTAGTTTATATAGAAGTGTTAATGAAGCCAAGTCTTAGTTATGGTTTCTATTGCTGTGAAGAGAGACACCATGACCACTGCAACTCTTACAAAGGAAAACATTTAATTGGGGCTGGCTTACATTTTCAGAGATTCAGTCCATTGTAATCATGGCAGGGAGCATGCTGACATGCAGGCAGATGTGGTGCTGGAGAAGGAGCTGAGAGTTCTACATCTGGATTGGCAGGTAGCAGGAAGAGAGACACTGGGCCTGACTTAAGCATTTAGGACCTCAAAACCCACCCCGAGTGACACACTTCTATAGCTGCAGCCTTTTTCTCTGTCCTGCTTGGCCCCACAGCAGTTTATAAAACAATCATTCAGAGGCTTAGTATTAAATACAAACTGTTTGACCTATGTATGGCTCAAGCTTATTATTAGCTGGTTCTTATACCTTAAATTAATCCATTTCTATTAATCTATGTATTGCCACATGGGCAGTGACTTACTGGTACTTTCATACTTGCTTCTTCTGTGTCTGGCTGGTGACTCCTGACTGCCCTTCCTCTTTCCAGCATTCTTAGTTTGGCCTTCCTGGATACTGGCCAATCAGCGTTTTATTAAACCAATTCAAGTGACAAATCTTTACAGTGTACATGAAAATTATTCCACAGCATTTCCCACTTTTTGTCTAATTAAAAAGGAAAGTTTTAACTTTAACATAGTAATATTATATACAACAAAACAGTTATTAAGTAAGAATTATAGTAACACTTTCTAACCCATTTGCATTGGGCAAAATTAGAGAAAATGCTTTTATCTATCTTATCTTGGTTAGTTTAAAGTTTTGTCTTTCTGTATGCTATCAATATGTGTTGCTACCATTGGTTAATAAAGAAGCTGCTTTGGCCTCTGGCAAGGCAGAACAGAGTCAGGCAGAGAATCCAAGCAGAGAGATACGGAGAAAAAAGGCAGAGTGAGGGAATGAGGAGTGCTGCCGGAGGAGCAAGATGTAATGGAACACAGGCAACACATAAAGCCACGTGGCAAGACATAGACTAATAGACATGGGTTGAATTAAGTTGTAAGAGCTAATTAATGATAAGCCTGAGCCACAGGCCAAACAGTTTGCAATTACTATAAACCTCTGTATGTTTACTTGGGACCAAGTGGTTGCGGGACACAGGATAACTTCCAGCTACACATTTCCTCCAACAAGGTGACACCTACTGCAACAAGGCCACACCTCCTAACAGTGCCGCTCCCTGTGAGCCTATGGAAAGCATTCTCATTCAGAGCACCACATCCACCTCAAAGAACTGTAGCAGGTCTGGTGTAAAATACTTAAGACTGACTTTAAGACAAACTAAAGTTTACTAAGTCCCATGGGCATTCACTCTTTATTATATGATACTTACTTTGTTTTTTACCATGTATTTCAATTCTAACTGAGACATTAGGGAGTTATTTGGACCTTAAAGCTTTCCATTCTTCTCACTTTAGGGTATGTAAGAATTAATGTTATTCAAAAATAGCTGCTAAATAATCTGATGTTTGATGACTAAATATTAAACATACTAATTATGTGGTGTTTTGATTAACAGTAAAGCTAGCACTTCTGAAAAGATGAATAACTCCAAAGTTGGAAGTAATCTATATTGTTTGAATAACACAGCTGTGCTGGTTTGAATGAGAATACCCCCATACGTGCATGTATTTGAGTGCTTAGTCACCAGATGTTGAAACTGTTTGGGAAGGATTAGGAGGTGTGGCTTTGTTGGAGTTGGTGTGGAATTTTTGGAGGAGGTGTGTCACTGGGAATAGGCCTTGAGTTTTCAAATGTCCATGCCGAGCCCAAACCCACTTCCTACCTGTGGACCAGGATGTGGCTCTCAGCTCCTTCTCCAGCATCATGCCCACCTGCTGCCAGGTTTCCACCATGAGTGTAAGGGGCAAACCCTTTAAAACTGTAAGCAAGTCCTCAGTTAAATGCTTTCTTTTATGAGAGTTGATTTGGTTGTGGTGTCTCTCACAGTACAGAATGGTAGCTAAGATACAATGGTAGCTAGGTGATTTAGTGATACAGTGAATTAGAACACAATGCTTTTAATATACAAATGACTTTGTTTTTTTATGAAAAGCAATTTCTAGTAAGAAAAATAGAACAAGGCCATATTGACATTATTTTCATAATAAATATATTTCTGAAGATTTAAGTACAAGTAGTGTGATATTACAAGATGATTGATTGCTGTCATGGAGAGACAGATCTTTTTTATAATGTGAGGTACCTGTGAGTTTAATTTATATGTGTATATAAGAAACATTTGAATAGATGGAAGCTAACCTACTTTCTAGATTTTTTAATCTTTTAGATTTTTTAAAAATAATTTTATCTTCTAGATGCACCAGATTCTCCCAATGATTCAAGAACACCAAATCTCTTTTCTTTGTGATCATTAAGGCTTTTGGACAAACTGAACGGCAAACAAATCAACAGATATCCTCCCATTGTGGCCAAGGTTAAGTTCAAGATATTGCAAAGGCATAATGTGGACTTCAGAATTTGAACTAAAGAAATTCTAGATGTCTCCTTTATGCCTCATGGGAGGATCTTGCTCTATCTAAGTGAGTGTCATAGCTGAAAATGAGGTCTTCAAACTATCCTTCTAACTTGACTTGTAGTATGGTCTTCTAGTTTTGTAGTCATATCTGTCTCTTGCTTTTCATCTTTATTTTTTCAGAAATGTAAATTTTATTTATTTTATGCATTTAGCTGTCTTGTCTGAAAGGTTTTCTGGGTACCATGTGTGTGTCTGGTGCCTGAGGAGAGCAGAAAAAGGTGTTGGATCTCCTGAAACTAGATGGTTGTGAGCTACTATATGGGTGCTGGGAATTGAAGCCAGGTCTTCTGGAAGAGAAGTCAGTGCTCTTAACTGCTGACCAATCTCCCCAGCCCTTATCTTTACTTCTTACCCTGTCTAACAGTGCAAAATTACGTCTTTGGTGATGCTTCCAAAGATAATTTTATACTTTCTTCCTTCCTCCATGTTTCATCATTTCCTTATTTATTTTTAAGTGACCAACTTCTATTTACCATTATCCATGACCTGTTCTACACAGTTACCCCAGCCATTCTGCCTGTTTTATGGTTTGTTTGCACCTAAGGTATGTAATGTTATGCTCTACATTGTGGTTGCCAAGCAATGATGGGAAACCCTATGGGAATTCCTCAGTTCCCAAACACACTCATTCAAGAAGGCTGTCCTCAGAACATCCATCTTCCTTTCTGCAGATAAGCAGCAGCTGTTGGATCACCCTTCCCATAGCTACTGACTCCCATTCTGTGGGGTGATAGGATCTCAGGAATCCAGCCCTGTCAGCTGGATCTGCTTGTGGCTCCCGTCCTGCAAGACATGTTCTCAGGAATGCAGTCACTTGGAGACATGATATACCATCAAGGAAGCATTTCATTCTGCACTATCCAGGTGTTGCCCTTGTCAACAAGGCCCATGGGAGTCTTGCTCCTCTAAGAGCTCTCCACAATCAAGTTCCCAGGAAACAAAACCTAATGTCTTTCTTGGCATGCAGCTCCATTCTCATCAGCCAATGCTTTTGAGAAATAGACATATTGAGCTAGGCATTATCACACACACACACACACACACACACACACACACACACACACACAGATACACACACACACACCTTGCTTTATTTATCCTTATGCTTACAATATATTTCTTTTGTAGCAACCCCTCCTTCACTCAACTATCTCCTCTTTCAGTATAGTAAGCCTTTACAATTAAGCTCAAGTCTCTCCAACTTCCATGGATCCTGCCTACAACTGACCAAGCCCTGTGAGATTTATCCTATTCTGATTCATTTAACACATTATTTTCCCCTACTAATTTGTCAACTGTCATGTTTCCTTCAAAGAATTCCAACATTTTACACTTAGAAAGGACCTTAGATAATCCCTTGGTCTCTTTGCTCCTTCATATTAGTAATTAATCAAGGCTCTGGACATTTGAGCTATTTTTTGAGGACCCACGTGACTTTCCCTTCCTGTGAATCCTGGGAGGTCTGGAGCTGTGCTCTTCCAGGGCCAGGGTCCTGTCACTGAAGATTATGATGCTGGCCCGAAACTATTCAGCGCATGGAAGTGGAAATCTAAATTCAAGTACTATTGAAGAGAGGACCCCCCAAAGAAAAGAATGAAAAGAAAAAATAAAGGTATTTTATTGCCAAGGGCCAGATCATCAATAGCCACACACACACACACACACATACACACACACACACACACACACACACACACACACAATTCTACTTTGTATGAAGTCACACTAGAGAGGCTAAGGTAAGAGCTGAGTCAGAAATACACTCTGTGGTTCTAAGAGCCAATATTTTATATACATTAGGAAAAGAATCAGATCATACTTTAAGAAGACACTAAAAAGTATGTGCAAGTTGAAGTGGTAGAGGTATACGTGTGTGTGTGTGTGTGTGTGTGTGTGTGTAGAGGTATACATTTACATACATGTGCAAATAAGTATACTACCAAATATCTGTTGCCATATGAATATGTATGTATGTATATCTATATGTACACTATTGACCTTGAACTCTGCTATGACTCTCTTGAGGACCATGGCTGGTTTTACCACATTAGAGTCTGGAATCTCTAGCTGTGCCCTTATTCATGGTATGTGCACAGTTCATGTGGTTCTCAGGACCTTTTCTGCAGTGGCTACACAAGTCAAGATGAGAAACTTGGCCAGCAGGAAACACAGAGGTAGAGCAGTTGTTTAGCTTTTGTGGTGCTCTGGGTTTCACCCCAGTACTGCAAAAATAGACAAACAAATAAATAAAAGAATGAAGTTAGTGAGCTGAAAACTTTGCAAATTCCCAGGACTCTTCTCCATCTCTTAGTGGTTGAGATGCTCTCCCACTCCTATTCGATACTGTTATTCAGATGCCACACGCAAGCAGCAAATGGGCTGGGTTTTCTGACTTTCTCAGTGATATCTCATAATCTCTTAGTGTTCCAGAAAGGATTAGGTCCCTTGGCCTGCACATCAAGGCCCTCACTGCAGCCTTTGGCAAACTCTGGGTGTGCTGGTCTGGTGGCCAGAGAGTAGATCTGGTCCACTTATCTGGCTCTCTGGGCAAGCCTACACTGTATTAAAACTATTACAGAAGACAAGTTATCTGTGGTTTAACATTTTAAGGGCCATTTTCAATTGCTGTGGCAGAGTTATCCAGAGAGAATGATCCAGATTTCAGTGCCGGCTGACTGAAGTCATCCTTACCTCCTTTCCTGCCCCCCAAGGGTCCTGCACCTGCTGGTTCCAAGGCCTAAGCCGAGCTGCCCAGGAAGCTATCTCTGCTTTGATTTGGATCTCTGCTTCCTCCCAGGCTAACATCCAATGACAGAAAACACTCTTGAATTAGGTGTGAAACAAATTACTACTGCTGAAGAAACAGCAGAAAGGCGGGTGGCTGGGGAGCGACTGAGCATCAGAAGGTTGGGAAAGTGAAAGTTTCACACTCGTTCTCTCAGAATGGATTCAGATGTGCAGGAAGACATTTCAATGCTGACATATCAGTGTGCATGCAAGTGATTCATTAGGGAAATCTGATAGGCATGAGAAAGCATTTCCATGGCTGCCTTGACCCCCGACATTCTGGCCCCTCTCAGACCTCAGGAAGTGAAGTGACCCTGGCACCATATTCCTTGGTTACAGGCACAGAGGTAAGGAAGCATGCCTAATGGAAGGCTGTTGTGAATGCCCAAGCCTTGCCTTTTGTTAGCCAGGGCCATGACACTTTGTAGACCCTCCATTTGGGCCGAGCTGTGACAATTCTTGTAAGGACAGTAATTTGGATTCCAGAGGTAAAGCAGCTTGCTTCAATTCTAGCCTTCTCTACCCGGTGGACCCTACATGATGGTTTCCAGGAAAGATGTTCATGTCTTATCCAATGTTCTATGACTGACCACTCACTGGTTACCTTAGCAATGACTAACTTCAAACCAAGCAGGAAACTTCTCAACCCCTGACCCTTTCTGCCCCATAACTGTGCCAGATTGTAAGCTGACTGCAAGCTCTATTTTTTATGGGAACCCCCACAATGCAGGTATTTTCTCCCAAAGAAAGGCCTGACCAGTGTTAAATCATTCATTCCTTTTTCTGTCCTACATTTTAACTGACTGTTCAATTTTCACAAGACCTTAACTCCCCTCCCCAACCTTAGAGCTACTAAGGGCTGGGAAGAGATTTCATTTTTTCACGCTGCATTCCGCTGGGAGCACAAATGAAGTTGGGCTGGCCAGTGAGTCACAAATATTCATCTTTTCTTTTCTGCTGCCACAGAGCTGGAATTACATGTGTGTGTGCCACCATACATTTCCCCTCATCTGGTTCTGAAGATAAACTCAGATTCTTATCCTGGTGTGACAAGCTCTGTACTGACTGAGCCATCTCAGTAGCCCCAGAATTATTCATTCCTAAACATGAAGAGCTAAAGACAAAGACTGACCAGAAGGGACCGTGTCTGAGCTGTGATCTGTGGGTAAATGGTATCCTGTGGTGTATCATTGGCTTTGGGGTCTGTGGGCTTGTTTTGAGCTCTTGTCAGTGAATTAAAATGCTCAAAAAGTAATCAACAATCTTCCTTTTGCCCACAGGTTAGATTTACAGAGACCTCTGTCATTGCCACAGTTGGGGGTCCTCAGAGATTACCAAGCTCATGTATCTTATCCTAACTCTCTTAATTGAAGATACTTTTACAATGCTTAAAGCACTGTAGATACTTTCCAAAAGTAAAAATAAACTTATCACTCGTTAAGATCCTAGTTTCTCTAATAGCAGCTACTTTCTCAGTTTATAGAAGAGCTGACTTTGTGGGGGAACAAATGATGTCACATTAGTCATGCCATTTTTCAACTGCTAAAAACAAAACAAAACAAAAGCTCCCTCCACCTGTAAAAATAGAATAAATGTTTTCTGTATATTTTAATACCATGTCTTAGGATAAGGAATCCACCACCCAGACTCTTGACTGACACCCCTTTATCCTGTGGTTGAAAATCATGCTATTTTGAGTTGATCTCCCTCCTGTAAGAGCCTCCTATTCAGTAAGACAGATCTCGATCTTCAAGGGAGCATCAAAGAAATGCACTTCCTGTGCTCCTCCCCAAAGGGCGATAGTGCTTATTTTTGGAGCTGAGGATCGAACCCAGGGCCTAAGCAAGCACTCTACCACTGAGCTGAATCCTCAACCCCTAAAATCCCTTTCAATCTCAAGGTTTTCCAATGTCAGAGGAAGAATCCTCCAGCAGTAAGAAATAGCTCCAACGTGTTTACATAGCTGCTTGTCTCTGTGTTGTGGGATGACCTATTTGTTTTCTAGGCTGCCTATTATAACGAGGAAGCTGTCCTTATGTCCAAAGCTCTGATGTCAATCCTGCATTTCATTTCACTTTGCTGATATTAATTTTCTATGGCCCCAATGGACACACCATGGTCGTATTTCCAGTGCTTCTCTCTGTATGCTTTGTTACATTTATTATGATATGGTGAGAGGGAAGATTGAGGTTGGGTTTTCTCAAGAGCTGCATTCTCTTCCAGTGTTAGGCTAAGCAGAGACAAGCAAAACCCTCCTGCATGTAATAAGCTAACTAGGCACCAGTCATCTCATTGTAGAAAATGACCTGGCTGTGGTATTCTGAATTTTGGCAAATTATGGAAAATGCTGGAGCAGAGTTTCATAGTGTTGATAAATAGTAACTCTTTGTTATTCCTTTGAAGATGGGTGTACATAAAAGCCACTGGTATTCCAAAGCATGAACTAGTTCAGCGGGAGCAGGCAAGGCAGCCTGTGTTCACTCTTGTGAGAGCTACAAACGGAGCCACAATTTTGCACCAAGTTCAAACAAAATTTCAAAGCCAATTTCTTTTGAAAACACAGGCAAGTTTTTCACTTTGATATTGTATTTAGGCAGTCAAACAAGAACAAGACTTGTTGCTGCTTTTAAGAAAATTACAATTACTTAGTAGTTAGGAGGCTGAGGCGGGAGGATTCTGTTTGAGGTCAGCTTGAGCTGCATGGACTGAGACTGTGACCAAAACAAACAAACAAACAAACAAACAGCGTTTTATTTCAGGGTTGGTGGGTAGTGATATATGAGAAGCATAATTTTTTCTTTTACTATCAGTCTAGTGAATAAGTGGAGTTTTCCTAGAAGGTAATTTATGGTATATACTGTGGCAAAATGGCAGTTTCCTTCTTCAAAGGATGACACTTCCTGATTAAAGGGACAGCTCCATGTTCATGAGGTAGGCTCAAAAATGGGAGCGAGTGTGTGTGATTCTTGCTGTGGTTTTGGTCACTAGATCTAGAATCTGCCTTGTAATATACATTAAGAAATGTTTTAGGTAGTGCCTTAATTAGGGTTCTATTGTGATGATAAAATACCACAACCAAAAGCAACATGGAGAAGCAAGGGTTTATTTCATCTTACAGCATGAAGTCCAGCTTGCAGGAAGACAGGATAGGAACTCAAGGCAGGAACCTGGAGGTGTTACCTGGAGCTGAGACCAAGGAGGACTCTACTTCCTGGCTTGCTCACTTTGCTTCCCTCTACCATCCAGAACCATCTGCCCAGGGATGAATTGCCCACAATGGGCTAGGCATTGTCATAACAACCAAGAAAATGCCTTACCACTTGCCTAATGGTTAATCCTTGCTGACATTTTCTCGATTAAGATCCCTTCTCCCTGGATAACCCTACTGTGTATCAAGTTGTCATAACAACTAGCCAGCAGACACAGCTACATATCTGTATCACACCTTGGGAAACTGTGACAAATTAACTTTTTCTGAAGACGCCTTGGTTCAAAATAGTTTGACTATACTGCATGCTCCAGGTTTTAGTTATATACACTTTATTTCTGCTTTTAAAATTCTTGACTTCTTAACCTTGGATTGTTCCTAGGATATTCATCTTGGTAGAAGAATTCCACATATAATATATTTGGAAAAGCTACAAATTTAACTGATGTTATAACTATGTTATCTATATAATAAACTTAGAGTTTAATCTGCATTGACCATATTGCTATAAAATTTAAGACTGTTTTGAGAGGGGCAGGGATTTTAGTGAAAAATTTTTTAATCTTCCTCTGATGGCTCAAAGACTTGAGATTATTAATTCTTTTTATAAATACTTCTATGTACCCAGAATAATCTATCCTATACCAAAGGTTTTACAGTCATCAAGACTGATAGTGATTTAGCCATCATTTTACCCTTGAATGATACCTTTAATAGGAATGTTGTTACTACTCACCCCAGGCTGATGAAGTTGATTCATGGGTACTACTTGCACTGGATTCTTAGACTCTTGTTCCACATTGGTAAGAAGTTCAATATTTCAATGAAGTTCAAAACCACAGCCAGATGTTGAAGTCTTTCGAGGTCTGCTTTCCAGCCTACCTCTCACAGTCAATATTATGCCAGTCATGCTGCAACTGAGAAACAGGATTTGAACATAGAGAACCTCTGTCTTAGCTTCCTTCCCTGTTACTGCAATTAAACACCCTGACAAAAGCAAATTCAACAGAGAAAGCTTTATTCTCGCAGGTCAAAGTACAAGAGCTTGAAGTATTTGGTCATAGTATGTCTGTAGTCAGAACAGAGAAATGGAAGCATGCTCACTAGTGTTTGGCATTATTTTTCCATTTTATTCCAAGATCCCTTGTCCAGGAAATGATGTCATCTATAACTAAGACATGCCTTCCCACTTCAATGAACAAAATCAAGATCATTCCCCTGCAGGTGTGCCTAGCTTTTCTTCTATGTGATTCTAAAATTCTTCAATTAACTCTAGCCATCACCATCTCATATAAACCATTTAGAGCTGGGTAGAAGAGTTCCCTGGGCTGGTGGTCCCGGGCTGTATGTGAAAACTAGCTAAGTGTAAACCAGAGAGCAAGCCAGCAAGCAGTGTGTCCCATGGTTTTGGCTTCATGGCTCTGTGGGAGGTACTGCTTGACTTCTCTCAGTGATGAGCTGTAACTTAGACACTGAAACAAGTCCTTTCCTCCCTAAGTTGCTTTTGGTCATGGTATTTTGTCACAATAAAAAGGCAACTAGAAAGTGACCTGGCAGCTGCAATGCGTTGGTTTCCATGGTAGAGGACAATCTCTGGGTCTGTGAAGGATGCTGCATAACACAAAGTCATAGACTGAGCAGCTTGTAAACAACACACACTTATTCTCATAGTTCTAGAGGTGGGAGGTCCAAGCTCAAGGCATCTGCAGAGTCCATGTCTGGTGAAAGTCTGTTTTCTGCTACATAGACGGTTCTTTCTTGAAGTGACCTCACATGGTAAGAGGACAAAGCCGTTACCGAGGTTTCTTTTGTAAGTACACTAACTTCATCATGAAGGGCCTGCCCTTGTGACCTATTCATCTCTCAAAGGCCCAACTGAATAATACTATGCAATATTTGGCTTGGTTTTAGCATATATTAGTTCCATTTCCAATGTTGTGATATAAGGTCCCAACAGAAAACAATTTAGCAGAGAAAAGGGTTTATTTTAGCCTACAATTCCAGGTAACAGTTTAGCATTGTGGAGAAATCAAGGCAGGAAATTCAGGTATGCATCTCACATCCATAGTAAAAAGCAGATAAAAATGAATGCATACACAGTCACTCATCTGCTTGTACTCAGCTCAGTTTCTCCACTCTTGAATTGTTCATGACTCCCTGCCCAGGGAATGGTGCTACCCACAATGGACTCAGTCTTCCATATCAATTAACTTACCTAATCTTTACCCCAAAACATGCCAAAAGGCCAATCTAATGTAGACAATTCTTCACAGAAACTCTATTCTCAGTGATTCTAGATTGTGTCAAGTTGGCAATTGAAACTAACAATCATACATATATTTCAGGAGGACACAAATATTAGACCAAAGAAGAAAACATTTGTAAAGAATTGAAGAATGCTGCTTTGTAAAAGTTTAATAAGTTACAACTAATAAACAATGTTTTTTCTCTTTAGTTGTTTATCAAATCAACATAAAGTATGTTTCTAAAAGGTCATTGAGGAGAGATAACTCTACTCTCTGTTAAAAAGTTCAACATTGAACTTAGCATTACTAGTTTTTATGATGTTAATATGGACACATTTAGGAAAGCAGAACACATTGTAGGTAAAATTATAATTGTATTCAATCAAATACAGAAAAAATTATTCTTGCAATTGGGTGGCATACACAAAGAAGTTATAACCATATTAAGCAAACTGTAATAGCCTCCCATAGGAAACAACAGCTGCTGCCAGCATCAGAATTTAAAAACATTTGATGAACACAACTGACTATAAAAATCTATTTATTAAAGTTACATTAAATACAGAACAAAACAAAATAACCAAACCAAAACATAGTCTACATTTTGCAAGGTGGTGTGTGCTTCTCTTGTTCTTATTTAATTTGGTTTTAGGAATGTTTCAGCATTCAGAAGAATTATATTATAAAAGCCCACTAGTTCTATGTTGGCACTGAATGATTCTTCAATTAAAAAATGATTAGTTGGAAATCTTTTATCGAGATACTCATGTGTTGGGAGCCAGAAGACTTCAGGTTTTGCAATAACTACAAAGGCAAACTGATTCCTACAAAGTCAGGAAGATGAGAAAATTAAGTGATGAAGAGCTCAAACAGTGTGCAAGATTCAATTTTGAAATTCTGTAAATGACTTGTAGGAACAATCTTTTGATCAAGCTCTGTATTTGGTAATTGGATTATATCTTGTACTGGAATGGAATGAAAGCCCTGTGACTTTGGAGCAGTTATTTGGCAACACATTAGAATTATGAGCAGAGAATTTCTTTTTATGAGTTTTGCCTTATAAAATGTTGTATGGCAAAGAGAATCTCAAAAGGCAAAGAGACATTATCTACAGAATATCTGGTCTTGTATGTGAACATATTTCCCAAGGCAAGAGCTGAGAGTCTCATTTACTTGTGACTCCATTCATGACCCACTCACCAGTGTATTTTCTCAATTATGATGTTATACATTACAGGGAAGAGCAAACAGATATCGATCTCAAACATGATTAGAAATATTCATTTAAAGAATATTTGAAAAATTAAAAATATAACATTATGAAATGTAAGAACCTATGAAAATAATGTATCACATATGATATTACAGAACATTTTTAGTGAACAAGTAGTAGAGATGTTGTGTGTTATTTTTACTTACATTTAAGATAACATAAATAATTTTCATGTTTTTCTTTAATCTATGAAACTACGGATCATTTTATTTTATAGATAAAGTGACTATGTAAAGAGTTTCTGCCAAAAAGACTTAAGTCGATTGATTTGAATCGTGTGTCAAGGTCTCTCTCTCTCTCTGTTGCTCAGGTTGGCCTTAAACCCAGGTACAATTCATAGACATGTTATTTCTACTGAATTGTTTGAATCCATTCATAAACTCAAATAAAAAGTCAGTCTAGAAGGTAGAACATAGCCGAGGTCAGTCCTGAATTCCTGATTTTCCTGCCTCCACCTTCTAGGTGCTGATATTGAAGATATTTAATGAACACTTGAAATACATCATTTTAATCAATTGTAATATCCCCCTTTGTTTTCAAAATTGTCATTACTTGGGATCTTAGTGTGCTAGGGTTGCCATTATAAAATTCTACCATAGACAAGGAAGTTAAACACAGAACCTTTTTTTCTCCCAGGTCTGGAAAAGATGGAAGTCCAGCATTGGAGCAACAGTGTGGTCTGCCTCTGATGCAGGTTCTATTCCTGGCTTCTAATATCACAAATGCTATGGCAGGCTACCCCAAGTCTTGAGATGGCAGAGACATAGAGCCCAATCTTTCTGGTGTGTCTCACTAGAGCACTAATACTATCCAGAGAGCTTCAGTCACATGATTACATGTCATCTATATTACCTCTAATAGGCCTCATCAAATACCATCACATGGGGGGTCACAGTTTCAAAGGACAAAACCCAGTCCATTACACTTAGTAGTCCTATACCTAGAAATTAGTCACAGTATAAGAAGGACAACTGGTCCAGTGCGGAGCTTCACATGCCCAGTCCTTGAGTGGCCTTAACCACCAACATCCAGGTTCTCAGCATGCAGATGAAAATGCATGTTTCCCTTTAATCTCTACTCTCCAAAACGAGCCCTTTTATCCTTTTCTCCTTGTCTCTGAAGGATCTCTATTCTCAGAACCCTTTCTTAGCCATGTCTCTGCTCCGGTTGAAGAACACATTTCCTGCTTTCCATCTTGCTAGGGAGCGTGGGATTCTAAGAGGCTGCCGTGAGGCATTTTGTTGCCCCACCCCCCTCACTTTACCATTGTTAGTAACTCTCTGGCTTATGTGGCTACTCTCCAAGGCTGACAGCAGGCTAGAGATGCCACCCAATGGTTTTCTGTGGTCTGAAATAACCATAGAATATTTGAGGCTTTTATTGTTCCATCTGGGTCCTCCTTTAACTGCAGACTCCTTCCTGCAGGTTCATCACTACCTCAGGTCCAGTCACCCCCACCCTCCAACACCACCCCCGATTCTGCCCTCCAGAGTCAACTTCCTCCTCTTGGTAAAGAGTTAGCTCTTAAATAGTACCACATTATTTACATGGACATACTTTAAAATTTGCTTCTCATCTTCTAGAAGACGCTTTTGGACCCTTCTACCAAACACTGACACTTATAATCTGATGCCTTGGGTTTCAAGATTATTGTGGCTAATACAAGTTTAAAAACAACAATAATAATTCAGATGACTTCATTGTTTACTGCATCTACCCTTGTCTAAGTAATGAAAGCCAGTGGCTCCATGGGGAAGACAACAACCGGGGGACAAACCTTAGTTAGTACCTCAAAATGTCCTGCCAAAAATGCTGGAATTTTAAGGCTTGAAAAAAGCTTTATAAATTATTTATTAGATCCACTCTTTTATAGATGTTCTATGAAAAGTTGAAACCCAAATAGAGTAAATGCTTGCTTTTAAGATGGCATGCAATACTGGACCACAGTGAAATTCACCTCCTTCAAGCCAGAATTCTTTCCACAGATTGACAGCTGCCTTTCCCATGTATTCTTTTTTTTCTGAATTACTCTCAAAATGTGTCTTTAAGAACTGGAGATGGTTTGAATACAGTAGAATCCTCTACATGACACATGATTCTCATGGAATTTCCTGTACAAGTGTGTGTGTGTGTGTGTGTTGTATACATGTGTCAGAAGATAATTTCAAATGTTCCACAGGTGCCTTTCAGTTTTTTCTTTTCTTTTCTTTTTTAGACAGGGTCTATCATTTCCCCAGAATTTGCCAAGTAAGCTGGGCTGCCTGGCCGGCAAACCCCAGAAGCCTACATACCTTTATTACAAGCATACACCAAATGCCTGTTTTTTTCTCCTGTTGTTTCAGAGAACTAAACACAGGTCCTGCTGCTTGTGGGGCTAGCACTTTCCTGAGCAAGCCTTTCCCCAGACCCTTGCACGCAAAGTTTGGCTACTCGGACTGACTTGGTATAGATGTGGACCTTTCCCAAGCTCATGCATTAATCCTGGCATTCCTGCCCAGCCAGGGCTTCTCTTTGGGATCAAGGATTTCCTTTGTGAACTTGCATTCAATGCCCAGAGCCTTGGAATGTCATGGAATGAAGTTGCTTTAATAATTCATACTGCTGAGGGGAAGGAAAATGATTTATGCTGTAAAAAATGAAACCCTTTCCAATTAGTGTATAATCTAAACCTTAACTGCTTATTAAAAACATTTTTCTCATGGAGTTGGATCAAGTTTCATCCCCAAGATTTTCCATTTTAAGCAGAACTTTTTAGATGCAGATGCCTTTAGAGCTGTATCCATTTTAGCACTAACACACTAGGATGTTAACCTGTCCTGTGCACACCTTTGAGGTTCCACGAACCACAGGCGCCATGTCAGAGCTTTGGGGAAAGCTGTCCTAGAACTACCTTACAAAAAGGCCAACCCTGAACCTGTAAAAAGATCAAGTTTAGTAGTTTTCTTTCAGACATGAATTATTTCTATATGACATTTTCAATGAAATCAACTCCCGGCTTAGTTAGGCCTGTGTTGACTGGCTGTCATTAGCTCCTTTCTTCTTATACTTCCTCTTTGAGGGAAGCAGAAGAGGAGCAACATCTTATCTCAAGAAACTCAGGTCCAAGGCAGCAGAAGTGTATCACTGTAGTCTCCGAGGGCAGTCTTACTGTTTCCAGTCTGATTTGACCTTCCTGCTTTCGAGAGTCATCGAAACGCTTTCAAACCATCCAATCTTACCTCACAGAAAAGTCACCCACAGCTCCAAGTAAACTCTTCCCATGTCCACACCCTTTTAGTCTAAGTCAAAATAAATAAACAAATATATTAAGGGTACTATTATAATTTCAGGGTCCAGGTTATTTAACATATGGGAGTATAAAATGAGGAATAAAAGGAAATGTGATGCAAAAGTATGATGATTTATATAATTATTTCCTGCCATGCTTCATCTCAGAAATGCAGGATTTAAAAGGGCGCTTTGCTTTACAAAACAACAATACACTGTATATAAACCAGAGTGCAAGCATACCAGCTCTGCTTAGCAACAAGCCAAGTACCGGTAAGAGGCCTCCAAGTCCTCAGCCCACCCACCAACTAGTGGGGGGAAGTGCATGGAGTTCTTGCCACTGTGTCAAACAGAATTTTATTTTCTAAACAGACCTCACCCAGTGGGGTCTTCAAGTATTTGATACTCGAGTTTACTCCTTAGGTATCTATTCTGAGAAGTCATTACTTCTCCATCTCTCTCTCTCTATTTATTTCTTCCTCCTCTCTCTCTTCCTCTCTCTCCCTCTGCAAATTTTGTGGGTTCTTTCCTAACACAATGAAGTAAACTAGAGAAATAGTAAAAATAACCACCCTTTACTTGCATAGTCCTTTCCCTGACTTCTACATGTTTATTTTTCGTTTGATGCTGAATACAGGCGGCTGGGAAGAAGAGGCTTGTGAAGAAGTCTGGGCCTTCAATATACAAAAGACCAGAACAAGCCCACACAACTTTCTGATGACTGAGCCTGGACACTTATGAAGGTTTTCAACTCCCAGGTCCTTCTATGCTTCCTCACCCCAGCTCTCGCCTGCAGGTCCCTGCCTGCTCTCACCCTCCTGCCCTCCAGTACTATTCACCCCTCCTGCCCTCCAGTACTATTCACCCCTCCTGCCCTCCAGTACTATTCACCCCTCCTGCCCTCCAAGCACTACACACCCCTCCTGCCCTCCAAGCACTACTCACCCCTCCTGCCCTCCAAGCACTACTCACCCCTCCTGCCCTCCAAGCACTACTAATTTTACAGCATCCAGGGGCCATGCTTGGCAGACCCTTCAACTGCACCAGCTCATGAATGAGAGACCAGGAGTTAGACAGAATCCTGGTAGGCAGACAGATAGGAAGACCGACCATCTCTAGGCTATAAGGTGGCAAACTTCCAAGATGGTTGGCTTCATCTCCCTCCACTCTCTCCTCCCCTCCGCCATCTCCTCCATCTTCTCCTCCCTCCACCATTTCCTCCCTCCATCTTCTCCCCCCTCCACCATCTCCTCCCTCCATCTTCTCCTCCATCTTCTCCTCCCTCCATCTTCTCCTCCATCTTCTCCTCCCTCCATCTTCTCCTCCATCTTCTCCTCCCTCCACCATCTCCTCCATCTTCTCCTCCCTCCACCATCTCCTCCCTCTACCATCTCCTCCCTCCACCATCTCCTCCCTCCACCATCTCCTCCCTCCATCTTCTCCTCCACCATCTCCTCCTCCATCTTCTCCTCCCTCCACCATCTCCTCCCTCCACCATCTCCTCCATCTTCTCCTCCCTCCACCATCTCCTCCCTCCATCTTCTCCTCCATCTTCTCCTCCCTCCATTTTCTCCTCCTCCACCATCTCCTCCCTCCATATTCTCCTCCCTCCACCATCTCCTCCCTCCACCATCTAGTCCCTCCTCCATCTCCTCCCTCCATCTTCTCCTCCATCTCCTCCCTCCTTCATCTCCTCCCTCCATCTTCTCCTCCATCTCCTCCCTCCTTCATCTCCTCCCTCCATCTTCTCCTCCATCTCCTCCCTCCATCTTCTCCTCCCTCCACCATCTCCTCCCTCCACCATCTCCTCCCTCCACCATCTCCTCCCTCCATCTTCTCCTCCATCTTCTCTTCCCTCCGTCTTCTCCTCCTCCACCATCTCCTCCCTCCATCTTCTCCTCCCTCCACATCTCCTCCCTCCACTATCTAGTCCCTCCTCCATCTCCTCCCTCCATCTTCTCCTCCATCTCCTCCCTCCTCCATCTCCTCCCTCCATCTTCTCCTCCATCTCCTCCCTCCACCATCTCCTCCCTCCACCATCTCCTCCCTCCACCATCTCCTCCCTCCATCTTCTCCTCCCTCCATCTTCTCCTCCTCCACCATCTCCTCCCTCCATCTTCTCCTCCCTCCACCATCTCCTCCCTCCACATCTCCTCCCTCCACCATCTAGTCCCTCCTCCATCTCCTCCCTCCATCTTCCCCCCCATCTCCTCCCTCCACCATCTCCTCCCTCCATCTTCTCCTCCCTCCATCATCTCCTCCCTCCACCATCTCCTCCCTCCATCTTCTCCTCCCTCCACCATCTCCTCCCTCCACCATCTCCTCCCTCCACCATCTCCTCCCTCCATCTTCTCCTCCCTCCATCATCTCCTCCCTCCATCATCTCCTCCCTCCACCATCTCCTCCATCTTCTCCTCCCTCCATCTTCTCCTCCCTCCATCATCTCCTCCCTCCACCATCTCCTTCCTTCCATACCTCATCATCTGCCTAGAATCTCCTAAGGCACAACATAAGCATAGCCTGTTTTCACTCATGTCATAAGAAAAAAAAATTCAGATTTGTGTGTAATCTAATCATTTTGGTAGCTAATTATGTGAAACTTCTGCACTTAGAGAAAACAACACAGTTCTCTGCTCTCCACATTAACTCTCCCAGATCCAGGCAGAGCCCATTCATGTGGATACTGAGTCCTTACTTGCCCATCACCTCTCCTTCCTTTCCCATGCTAAACATGGCACCTTGATATGCTGATTATTTTAAGATGAAGGAAAATAAGACCACCAAAGCAAGAGGGTATCTCAACTGTCTCCTGCCCTTCTCTCCTTAAATAGCACATGGGAAGGAAATTCCTGCCATGGTCTTCTTCTGAAAACAGAAGATTCCTCTCTGAACTTCTTTCTTCTTTTTCTATTTCAGGCACGTAAGTGACAGGTGACCTAGATGGAGAGGTTATTATATAGAAATGCCACAAAGAACTGGGATGGCCAGGTCTTGCTGTGCTTTCCTTCAGGTTATTGCAATGAGAACACATTCTTCTGCCCGTCCATAAACACACACAGATTTCCCCAAGTCACAATGTTAACTACACTAATGCTCAGTGTCTCTCACAGGGATGTCAGCCATAAGCCCATGGAGCTTTCTCCCACATGACTGAATGACTAGGGTCCTAGCTAAGTTGATATGTCAAAAAAATTGTCAAAACTGTCAAATAGATGCATCAATTAATGAAAAGAGTGGCCACGGGCAAGAGCAAGTAGAGTTGTATGGCAGAGTTTGGAGGGAGGGAAGGGAAGGGAAAAGTGATGTAATTATATTACAATCTCAAAAAAAAATTGAAAATTTTTGTTTACCCCAAATACCTTTCACCTCAGCCCCTTTTACAATCACCTCCTCTTATAATTGAAAAGATAAAGTAGACTTTTGCCTCTCATGCTTCATCTCTGACTGGTGTTTCCTCCATGGTTTCTGACAGCTCACTGCTGTCCCCGCAACAGACCAGACAGCTCTTGCCATCACCTAGGCTATGGAGACATATCTGCAATGCCCAAATGGTTAACTCATCTCCTTTCTCAGTGATACCTACCTTTATAGAGTGAGGTTATGTGGGGAAAGTTAGCTCATTAGGAGGTATATCCTTGACTGGGACATTGGGATCCCAGTGTCCACCACTTCCTTCCCAGGTACTGTAAAGAGCAATGTCACACACTGTCCTACTTCACTCATTGACAACTAATGGCAATCAGTTTTCTCTGGGTTGACTCACCTTGAACCAGAGCATTTGGGGTCACCAGTAGGAGACCCTCTTGACATCAGACCTACTAATGTTACCTCTGGGTAGAAGGTGGAGACTCAGTAGGCTCAGAAGTCTCCTCCCTTTTCTGAGGTTTCTTAAGGGATAAACAGTCCCAGGGAATTAAGGGGAGACTCAGTGGTGTATTGGTCTATATATTCCCGGTGGGACCCATCAGAGGTGTAGTTTTCATAAATATATCAAGCTGTGGACAGAACTCTTTGTTATAATAGTTTACCTGTTTATAAGTTGCCTCAAGAGTTCCCTGTGGTGTCACTGCCCTTATTCTTGTAAATAATGCCAGTAAATGTATTGGTTTACCAAGCCAGACTGAGATTGAAATTTTTCTTTGGGCAACTGGTACCTTCTTTATCTGGGTTGAGTAGATTTTTCCTTTCACCTCCCCAGCAAAATGTCCATGATATACCACAGGCCCAAAGCAATGGGCTCAAGAGATCATGGGCTAAAACCTCTGAGCCTGAGAGCAAAATGAATCTTTCCTCTTTGTTAGTGGGTTTCCTTAGATGATTTGTAGCAGCAGCAGAAAGTTGCCTGACATCCCAGGCACCCCCACCACGAGAGGGGGAGGGGCATGGTAGGAAGAGGCCCTCTGCACCATAGGAGGAATGATGAGGGCAATCTGATGATCTTATCATCATACTGTCTTCAGTTCACAGAAGGACACATCTTACTTGCTGATGCATAAGAGGTCTGGTGGAGATATTTTGATGCAGGATGACAGGAGATAAGAACTCCACGTAGGGGTCCTGAGGGGTTCAAGAAGGGAAGACCTTTTCTTCCTAGAAACTAAAGAAGAAACCTGAGCCAGGGTCGGGTGGAAGAGAACCTGAATTGCTGTCCTGCTGTTTGCTGTTGGCTGGCTGTGTTCCTGTGATAGGTCATGTTGTTTTAATACTGGCTGTGAGAAGGAGCCTAGGCACTAAGTCAGGATTATTGTTAAGATTCAAAGGGTGATCAAAACAAGGAAGCTTTGAGACAGAGATGGGACCCGCAGTGCAATAGTAATGGGGAAGAGGGTGGGTAGGTGGGTGATCTGTGCAAGTGTCCACAAAGGAAGCACTCTCTGCAGATGCAGCGTGGACTAAGGGTGTAAGAATGGCAGTTTAAAGGATGCAGCTTCCAAGTGAAATAACTTCAGTGGGAGCTACCTGATCGCAGTACAGCAGGGTCAAAGACATTCAGAACCTATGAAAAGAAGGACTCCCTAGTGACCATCTTGATGAAGACTCCAGCTAGTAGTGGAGGGCCGAGGAACCCGGCCCATTTCCTCACGAGCGAAGGGTGACTGGGGCTCATTGTATCTCTTTGTTTGACTCATCAAGGAGCACCTCTTTGCCATCTACAGGGAGAGTCAAAATTCCCATCCCTTCCGCCGGATTCTGCTGGAGGGACTTCAGGCAGCATGCTCTTTGGTTCCTCTTCGCCTGACTGAGGGCATGGCTTGTCTGACTGACTGGTAACCGCCCCTCAACCCGGTGGTAACTGAACGGAGAGGAAGGAGTGGAAAGAAGGCCAGCCATTAATGACTAGCGGAGCAACAGCAACAAGAGCTCTGGAATGCTGAGCGTGGACCAGGAAGACGTGTAGGGCAGAAACAAGGAAGTCCAGGCTACAGGGCTGTCTGTCAGGAGGCCTTCCTTCTTGCTCCAGGTAAGTTAAAACCGCTTTCAATAGTACAGAACATCACTTCAAATTCTCATCGAAGTAAGCAGACCACCTTCTCAGGCGGAACCTGTCAAACAGGTTTGGCTAGTGGGGCTACCCAGCCATGGCTGCCACTAAAACCCAACGATGATTTTAACAGCTGTTCTCTCACAAAAATGGTTTCAACATGAAGGGACTGGAATGGCTAGAGCTGAAAAATGGAATATATATTCTCTTTAGAATAAAAGGAAATGACTGGAAGCCCCATAATGAATGCCACAGCTTACAAGAAAGGCAGGTTTAAAAGAATAAGGAAATGCACATAAGAGCTCAAATTGAAAACAGGTGCTAGAGTCTCAGGGAGCCATAGAAAGTCAGAACTGGAGGATACCCAGGGGTACTGCATCTAATTCCCACACTTGATGTTTCAGGAGGCCCAGGTCACCAGAAGTGAAGCGACTTTTCAATGCCACACGCAGTTGGTGTCACATAAATCTCCTAATTCAATAGTTAATCTTCTCTGCTCTGAATACTTCTGGCCAAAGTTGATATAAGAAACTTCTGCTTTGTTTTACAAGAACTATCATGAAGTTGAATTTTAAACACCCCTCATTCTTCCTATTGTCTCCCCCTCTAATACCTTGTTTGAGCTGATGAACTTGGTATCTCAAATGCTCTAAGCCTTAGGGCCCTTTCTGCTGGTTTTTCCTTATTTCAGTCTTTTCCTCCTATTGCCACATAAGTATTCAGCTTGGATATTGAAATTTGTCTTAACACATCAGTGGTCTCTTGTGTATACCATTTGCTTCTCATGTTTTTCTTTCTATTATGGATCTTAAACATTGGGAAAAATCATTGTGTTATTACTGATTCCAAAATTGCACATATTTTTTCAAACCCCAAAGAGCAAATAAAACTTTTTGACTAACAGTCTCCATCATCCAACAGACCTCACTTATTCCCATGAAGAGGGACCATTACTGACTAATATGAGTGGCCAGCACTTCCATCATTGCTGTTTCAGAAGTAAATTACACACACCCCTTCTGCACAGATGCACTCTGGACTCCGTGGTCCCAGCAGAACAGCTTTCCCACTTCCCCTCGACACCAATATCTTGTCTGATTTTCAAAGTCCAGCAAACCAAGAGATGCAGGCTTCTGGTTAACCCACCTGTCACATGTTTTCCACTTCTCTGGGTCTCTGAGGATGTAATACTTCACTCTGTGAGCTCTTGAACTTCCCATATGACTGTGTTTTGCAAAGAACCTTCAACTTACAACCGAATTGACACTTTTCTTTCACATCCTTCTCACCATCTACCATAGAACAGAATCAGCAACATCCTGCCCAAAGTGAATGGGGTGGTGATGCAGAAGCACACTGAGGAGGTTGCTGAAAATGGACACAAGATTGTTTTCAAGACCCATGTCCGCAAGCTGATGGCAATTCATGGCATGTCAGCCATCGAATCAGTTGATCATTGAGCCAACAAGCGTTGCTGGAGGTCTTCTGTATCCTGGGTATTTTCTGGGAAAGGCTATTGAGTCTTTTGCCAGGAGAATGCTGTGTCTGCCTCTGCTCATCGCTTTACATACAGAACCTTTTTCTCTTGCACAGCTTACAAATTAGAAATGAACTGCTTCCCTTCCTGGCTGAAGATAGGTTGTCTTATTTGGCTTCCTGGCTCCCTGAAGCAGACTGTAACACTCACAATGACTTCCTGACTGCAGTCTAACCAGTGGTCCTGGTCCTGTGCTCTGTTCTGTCCATAGAAACTGAGTGACTTGCTTCTCACCCAGTGGTGGCTATACTTAACACCTTACTCAGTTTTTCTGATTTGAGTCATGAAAATTATCAGCCTAGTTAGTGGGGCTTTTACCTCCTGGTTTTTGTCCTAATTTTACCAGAAACTCTTTACTTTTAGGGATTTGTCGTGGGTTTAATCAGAGCTCTCTAGGCTGGAGCGATGGCTTAGTTAAGAGCCCTTGCTGCTCTTTCCAAGTGTTGGAGTTTGGATCCTATTTGTTCCTAGCGTTCATCTTGGGCAGCTTACAAACACCTGGAGCTCAGATCCAGGATATCCAATGCCCACTTAAGCCCTCTGTGGGCACCTGCACCCATGTGTCATGCATCCAAAGAGAAAGCATTCTGTAAACTTGTAGATTGCTATTCATTTTAATGTTTGTGCTAAACGGTAGAGGAGATGGGGTTGGGGATTTAGCTCAGTGGTAGAGTACTTGCCTAGCAAGCACAAGGCCCTGGGTTTGGTCCTCAGCTCTGAAAAAAAAAGGTAGAGGAGAGCCAGCATGTGGTCCCCCCAGATCATGATACAGGACGTGAAGCATCTAACACCTTCATAGCTATGAATAAGTGAATGTATGAGTGACTGAATGAATGAGTGCTGCAATGAAGTGTGCTTTTCCCATGGGCATCCTCTTTCATCATACTTACATAGTTAAGAAACTCCACCCAGAGTGTAGGATTTGGTAGTCAGGATCCTCATGCTGTCTCTCAGTGTGCCAGGACAGTCTCCAAAGGCGCTACAGAACAAGCGCTGTCAGCAGCGCCTGCTGCCTGCTCCTCATTTGAACACTTTGTCCTCTGGGCCCTGAAAGAGGTGATGCTGCTGCTGTGCCTTCTCCCTGAAGCTCAGCTCAGACTCTGAACATTCCATTTGCTTCGATACTATTCCTTCAGTGAACTTCCTCTTAGAGTACAGTTCAGAAACTAATTAAAGCCACGTACTCTCATTGATGAATTTTCATCATTTTATAACTGGCATACCACTGTTCTTCCAATGCTTCTATTTAAAGTTGCCGAACATGGATATGTTCTTTCTTTGCCCGTTTTCACACTTACACTGAAAGGGTAACCAACTCTATTCAGAACTAAAGAAAGGAACAATGTGGTTTTGTACTTCATAACAGCAACTGCTCTGTTCATAGGGAAGAGTTTTCTGTGGATTCAAGAAAAAGTATCCATCCCTAGGCCCTGTCTCCTCTTCACTAGCTCTCATAAGACTCAGTAAGACTCATCTCTTCCCATCTATTTCCACATCACAAAGAGGAGAAGAGAAAACTTTGGTCTCAGTTAAAGGGAAAAAGTGCTTGTTCCTGGAGAACAAGCAAGTGGGAAGCTAATGCTGGTGAACTAATGTACTCAGGCACACTGCCCAGCCTCTTCATGCTGCTCACAAAGGGACCCAGGGACAAAAGGAGACTTGCAGTCCCAGATCCTCTGAGTGATGGCTACAAAGAGTCACAAAGGTGGTGAGTTAATGCTGTTCTTCCACCCAGCATTACCCAGGCACAGCCCGCAGCTCCTGAACCCTGCTAATTCAGAACCTTAAAAGGCCCAACATGGGGCTTATAATTTTGTTTATCACTCACAGCCAGTCCTGAATGGTCTTAGCCCACCTGGACTAAGGAAATTAGGGAGATCTTTGTCCTTTAGTAGAGGTTTTCATTCCACATGGACTAGGGCAGGGAAGAAGGTAAGGGTAATGCCACCACAGTCCATCACTAAACTAAAATGTTCCATTTCATTAGCTAGTTAATAAGACTTCAGTCTGCTAAAAACTTTAGCATTCATATTCAGTAACTGCTAGCCATGTACTCCACTGATTCTGAGTAATTGTCCAATTCTTTAAACATATTAAATTAATTCTTAAAAAATTGAAATGCTGGAAACTGAACCCGATGTCTTATGCATTCTAGGCAAGTACTCTCCCACTAACATGCACCCCTATATCCTACACTGCCTTTTAAGAACTACGAGTTGGCAGGCAGGAAAACCTTTTGATCCACTGGGTCTTAAAAATGAGTACAGGAAAGTAGCAGTGAGACTGTCAGGCATCAGTCCATTGAGTTACTCACTTTAAAGGATGCTTTTGTTTAAAAGAAAGGGCTGCAATGCCTTCTTCCATGAGGATGGAGTGATGTACTAGCAAATCACACATAAAATTTTATTGAAGAGCAAAACAGCCTTAGGACCCTCGGTGATATATTTATTTATGTATTTGTTTTGGTCTGTGTCTGAAGAATCTCTGGGTTACTTGATTCCCCGGTGGGTGGTGGATCTGTTCCACAGACCCCGTGGCCAGGTTTTGCAGTGATTCCCTGGTGGGTGGTGGATCTTCTCCACAGATCCCGTGGCCAGGTCTTGCAGAGTCACAGCCTAGCCCTGATTCCAGCCCTGCTTCTGGCTTCCTGATTGGCTGAGGCGTGAAGAGCGATTCTACCTCAGGATCCTGCTACTGTGGATGGAGCTGGGGGCCATTTCTATAACCACACCTTCCCTACCATAATAAACTGAAAGTCTCCAAAACCATGAGTGTAAATAAGTCTTCCCTGCCCTAAGTTTCTGCTGTCAGGTACTGTGTCCCAATGAGTAATAAAGTTACTAATATAACGTTCATGTTATTGTTAAACACTTGAATTGAGCTAGCCATATGTAAATTCAAATGTACCATTCTTTGCAAAATTTTGCAGTGCACATTCTCTTGAATAGTTCTCACAGGCATGCTGTTGCAGAATGCAATTGCCATCAATAATGCTATGAAGCCACTGCTGTAGCGACATTGGTGGGAAACCCCCTGGCTTCCTTGGGGGGAAACACAAATTGCAAAGGTAGCTAAGTACTGAATGACTTCCCTTCCTCCTACTAGTCAAAGAGGCCACATTGTGGTGTCTTTTTACATCACACAAACCTTTTACTAGTATTTAAAATATTAAAAATATTAATATTTACTAACATTCACAAGAAGTTAGGTACCAACTTCTACATCTTTTTAGAAGATTTCTATCTATAAAAGGAGCTAACATTACCGACTTTTTAAAAACTTGTCCTAAGGATTAAATTAGAATGATTAGCAGAGTGGGTGGGATATAGCAAGTGCAATAAATTCTTGCTTATTTTATTAGTCATATGCTACTCAAATGGTGACTCAGATTAGCAAACAAGGAAAAGATTCTTAAGATAAAATAGAAAGAAGCAAAGAACCATTCCAAAGGATGCCCTTTGTTTACAATATGTTTTATCCTAGAAAATTTGCAGCCCAGTCTTGGAGTTCTTTATTGGATGCCTTGGTGAAACAAACAAAAACAGAAAACCAAGATCATTGTAGAACTTAGAGGAGGAGGCACAGAGGGAGGAGATGTTAGGTCAGAGCCACATCTGAGAGACAAGTGTCATTTGTAACAATGACAGGTTAACAGTACCAAGAGAGAGGAGTCTACAGAAAGAACAGTCCTTACCCAGGACAGTAGGAAGCCCAGGAGACTAGAAATAAAGACATGGGGGTAAACTATGCATACCAACACGATGCACAGTATCGTGAAGAATATGTCAGACGTGTACACTCTTAGAAGCTTAGTCCTAAGCAGTGCCGAAGGACTCCAACTTCACCCAAGAGCAGGCACAAAGCATACACTGGCGTGAATGTTAATATGCCCTTCAAGGAATGGAGACTTGTCATATATGCAATCTGACTGTTTTTGAGTCTGTCAGTCCTTTGAACTTAAGTCAGTGGTGACATCTATGTTCTGCTTACTCAAAGCACAGAAACCAGCAAAAAAACCAAATTCAAAGCTATGATGAAATATAAATTATCCAGTCAAGAACAATCAAATACCCAAACAGACATCCTTCTAAAAATGACAGCAGCAACTAAGAATAGGAAAGCTTCCAAGGTGGTTGCATATTGAAAAATGGGGAGATTGAGAAAAAAGTCTAGTATCATCCCAACCTTTCTTGATCATGTTCTAGTCAGGTAATGAAAACCAAAATGCTGTCAGGGAGGTGAGAAAGCACTGTCAGGTGTCCTGGTAGACGGGACCCATGCCAGCTGGGTGCTGAGCTGAACTGAAGAGGCAGCTTGGAGTCATGGGATCAAGACTCTGGAATTTGAGTCTTAGATATTGCATTAGCTTTTGTGACTTTGGAAGGGTCACTTCACCTTTTAAGGCCAAGACTTCCTGAGAGGTTAAACCAAAAGATCAGACTCCATGACTTTCCTGGTTTCTTCCCGTCCAATTAGTCTGTGCGTCAGCTGTTCCTCTTCTCTCTTTTACTTCCTGTAAATCCTTCATTACCATTTCTCTGTATGAGAAGGAAAAGAAAGCGACAGGGCTGAGAAAATCAATGGGATGTGGTCACTGGAGCTATTAGGGGCTCTGGCTACAAACCAGGCTCAGCCACTCCTCTTCAACGGTGGATTAAAGAAATGAATGGTAGTAAAGAGCAGAGAAAGATTTGTTCAGTATTGCCAAATTGTGAAGAGAACAAATAAATAGGCATAATGACCTTAGGTCCACCTCAGAGGCCTGACATGAGGTGGCTTTAAATAGAGGGCCAGAGGCATACACCACTAAGCAGTGCTGATCAAGGTGTGGTCCCATCCATCACTGCTTCATTATCATCTCAGCTCCACCCTAGCCTGAAAGGTGACCTGACAAGTTGTGGGGACTGTATAGAATCTCTTCCTGGGAGATACGTTTCTCCTCTGGCTTGCACTAGAATTCAGCTTTATTCTTCTTTCAGCATAAAATTTTGGGGAAAATTTCCCATGTCTTGAAGACAAATTTTAAAGCAGTTTTCAAATAAAAATTGCAACCTCTTTCTAGGGTTTTGGTAGCCAAGACAGAAATAAGAGTGCCTCTCTTGAACATCCCCCTTCTTGCCAAGTCGATTACTATCTTTCTTCAGTGTGAATGTTTGTGTGCTTCTCATGTCGAGACCTGATCATCAAAGTGATGGTATTTAGGGATGGAGCTCTACCTTGTAAGGGAAGAACCCCTTGGATTGGACTAATGACCTTTTAAATGAGATCTAGAGAGTTGCCTCCTTTCCACTACTGATGGCAACATTGGTGGATATATCATCTATGAACCAGAAAGCAGATTCTAGAAGATTCCAAACTCTGGACCCTGGCTCTTTGGTACATCGACTTTAGAACTGGAAGAAAAAAAGTGTCTGTTGTTTATTAGCTTCTTAGTTTGTGGAATTTTGCTTAGTCTTTAACAGTTCCAATACTAAAAGTCCTAAGTATCTTCTGAAACTCAAGACAATCACGTAACTACTATACTTTGAAAAAGTCAACCAATTATATGCTTACAACACACAGTGGTACAGAGTGATAGTTCTCATTCCCAAAGAGAGGAATTGAGGGCATAGCAAGGAAAGATTCAACCAAAACAAACAAACAAACAAACAAAAAATTGAAACCTGAAACACATCAGGTCAAATAGCAAATCCTCCAGCTCTGCATTTGCCGCTCATCGTTTGAGACTCATAATGAAATTATCTGGGCAACAAAGAGATTAGGTAGCGCAACTCTTCCAACTCCATAGCCTGCGACTTACACTGTCTCTCTCTTAAATAGACTCCCCTTCATGCACACTACTTTCCTTAGAAGACATCCTATTATTCTGGCATCTCCAACATCCTGGGGTCTCCCTGGAAACTCGGGCTTGATCATAGCTTCCTTACATGTCCTCTTGGGGCCTTCTTGCAGGAACTTCAACTCTGCAACACCCTGCTTGACCTCAGTGGTTCTCTGAAACTGAGGTGCAAGTTTCTATGACCCCTCATTTCTTCAACTTTCATGCCTTCAAAACCAATGGCACTTGGATGTTGCTATTAAGTTTGGTGCCACATCTGTGGACCATAGTTGCAGCAACCTCTGTCTGCTGATCCCAGGGAAATACTTCCTGAGGTAGTTCCTAGGTACAGGGGACTCTTTCAACATTCTGAGTTTAGGCTCTCTCTTTTTAAATGATATTGTATTTTTACATGTTTGGGGCTTTGATGGGTGGGGTCTTGTCCTAGTGCAGAGCAGAAAGTTTATCTTTAATGGCATGAATCTCTCCAACAATTACATATGACTTTCCATCTTCACTCTCCTTGTTCTTAACTTTATTCATTTAGCCTTCTTCACCAAGCCACATTTTTGTCTCATTCTGCTCAACTCCTTTTCACTGTAGACCTGAAAAAGAACAGTAAGAAGTAGCCGAGCCATGGTCCAAATGTTCTCAGGTCTTGAAACTTCTTCCACCAGAAAGTTTAGTCCACTACTTTTAAATTTAGCCTTGTATGAGTTCATAAGACATGGCAAGAAGGCAGATAGATTATTTGCTACAATGTAACCTGAAATGTCTCTAGTCCAGTTCTCTGGAGTTCTTGGTCCTCTTTTGAAAGTTCATGAGCTGGTTCCCCCCACTGTCTATGTTTCGCTAAGCATTCTTATTTTCTTTCTTTTTTTTTTACATTCTTTTTTAAAAAATATTTTTATTTTATAATTAACTTAATTTCACATATCAGCCACAGAGTCCCCTGTCTTCCCTCCTCCCACTCCAAGCCCCCCCCCCCCCAGCACACCCCTATTCCCATCTCCTCCAAGGCAAGGAGTCAGCCTAGCCTGGTAGACTCAGCTGAGGCAGGTCCAGTCCCCTCCTCCCTACACCAAGGCTTAGCAAAGTTTCCCAGCATAGACCCCAGGCTCCAAAAAAGCCAGCCCATGCATCAAGGACAGGTCCTGGCTCCACTTCCTGGGGGCCTCCCAAACAGTTCAAGCTAATCAACTGTCTCAATCGGCAAGAGAGAGGAGGGATTGTATGAGTGAGAGATGTTGAGACCATGATTGGAAAAAGCACAGGGACAAATAGCCAGACTAGTGGAAACACATGAACCAATAGCTGAGGACCATGGAACTGGACCAGGCCCTCTGGATAAGCATTCTTATTTTCGAAGACCCATTCAGTAGCTCATTAATGTAGCATTTAAGGGCTTTTTAAGCCCAAAGTTCTAAATTCTACAATATTCTTCCCTCAAGTCAGTCCCAAATGTCTAAGATCCACATGGTTAGGCATATCATAGCAGCCACACCAATATTTATGTTTCAGTTAATTTTCCTGTTGATGTGATGAAATACCCGAAAAAGGCAACTTAAGTAAGGAAGGGTTTGCTTTAGCATGTAGTTTAAGAATATCGTCCATCATGACTGAAAAGTCAAGACAACAAGATCTTGAAGCGGCTGGCCCTGTCGAATCTGCAGTTATGAAAAAGAAAGTGATAAACTGAGACTCAGCTACCTTTCTCCTGTTTATGTAGTCAAGAACTGGAGTCGAGAGAAGTGTGCTACCCACGCTTAGTGTTTCTTCCCATGTTACTGACATACCCCTTCATAGGTATGTTCAGAGGCTAACTTAGTCAGGTAATCCTTCTTAGATGTGCCCAGAGGCAGATCTCCTGGGTAATTGTAGCTCTTGCCTGCTTATCAGTCAGCGGTAACCATTGCACACACTTTACAAGTGCTCACTCTTCATCTTTGACTTGTTCCCTGGGTGTGAGTAGTTTCAGCTACCTGAAAAGACAACAGGTCTGTCTGTACATAACCAGGTTCTATCTTTATAGTAAATTGAAGGTAAGCATGTCTAAAGTTGTTGAAGATCTATAATTTTCATGTTTAGAATGCCACATGAACGTCAGTCTACTAAACTGGCTCCTAGTGACAGTTCCTCTTCCTTCTTCGAGCTTCATACCCCAAACTGATTCCCCTTGTCATTGTCACTAATGTTTTCCACCCCTACCAATTTCGTCTTGGTTGAAGTAGTTCATGGAATCATTTTAAAAATTATTTCATACTGCTAAATGGAGTAGAGGTGGTGTATTTAAATCATGACTCCAATTCACACATGAATCACTATGACACATAACTTACCAGTCCTTCTACCTGCAAGTGGAGATTAACCCCTTCTCCAGGCTGTTTTTCCCTCCTCCGGGGCACATTTTCTTTTTTTCTTTTTCTTTTTTCTTTTCTTTTCTTTCTTTCTTTCTTTCTTTCTTTCTTTCTTTCTTTCTTTTCTTTTTTTTTTTTAAAGACAAAGCCTCTTGTAACCCAGGCTAGCCTGAAACTCACTGTCTAACCAAGAATAACCATGAATTGCTAATTCTCCCCCTACCACCTCTCAAGTGCTGGGGTTATGGGCACCAGCCCAGATTTCTGTGTCAATGTTTCACTTAGAAAAGATCTTCTCTGTGTGAAAGTTAGTCTACTAATGAAATAGAAAGCGGGAGACCTGTAGGTCTGAACCATGCTGCTGCTACTGAGCCAATCCATGGTGTTTGCTCACTCAGGAACGTATTGACCTTTGCAGGTCTCACAGACTGAGCACTTCTCTGCTGTCCTAGCTTTACAGCTTTTGACTGTTTCCCCAAAGCACATCACCACACTCAGCATTTTTTCTTGTGTCTCTTTAACTCAACCCTCACACTAACCTTGTCAGACTCGTGTTATTACGAATCTGTTTTTACAAACAAAGAAACAAACTCTAAATGATTTAATAAATGGCTCAAGGTCATTTTTCCTTGGCAGCAAAGTAAATTCTTGGCTTCAGCTTTTAACTCTGAAGTCTCTCTGAAACAGATCCTCCAGCAAAACTAAAGGTTACTACCTGTTATGAACCTCACTTTAAAATTGTTGATATTGGGGGGGGGCAGGGGTAGGAGGAGGGAGGACAGGGTAATCTGTGGTCGTATTATAAAATGAACAGAAAATCTCTTAATAAAAGGAAAATAAATAATAACTGTTGATATTGTGAAATCATATTTACAAATGCAGAAATGCACATGCCAGTGCTTTTCAAACTACAAGTGATGTCACAGGGGTTGATCAACGTGGAACTGGACCTGAAGGCAACAATTCATAAAAAAAAGTCCCATATACCATCCAAGGAATATTAGGCTCTATTAAATAAATCCAGAAAGTGCTTTTACCTTGATAAAGAGTAGATGATATTACAGTTGGACAACTCTATTGATCTTGAACAGTAAAATGTTTAAGAATTTCCCTGCAGTTTTGAACTGGTTTTTGAGCATCAGAAAGATTATTCCACTGAAAAGCTGCCCCCTCTGTGGCCTTGGTGCACTTGTTCAATGGTCAGTATCTTTCCCTGGGACTTTGCATACCGTAGCTACTGTGTCCTACTGTGGGAGTCCAGCTGGGCTCCCACAATTTAACACAGGGAACTCTTGAGGAGTGAGGGATGAAAGATCTAGATAGAAGGATGGGGGAGAGAAACAGAAACACAGGATAGCCTCGGGAGGGTCTGGATCATTAGCCACTGGCCTCTTCTGTCTCTTCTAAAGGACTATTTATAAAAATGTAAAGACCTCCCCCTAGCTTAGCCAAGTGTAGACCCTTCCAATCACCTAGTAACCATGCTCACGGTCAAGCAGTCCTCCAGTGCAGCTCTGCTGGGTAAAGCCCGCTCAGATCTCACTAGGAAACCTTTTTTGGCCTTCACATCCTACCATCTAGACTTCAGCAAAGAATGAAAACATTCATTATTCAAACAATTTTCTAATTTTGATGCCAGGTGGTACAATTTGTTTTACTTAGAAAAAAACTCCTTTCCTTTGAGGAAAAGGATAAAAGTTTTAAAAGGTATCAGGTTAAAATTTCTTAAAGTACAAAAAGGCAGTTTAGTTTTAACACATTCTTTCTCTGCCATTTATTGCTGGGTGGGATACAGCACATCCAGGCCTCACTAACCTAGCGTTGAGTACTATTAACAGGTGGATAAGACATTCGTTTTTCTTAATAGAGTTAAATGCTTGGGGTTTATTTGGTGGTTTTTGAGGGAGACTAGAAAACAGGGCTGCAGAGAGGGTGGGCAAATGAGTCAGGAAAACCAAGATAATTCCTAGTTGAATTATGACCTCAGATGCATTCCCAAGAACGGAATTTCTAAGACTCACAAGGTTATTATTAGTTATTTCTGGAGTCATTGCTGCTGAGGGCAATATCCTCTACAGAATCCCAAGTCTATTTCCTGTTCTGTTTGTCTTTGCCTTCTATTCTCAGTGTCACTAATTAATTGTGTTTTATAAGCTAGCTTCCTGAGACAGATTGAGATGGTTTGTCCCAGACACCAAATGGCAGGCTTTCCTAACTGGAGGAGGTACAAAAAGAATTCTGTCATCAAGGGAAGAAATAGGCATTCCATGACTTTAGCCTAAGAATAAGATAAGGAGCATAAATGCAAGTTGGCACATCGCTAGAAGTCATGGAAGGGAAGCTTATCCCATCAAGTGAAAGCAAACCAGAGTGAAGAGTTCACGAAGATTTCAGAACAGCAACTATAAAGAGGAAATGGCCCCTCCCTAGAAAACCCCACAAACACAGGAGGACAGCCTGTTAATAGACAGTCTCCATTACAAACCAAAGGAGCCAAGGACTCAGAAAAGACAGAGACATGAACAGAAGGAGAAACTCATCTTAAGGTTTCGAGATGTGATAGTCATTTTAGAAATGGACAAGAAATAATCAAATGTCATTCAAATGATGTGAGAGTTAAAGTAACCTCTCGGTATACGATGTACTTTCAAGAAAACCACTTGGGGCTGGAGACATGGGTCAGAGGTTAGAGCGCTTGCCACAGAAATAGAGGGCCAGAGTTCGAATCCTGAAAATTCATGTGCTTGGTGGGTGATGTGGTCTTCCTGTAGTTGCATCCTCAGGAGGCAAACAGAGCTCCACAGAGCAAGCTTGCTGATGGGCCTGGTGTATCAGTGAGCTCTGGTTTTGATTGAGAGGGCCTGCCTCAAAAGAATAGTGGGAAAGTGATGGAGGAAGGTTCCAGGTGCCAGTCTTGGGCATCTATAAGCACGTGCACACATGTGCCTGTGTATTATACATACATGAACACGAATACGTACGTGTACTACACACACATACATATGAAAAGCAGGACAACTACTTAAAAAGGGAAAGAAGACCACTTCGGATTAGGGTGTGGCTCAATAGTGAAGTGCTTGCCTAGGATGCAAAAGGCCCCGGGTTCCATTCCCAGCAATTTCCTGTCAGGTTAAGTCTAGAAAATTCAGTTCAAAAAAGCGAAGGAGGAAGGGTAAAAAGTAAAGAGGTACAGCAGCTAGACTGCTCAGGCCACAGAGGGTCAGAGCCAACTACAGAAAGAACAGGAATGGCCACTTCGAGCATTTGCTGCCAATTGGCACTGCCAGTTCCTGGGGGAGCAGGACCCAGGAGGCTCCTGGTGCAGTGTCAGCCCATTTCAAGCTGCTTGTCCTTGACTCGGTGGGTCAGCTTCTTGCAAGCGCATCTGGCAGGCTCTGGCAGGCACAGGGCTTCCCGTGGCAGCCGCTAGGTCAGCAGGCTCCGCAGAGAAACATGGCAACTTTTCTTAACTGTCCACTCCCCCTGGCTCTGAGGTTCTCCCACTGCGTTTGCGGCATCACTCTCTGCTGGGTGGAAGATGAACAAACAGGATGACATGTCCCACCACAGGGCTGGTGTCCCGGAACTGCTCCGATGGTGTACTGTTTCCACACAATGAGAACACATGGGTCTTTGTACGACGTGCATCTGGAAAACGTCCCAGCTCATGCATCTGCCCTCTGATTTACACCTTGCAGAAGAAGGCTGACCTGCAGGAAAGAAAGGAATCTATAAGCAGTGGGTGGGCTGTGTGCTCCCTCCCCTCAACCCTTGCTTCCTTCTTATTCTGAGAAACAATCGTGGGTGTTCCCACCTCCCCAAAACTCCCTCCCTTGGAAAAGAAAGGCAAAAAGCTGTTTCCTGGCGGAATAAAGCTGAAACACCTGTGTGCCAGAAACACACAGATGTCAGCCAGGCAGAGCAACACTGCAGATCCATCTGCCCAGCACACTGCGCTCGTACTCGGAGGTTTAGGTTGGTGACCAATTAGGGTGGGAAACCCACACCAGAGGGAAAGATTCCTTTGGCCTCACTGCTCTGTTGCCTTGCAATTCCCCTTCTCACGTTTCTTTCCCACTGGAGCGCTACCTAAGTACCACCACGCATTGCCAAAAACAATGCTAGGCTCAAAAGAGTCTGGAAAGCAGTCGTGTTAGAGGTCTCTGCCTCTCACTTTTCCTGCCTTCCAGACTGGAGGGCCTAGAAGGACAGATGGAAAGAAAAGCAGTACTTGCTGAACTGTTGTCATAGAAATGTCTACCCTTTATGTTCTGGCGTGGGAACTTCTGTTTGGGTGAAAGACATGCCCAGCTCCCATCATTTCTAGAGTGTTTACTGGGCACTTATGCGCCTGGTTTTGTGCTTAGTGCTGGCACTATGCCATTGTCTGACAAAGCTAGGTGATGCAAAAATACTCACCAATGAAATGAAAGTACCTGTTGTGTGCTTTGAAAATGTGTGATGTTTAACACAACTGCTTTCTGTATTCTGTTGCTGTTGTCTGTAACCTGAAGGGGTTTGTTTGTTTTGTTTTGTTTCCCTTTTGTGTCAGAACAATGTCCACAAAAAATGTAGGATGACTGTAAATGGATCAGCACACTTGTGATCATTCTAGAAGAATAAGGCAATGCTCAAAGATTTGGTAAACCATTAAGTTCTGGGCATTACACAGGACATTTCAGACTGCTTTGGGATATGATCTGGAGTATAGGAGTAGATGGATATAAGAAGGACATGAAAATTATCAGTCAGGACCTCAAAAAAATCAGGATAAAACATGTTTGAATATATATATATATTCCCCCTCGAGCTAAAGTATGATTACAGAAGGGCCACTGATCAGTACACAATATCCATGGCCCCTTCCTTTTGGTGGGGGTAATTCTAGAAACTAAATGACAGACTTACTCAAATTCCCTGGGTTCTGTCCTAAGGTTGTCTTCTGATTCTAAGAACTAACCTATGTTATTATAACAACCTACATCAAGGCTCTCGTTAGTTAGTTTTAGGTGAAGTATTTATCTAGACACAGCTGCTGTCCTCCTGATGTGTCACCATCGTGGAAAGAAGGTCGCGTCTTTGGGTTCTGTAACATGCAGAGAAGGGAACAGGACAGCAGGTGGAGTCAGAGAAGGAAGCGTCTAGGCCGGTTTCTCTTCTCATCTACCTGCAGAAAGAGCGCAGCGAGTCAGGAAAGTGGTTTTCTGACCCTGGCTATCTTCTCAGGCTGGGCAGGGGAAAGGTCAAGTATTCTCTCTTGATAACTTAGTTAATCTCTAGGACTCAGCAGCCATTCACCCGGATCAGACCTGGGTTACTATTTACAAGTCTCCATCAGGGAAAATGGAGGCCTGCCTCGCTGAATTACTGCTTAGGACCACAAAGGCAAATCCAACACATAGGCCCAAAATAAAGGCTTAAGGGAGGCAACTCAGCCTTGAAGGCCAGCTCAGTGGTGAGCGTTACTATAACACGAGGTACTCATTTGCCAGGAGATGAGGAAAATATTGTGTGTATGTATATTTATATGCGCATGTTCACGTGTGTCCACATGTGTATGTAGGTGTGTGTGTACATGTGTTCACAGAGGTCATAGGTCAATGTGGAGTGTCTTTCTCAATCTATCTCCTTAATTTTTGAGTCAAGGTCTCGCAGCACATGGAACTCTCACACTGGCTAGACTGGCTGGCTGCAAGCCTTAAGGATCCTTCTGTCTGTTTCCTGAATTGCAGGTGCATGCCTCAACATTGTTGTTGTTGTTGTTGTTTTTTAACATGGATGCTGGGGTTCAGAACTCAGGTCTCCATGCTCTCATGGCAAGCACGTTACAGACTGAGCCATCTCCCTAGCTCACCCCCACCCCCCAGGAAAATACTTTTGATAAGAACTATTTAGAACAGAAGCTGAAGTGAAGACCCTCAGTGGGTTTGGGGAGACAGGTGGGGTCCCTATCTGTGTGAGGGCAAGCTCTGGCTGGCACCAGCACAGGATAGCTTCCGGTGATTTTCCAATTGATTTAAGCTGAAATGTCAAGCTACTAAGTTATGTGGGGTTTTTCTACATGTGAAATTTGCAAGCCAGTTCCTTGGACTGGTCTGGATGTTCTCTCTGGACCTTGAAGTCTAAACTGTCTTGGAGGAACATTCAGAGAGAGTTGGTTGCATTTTGGACTCAGAATCCCGAGCTACAGACATCAAAGTGATTGGCTTCTCCATTCTGCACCAGGAGACGTGCTGGAGGCTGGGTGGCAGGTATTACAGCCCCACTGAAGATCATTCATCTTAGTCACAGTCTCAAACAGCTTTCCTTGCCTCCCTCACGGTTCCTCCATTCATCCCCTTCCCTCATGATCCACACGAGGCAGAATGTGCTCTTTCCTTTGCATCAGCAAAGTATGCCAGTAAATGATGCTGTCAGGGGTGGGGGCTCACTGGATCAAAGCAGCCTCTGCCGCAGAGCAGTGTAGGAAATGAGCCTGACTCCCCAGCCTGCCTCTCTGCTCACACACTCTCTCCCAACACCAGGCATTCTTCTATCACTTTAGATTAACACTGAAGAACAATAACTTAGAGATTCAGGACTGTGACAAACAACAGCTACAGAAAACTGGGATCCCTCCCTGATAAAACTCCACAGAAAGCAAGAAACTGGCACATTTTAAAATGACTCTTTATTAACAGAGGAAAAAAAATATCATATGAGGTAAATCCTTCACCGAGCAACTCACCAGGGAGACTGGTAAAAATAAATTGTAAAGTCTTAATTTTTCTAGCAGCTTCCATGCTATTCTTTGAAACTGAGTCCGAAGCCCTGGGCCTAATCCCAAGAGCCAAGCTATAGTAAATAGTGCACATTTAATGCCTAGGTTCCTTTTAGCACCATTCAGACAGTGACTTCAGCTGCACAGCTTAGTCATAGCAGACATTTTTGTGGTGAAAGCATTAAACCCACATGCAGCTCTCTTTCTGTGGCCACTGGGGGTCATGCTCCCTTCCCATTAGCTGAATAAATCATAAAGTCGGCTTGGACCACCCAAGGAGCCCAGCCAGCATGCCACAGGCAGTGCCTACAGCCGGCTATTTCTTTTCAGAATCTACGGGGGGGGGGGGGGGGGGAAGAAGCAGAAAAAGAAAAACAAGGTGGAAAACACACACACACACACACACACACACACACACACTCACACACACATTGCAAAACAGACTTGCCATAGGAAAACATTCACTCTTTTTAAAAAAAAATTGCAATCTCTGCAAATAATGTGGAATTTTCTTGTTTAGTTTTTTTATCTACGTTGTTAAAAAACAAAGGAAGCTTAAGAGGAATGCTAGTTTAAAAAAACTAACGCCACATGCATGCCTCCTCAACTGGACCTGGAGGGGTTGTTGTTGTTGTTTTCTGTTGATTTGAGACTCCGGAAGCCCACCCTGTGTGGCCTGCCTCTTCAGGTGACAAGACACATCACAGATGCAACCAGGGAGCTGAGCATCCAGCTAACTGACAAGGCCAACGGGATTCAACAAGGAAGCCACCATGTTGTCTAATGTCCCTTGTGTCAAGTGGCTCACTCCTCCCAGGGGCAGGGGGTGAGCAGTGGAAATGGGAGGAAGGTCTTCCAGGTCCCATTCCCATCAATCAGTAAATAAGATAAGAAACAGGAATTTTAAACACAACTATTAGCAGGCAACTGCTATCACTTCAACAAACCACAGCTCATTATGTCGAACAGTTCGAGGGGAGGAGAGCGAGGCCAGAAGGAAAGAGTTGGTCTTTGCTGTTTTAAAGACACACTGAACTTTAAAGCCATTCAAAAGGCTAACTGGTACCTGTGGTTGTGACCAAGTTTCAACCTCCCAACTACTGCTCTTTACCCTCGACCAAGAAAATCATGGCCAGGATGTGGGGTCCCATCATTATGCAGAGGTTCTTAGACAAGTGATCAAATGGCTTGTCTTCATGAGCAGGCTTCTCTGGGCTTTCACTGACTTGGGAGTGTGTTTGTAAGTCTGCAATTGATTATTTAGGAAAATGACCTTCAATGAGTAGATTATTTACCCTTTGTTTCAAGTCAATATAATCCATGTAATTTCTCCTTGACTGTTCATACAAAACTCTTTCTAGAATGTTCCAAGTCTTCATCACCTCCAGAAAAGATAGTTCGCTTGTCCACCACAGGTCACATTGCTGGGTGATTTGTGACTGTTGCCCACTGGGAAGAAAGCAAACATATGTCTATCCATCGTGTTTATGATTTAATGTGGTGAGTTGTAAGGTCACCTTTAATCAAAGTCATCCTGTATGGTAACATGTTTTAGTGGTCAGTGGTCCACATCCGAAAACTCCAGCAAGAAGGCAGGCAAATCTTCCTGCTGATAACCTCCAGCCTGCTGTGAACCAGGCTAATTAAAGATTTCATTTGCTGGGTCAGTCCATAGAACTTTCACTACATAATAAAAAGCCTGCTAACACAGTGAGCCCAGGACGTTGTAGACCAAGCTCTTTCCATCACAAGCTGCCATTCATCCTGTACACTGACTTTCCTTTCTCTTTATTCACACATTTTCCACTTCATTGAGAACACGGAACATTCCTAAGCAGATGCTCTGCAGCATCCTTCCTGAGTCAAAATGCTTAGAAGAACTAGGCTGACTCTTGCATCTTGTCTAGCTGGTTATCAGTGACCCACTGGACTGCCCTTGGAAACAGGACTATGTCCCACTAATCAGAATGGACACAACATGGACAAAATGGCATGTCTCTGCATCTGTGGGGTCTCTGCATTGCAGCAAAGGCAGACAATGCCAGAGAAAAGAGTCCACACACAATGGAAACTCTACTGAAAACAGATGAGAGTTAAGAAACAAATTTGGAAACAACTTCATTCCTAATTAATAAGCATCAGTCAATTGTGTGCTTAGCTTTTGTAAAATTCTCAGCTCACTCACTTAGTCTCTGACAGAACTGATGTATGTATGCTTGCGTTGCTGAAGCTGTGTTTGAATATGAAAGGGATATATATTTGGATGCACAGAGGGCATGTGAAATTCCCCTCATAGTTTGTAAAATTAAAAAAAAATAAAGCAAAGACTTTTGTGGACATGAAGATAATGGCATTGGAAGGGACCACTCTCTTTCAACAGCAATCATGCTAAAACGAGTTACCTATCCTTAACTCAGTGTGTCTGTGTTTCCAAAGATAAGATCTCATCTTACTCATCATTTCTCTCCCAGGCTCTGCTGTCCCGAGGATTTCCTGGATAGGTGGGCACCTTCTGATTTTCCTTTGCCCTTTCCCCAAAGTCAACCCTTCTCTCCTCTGCAGGGTTGAACCTTTATCATATGAAAAAAAAATCCAGTATAGTAGTAGTTATAGACAATGTGAAAAGTTCAAATCCACCACAAAACCAGCACACATTTCCTCCAAAGGCCAAAGTTAAATTAATGAGGAGTAATACTTTCACTAACTAGAATCAACAAAACTCCCACTCCCTGAAGCATTTATCAAGCAACCATTTTGATCTATGTATGATTTAGCCTTATATCAAGAAGTTTCTACAAGGTGTCAGGCACTGTCAGAGGTGGCAGGCTGCTACTAAAAAACAAATTTCTAGAACTTTGGATCTCACGTCATCATTTGTCAGCTGATATGTTTAGGCAAATTTTCTAACCATTTAATGACTGAGTTGTCTTATATATGAATGAAGAGTAATAATGATATCTCAATAAGCATTCATACTGTTATGAGCTGGAGGTAGGGGTGTGTAATAATGTCTTTGCTTCTACAAGGCTCCTGAGTGAGCAAATTAGCATACAAAGATATACTATGCATATGATGTCAGGAATTCCCCAGCTGTTGTTATAAATCATATGATGGCTTTGGTTGAATGATGCGTGATTTATTAACCATGCAGCAGTCCCTGTGAGAGCTAAGGCAGTGCTGTGATAGGTCTGTGGCCAGTAAGCTGGAGAGTCCCATTAAAATGCAAACAAATATATTGTCCTCTAGGCTCTGAAAATAGACAAAGAACTGCCATTACAGCCTGCTGACTGGACTTTAGAGTGTGAGTGGTCTCTGTGGGGGCCAGTGGGTCTCTCCTTCTCATTCATCCTTTCTTCTCATCACTTATGGAGCTATCATTTCTTGCTGTCCTTCTACCTTCCAACCAAGTAATTTATTACCTCTCATCTCTATTCTGGTCTCATACAGTCAGCGTTTTTGAATGTAGGTCCTTTGGGGGAGCAGGGAGCCAAGCTCTGTGTTCACAGTTTTCTCTCCTCGTGTTTTTCATCCTATTCCTACACAGAGGGCATGCCCCACTGTGACCTGAGAGGACCACTGCTGTCTAATCCAAACCAAGTCTCCCTGCTGAGCCTGGAGAATTCCTCTTATCACTTAATTGGCACACACATTATCTTAAAATATACATGGTAAAAGCCTAGAGAGGAGTCCTAAAGGGTAATAATGCTCTTGGACAGGAAAGAAGAAATACATTGGTCAACTTTTGAGGAGCATAGTTGCCCATTGGGCAAAGCAGGCATACAATCAGATTATTCCTGATAAGCTGATATGGGATATAAAGCAAGTATAAGGACTATCTAGTGTAGTTGGAGAGACAAGTGAATTGAAGCTGCCTGTGCTGTTTGGGTGGAGCCCGAGTTCCTGCTCAGTGGATTTGTTTTTGTAGAAAACAAAACCACATTGGGTTAGGGTGGAACAGGGCAGGTGAGGGGTGGGTGATGTAAAGGGAATAGAAGAGGACAAAGAGAGGTGAAATTTCAATATTCAGTGAGAGCAATGAGAAATCAGAACAGGCAAAGAGATAATATGACCTCAGATCCCAAATGAGATAGGAAGGAGAGAGATCGACATGATGCAGTGGCCCTTGGTGGGACCACACACCAAGGACAAGGAGAGAGGAGATAGATTTTAATTTGTTCAAGCTTTTTCATTCAAAGATGTCACAGATGCTTTGAAAGAATAGCATGCATGGTGGAAAGGGAGACCTGCTGGGAAGAGACTCTATGGCTGTTAGGATGAAGTTCAAGGTCTAGTACACTAGCCCCATATCCCAGGTGGAACGGCCCCTCTTTGTGACTGATTGTCTTTATTCTTCGTCACTCCCTTGTGTATCTTCAGTTCCTTAGCCCTCCTTGAAAGTACAAATATCTCATGAGTTCTTGGGCTCCCGGCTTGGAACTCTCCCTTCCCTGCACATTCCATTGTCTAAGGTTTTTCACACTTGTGATTACTTTCCCATTATCTGTCTTCTCCCATAGTGAAAGTTCACTGAACATTTTACTACTGTACCCTGGGTGTTGAACAGGGCTTTATTTCCAGTAAATGCTCAAAACCATTTGTAGGGCATGACTAGATGAGCTAACAGTACTAAAAGCATTAGCAGCGAGACACATCAGGACATGAGAGAGTGAGTCCAGGCAGACGGGTGATGCTCCAGATGAAGATGTCAGGGTCAGAGAGGCTTTCCCCCAATACCGCTCAATATGAGCTCAGAGGAAACTGATGGCATCGTGGACATCAAAGACCTGGAAGGCTGGTACATTTGATGATGTTTGGGGGGGGGGTCAAGTAGCAATTGAAAACTCTAAGTACTGGTGCCACTGGGATCAGAAAATGTTCTAAAAGTCTAGAACCAAACTCCCTGGTTAATAATGGAGAATGAGAGACAAATCCATGGCTAATTTACCCAGAGAAAAGTGGGTAGTAAAGTTCCATGGCGTGAGGTTCTAGGGGGAAAGGGGACTGATGTTCTCTCCTGGGTGTCTGGCCTCCAGATTTTCAGTCCATGGGAGCAAGGCCTGTCTGCCTAGAGGGATTAGTATGGCATTGCTATGCTGGAACAGAACATTTGTTGAAAGTACAGTGCATACAATTTAGACCGTTTTTCAACACAAGGTCTTAAACAAACTGGCATTTTCTGATTACCGAAAGGTTAATGATACCATTCATCAGAAACCTGTATTTTTTAAGCATTTACATCTTTTTTCTCCACTCAGCACTTAATAATATTTATCAAGCTATGTTTTTTACTTATTATCATTTGTTTCCTAATAATAAGTCCAGGAAAGAGAAACTTGAATGTGTCTTATTTAGTGCTATATACATATGATTAAACAGGGCCTGGAGTAGAGTTGAATGCTCAGTTTCTTCCTTGAAACTCAAACCCACTTTTAAAAAGATTCAATATGTGTCATTAAATACTTAATTTTTATATGTGGTTTTTGTTTTAAAAGATTGATTACATATTTGATTTATGAAAAATGAGTCTTTATTTATGAATTGAGTCCTGCATATTACACAATCTAATTGCCACAGCAGTCCATCCCCTTCTGCTTTCCACAAGGAACAGTAAGGTGGGTATTCTTGCAGACAACCGCAAGGGCAAACAAGCTCTTAAGGCCATTCCAGTGTGCTTTCCCATGACACAGCAGCAGTATCCAGGAGAATGAAGTGCTTCTGGGGCACAAGCTATGCAAAATACTGACCTGCCTGTGATCGTGGTAAAAACACTGGGCACTGTAGATCTTGAATAATGCAGTGGGTGTATGCATGCAGATTAAGCAAGTATACAGAATGTGCAGCTTAACTAGAATAGTTAGATAGACAATTGTTTCTCTTGTAAGTGTGCCCTAAGTATTATCCAGATCGTGTCTGTAAGTAAGCAACAGGTGTTCTTTATCTGAAGTCCAAATTCAGCTGGGTGTTGCTTAGTCTGCTGTCCTAACCACATTCTTGTTTTCCTGTTAGAGCTTAGAGCCTGAGGAGGCCCTCAAGACCAGACAGTGAGCCCCCATGGGAGCCTTGAACGGATTTCATCACAAGCTCTTGCTTTTGATTCAGTCAGCTGAATGGAAGTAAAAGTGAAGTTTTGACAGTATGGACAGAAAAAGTTTTCACAGATGTCCTAGGTAATGACAGGAACATATGGGGACCAGTAAGCTGGTTCCAAAGTAGCCAGCTGCCCCTCTCTGCCCACTGGCTCCTCATGCCTGTGTATTAAGAGAAGTGGGGCAAGATTGGACAGACGCAACTTGTAAGCATATCTCTGACAGTTTACTTTTAATAACATTGTTTGTCTTGTGAAATTGAGTAGAAAAGGCAGCGATCAGTGGCAGCTTTAATGCTACTAAACACCACCAGATAGCTAAACTATGCAACAAGCTGCACTTTGGAAGTTCATTGACTCAAAGTGCCATTGGTAAACCTGGGAGAAGAAACCAAAAATGAGGAAAACTTGAGCGAGTGAATAATTGAGGCCCAACTATTTGTGTAAAGATGCTATCTTTGGGAATGTTTCCCTTGAAGGTTCACAGAAAAATCTGAGACTAGAAAATGTAGACACATATGGACAATTTTCATATCAAATCCTAAGTTATAGACTATTGTGAAAGCCAATAGAGGTTCACATCCAATCTCACCTCTAGTTACTACATAGCCTTAGACAAAGCATTTGCTATCCTGGACTTCACATCCTATCTATAAAATGAATCATCACAATAGTTGACCATTCTCAGAGTTCCTATGAGACCTCTTGGAATAATGACGTCAAATGCTTCGAGAAACATCATACAAAAGCATCTAAATTCGTACCTGCTTGCTGACGTTCATGAATGGTAACAGGTGATTTTGATGAATTATTACTCAATATCCCGAGCCAACTTTTGTAATAGGTCAAACTGTTAGATCAGGAAAATATAATTTGACCAAAACACCATTTTGGAAATGAAAACACCAATGAAAAAACACTTTGGTTTTGAAAGTAAAGAAGACTGCATGCACAGCTGTACCTCAGGTGCTCTGTAAAAGGCAAAGGGTGGAAGACTCATCTTTGTCCTTAAGCAATTGCAATTCATTTGGAGGGGAGAAAAAGACACATTCGCCACTGCAGAAACACCCAGTCTAGCTTGTGATTTAGTGCCCATCAATGACAAGGGCAGTAGGTGATTTTAGAGATCACAATAGAACATGAGCCACATGGGAAAATTATTTCAGGGAATTGGTATTCAGGCAGGATAGAAGGGCTTATGGAAATAAAGAGAAGAAGGCGGAACCATCAAGACAGGGACATGATGTTAGAACATGTGGTCTCTGAGGACAGCAATGGGATTAGTCTGGCAGGAAGATGATCTCACTGGGAATAGCATACAGTAAGAACACAGTAAACAAAATGATAGCAGGTAGATTATTTCAAGATTATGGCAACTACGCATTGAGCTATAGTTTTGGACTTTTGAAAGTTACATGTCTATTTATAAACATATCATATATGATGCATTTACATGTAAACACACATATACTATACACATACCTCATGGATGCACTCTCTGTAGTAGTAGAATGGTATACAATATACATTGTATTTATACTCTGTATTATTTGTCTTGAAGGTAGAGAAACTGACATCTGCTCAGAATAAGACTTGAAAAGCCCCAGCACCCAAAGGTTGCCCTGTGTGTGAAACCATAACCATGATCCTCACAAGTTTTATAGCTTGTGCTTCCGTTTAGCCATGCACGGCTCACAACTTCTGCTTTTCCCGATTGCTGCCTTCCCCATGACTGTTTATCTGCGACTCTACTCCAAAACTCTGCTGTAGCGTAGTTTAGTCTCTCCACCTTCTAAGCCTCGCCTGTGTGATTTGCCATGTAGAGAACGGCCACTGTGGTTTCTGCTGCCACGCCTTCTCCACATGTGTCTTATCCGGGGAACAATCTCCATCTCAACACTGGCAAATTGGTTGCATTACAAACCTTTGTTAATTCAAAGTGATTTTGATGGATTGCTAAATGTCCTATTCCTGTAGCAAGTCCAGGTCTTGGAACAGAAAAAACAAAAAAGATTGGCATGAATACTGTGGTAGAAACAGCTTTGATTCTGGAGAGGGGTGCCTGATAGAATGGTGTCTTGTTCTACCCACCAGTCTCCTGAAAGACATTCTGGTTTCATAGGTTTAATTTCTCCACCACGGTCAATCAGCATACTGTTAGATACAGTGCAGCCAAGGAAACTTAAAAAAAAAAAAGTGATGATTTTTCCCCATGTTGTCAATGAAAATCTTACATTGGCCAAGTCTGGATTTCTTTGTTGAGTCTTTGAACACAGCTTTGGGTTATGGATTTAATAAAAAGTGACCTATGAAACAATTCTGTTTTAGTCCATTGGTAATGAGGAATGGATTGGCAACGATGATGTCAGTGGTGACATCACTGAATAAGCCTTCAGTTCACTAAGGAGTTTGGAGATCTTCATGAACACTAGTTGGAAGCCAGACATTTTGATCAGTTGCCAAGGCCCAGCTCTCAAAATCTTCATCAGCATTTAAGCCACCCTGGCATTTTCTGCACTTCTGTGTCAGTCAGCTACATTACTGAAACCAAACCTACCCAGTGGAATTATGTTATGCATGGGTTTCTTGTCAGAAAACCACTGAGCAAGAATCCAGAGGATGGCTGGCATCAGACACCATGAACATTGTCCATGCTTCATGTAAATACTCCTTTGGACATGTAAGGAAATCTACTGATAGTTCAGTGCATGTGAAGCTTTTGAATCTGATCGAGCCCTACATGTTACAGGGGTATTGCTGCTGTGGTCTCAGTTGCTTTTAGCCTTTACTATAGAATTCTTCAGTGTGTATGTGTGTGTTGGGGTTCAGAAACTTGATTCCTTTTTGTAGAACTGCATTAAGAGACCAATTTTTGTTAAATTTTGTAGAATGTGGATGTGATGACTAGGGCTACAGTCATTGTACAAGCAGAGGATCTCTTAAAGATGGTGAGTGACAAAAACAGACCAGGCTCTGAAGGCACCTGGATCACCCAGGATGCTGTAGCACCACTGAGACATGTCTGAGCTCTTCCAGCATAGAAGACAGAAAAATAACCCTCTGTTTCATTTTAGGTGCTATAGTTTTCCAAGCCAATTATTAAGGAGTCTATGAATATTCCTTCAGGATTCCTAAAGAATAAATGCTGACAGTCTTTTGGCCTACTGAGACATTTTAAGTTATTTCTTAAATATTTCTTTAAATATTTCTGGCATTACTTGAGAACACCGATTCCTTAAAATGAAGAAATTTGACATACAGATACTGAGTTTATGTCAGTGTTATATTCCTTTGCTATTTATCAGAACATTGTATATAAAGCTGTAGGTCATTTGACAAGACTTTTGTTGGTGTTAGTGTCAATGTTAAAGCCATTGGACAGCTTAAAAATATGAATGTCCTGATTAGAGATAGATTATTCAGAGAAGAAGATAATAACGTACATAATAATACATCATATATAGATACATGCATGTACATATACACATTGGTTTCTTATCTCTCATATTTGGATCAATTTTCAACTGTGACACTTTAAAACATTGCTTTGTAACCAGAAAAGGTGGCCATGTTAGAGATTTAATTAAGTTGCAGACTACTAGATAAACCTAACTTAAAAGAAGAACGACTTCTTCTGTCTCCTCCTTCTAGAGGTTTCTGTCCATCATGGAGGAGGGTGCAGCAAAGCAAAGCAGCTCACTCACAAAACCAGAAAGCTGGAGCAGTAATATTCACACTACCTGACTTTCCCCTCCCCTTTTCTCCCATCAGAGCCCCAGTTCCATGGGAGAGTGTCATGCAGATTCAGAAACAGTCTTTTATCATTAGTGAATCCTTCCTGAAATATCTTTCACAGATACATCCAGGGTATACCTTGTTAATCTCTTAGTCACTTTTAATCCAATCAAGAATAACCATCCCTTTCTCAATTTGATATCAAAATACATCTTAATCTGTATTTTAATCCTGTCCCCAAAATTCTTATGATTATCTCATAATGCAAAATGCATTAGCTCCATCTCTGAGTCTCCAGAGTCTTAACAGCTCTAATTCTGCTGCAAGGGTCCAAGCAGACATCTCTTAAGAGACTCAAGGGAAACTCTTAACTCCAAGTCTCCATAGAATCAAGAGTACACATTGCTGCTCCACAAGGAGATAATGAAAAATAACAAGAAAGGATCGATACAGCACAAGATAGACCATAACAAGGAAGAGTAAATCTTGTACCTCCACGTCTATTATGAGGCATGTTTTATACTAGTGAGATTCCAGTTGGCCTTGTCAACACTGTTCTTGATGCCTTACTATTGGCAGTCCACATGGCTTCTCTCTTTGGCTGGTTCCACCCATTGCCTATTTTTCTCCTCAGCCAATGGTCTGTGTTCCTGGAATTGCCAACATCCTGAAGTGTCCATTATGTGTTCAATGTTACCTTCAAAGATTCATGTATTGCCCTCCCAGAGACTTCCTTACATATCCGAGACCTGCCGTGCATTGCCTACCCTCCTAAGCTTTCCTTCAAATCTGGGTGGAATTTTTCATGGCTTTTTAACTCTTGTGTTCTGAATGCCTGAAAAAATGATCATCATATGGACAGTGTCAAGAACTGTTGTCAGTTTAAGTCATAGTGAGGTAACTTAGAGCATGGCTCCAGTAATCTCTGGGTATCTAGAAGCAAGAGACAATTTCCTAGGTTGTTTGCACATACAAAGTACTCTGGTGCTCTCTTATCAAAACAAAGTCTTCAAAATGAGTTAAAACCTTTCTATGCTTGAGTCTGAGAGAGGGGAGTCTAGCTGATTCCACAAATGGACAGTAATTTTCCTACTGTCCTGACGTAAAATAACTGGTGGCTTTTTAATGTCTGTACTCTTTTTAACAGTAATATCTTTTTTTGGTACCAACTTCAGTGCAAGGGATCAAAGCTAGATTCTTGTCTGCATTAAGCAGATGCTCTGCCACTATAAGCGATATCTCCACCCTTTGGCACTACCTTAAGTATGTTCATCATCTGGAAAAACTGCAAGTTTTTAAAATATTTCTGCCTTACTCTTGGGCTTCTAATTGCATCCATCAATCTGGCTAGAAGAAGCTAGCAATATCCATATAATAGCTTTAATACTGTGTAGATTTGCAATTACTACAGCATCATACTTAATCCATCACCTTTAACCCTCGCATCTCACAAGGTCTCAGGACATTGGCAAAAATGTTGACAAGTTATTTCACAGATGTAATGTGAATGGCCTCTAAAAAAATCTTCCTTTTTCTCCCATCCAAAACATCATGAGCATAGCCTTTATCCATTCCACATCTGGGAGCATTCTGGTTTTCTAAGCTCCTTTCAGAACCACTCATTAAGTTCTGCTTACAATATGCCAAGCTCTTTCTAGCCCACTTCACTATTTTGTAATCCCACCCACAGATGTTTCTGAGGGCTTATGAGCCACATTTAGTCACAGCACTGGCCTTTTTTTTTCTGAACAAATTTTCTCTGTCAAATATTTTTAATATTTAAGCAGCAGAATACCTGACAGAGACATATGAAGGGAGAAAGTTTCCTCTGCCTCACAGTTTCAGAGTTTGGGGTTTATCATGATGGGGCAGGCATGACACAACAGAGCAATTCCCACCACTATGGCAGGAACAGAAAGAGAACCCCATGGAACTTGACTTTTTCTAGTTTCCCTTCATTCCACCAGAGTCCCAACTGTCTATATCAGATACCCAGGGATGGCATTGTCATAATTTTACTTTATAACATTGAAGATTTTTTAAAAATAGCAGCTCCAGGATTAGGCTAGTCAGCCTGGTGAAGCACAGGTTCAAATCTGTCCATAACCAGACACAGTCTTTTCTCTGAAGCATAGGTGCCTTGAACTTAGTTAGGATCTTGCACAGGCTACATAGGAGCTCTGTCCCCTAGTCATACCCAACACTTTATATCTATTTATTTTTATTTTGAGATAGTGTCTTGTTCAGTTGAGTAGGCTGAACGTGAACTGCATCTTCCTGCCTAGCCTCCTGAGTAGGTTGGGATTTTAGGCATATTTCACTAGACCTCCAGATCTGTGAATTCTAACCTCACTTTAGCTGACTCCTGAATAAAGAGAGGGAAAAATGGAATCAAATCTTTTATTTTTTTAAATCTTACTACTGACAGTTTTTTCAAGTTCCACTGATGAGCAGAGAGAAAGACTTGGATAATGGGAAAGATGATGTGGTTTATCGAGGGGAGCCTCAGTTTTTGGCAACCAGGCAAGTGAAGACTAAGCTTCTCCTTCCATGCAGCACCCTCCCCACTTCATAATCTATCATTTTTAACACGCTAGTGAGGAGGGTTTGGTTTGACATTTCCACAGATTTAAGGTTTCTTATTAATTTCAGAGATAATAGTACTTTTTCAATCACCCCAAATGATTTTTTAAATAAATAACAACTGAAGATAAGCTTAAAACATTTCCTGAGATGGTGAGAGTTCTTTCAGAAGAAACAGGAGACACATTCATCAAGTACCTGAGTCAACAAGTGGGATCCAAGTTCTCCGAAATATCAGCCACATAGGGAGACTAAAATTGATGTCATTGGTGTGTCTGTGACCAAAAGAAAACACAAGCCAAATTCATTTGCTGGACCCAAATGAGTTTGGTGCTCCAGGACTGTTCCCTGTGACTGCCTCCCTGTGAGCACCATGCTAGCCAGAAGAGAGTGGCGGGGACCCCAGGCAAACTTGACCACACTGGTTAAGAGAGATTTTAATATCAGACTCAAGGTTAGAAAGGTTTTCTTAAAACCCAGTTCTCCAAATTTAATACTCAAGTGCCTGCCTTATTTATCCAACCATTAGGCAAGTATATCTGCAATATTTCAACATATTGATATACTCTGTTGATTTAACTGTTTTTGTGCTAACTTTAGTTTGGGAAAGGAAGCAAATAGGGCATTTCTATTACTTGCGATAAACCCACCAAGATATAACTTAACAACAAAAACAAAACAAACAAACAAACAAAACCCCAAAGATGCCATCAAGAGGATCTTAACTCTATAAACTTGTGGATTAAATCTACCTAACCCTATGCTTTCAACACTTCCGTTAACTGATCACAGAGATTGCTTGCTAATAGATGGTTTTTGATCTTATCTGAATGGCTTCTCCTTGGCTGCATTTCTCCATTTAAAGCCACTTTCCTGAGAGTGATGTACATTTTGGGCATCAGAGTATATTTGTAGAACTAGTAGTTATGGTAACAAGACTAAGTTTACATGTCCGTCCACATCAGCACCATGTACTCAAGACGGATTTCAGCTGCCAAAAAGGTCACTCCAAACTGCTTGCACAAACCTGTCTTTATGCCCTGTTTATTATGCTCCCATGTAGTAGATGTCTCAGGCACTGAAAAGCATGGCCATAGATCAACAGCTCTCTGGTGGTTCTGAATGTTCTAAACAAGAGCAGGGGTGCACTGAACCTCCCATGTAAACTTTATACAACAGTCTCAGCAGAACTGTAATTATTTACAAAATGATGGCATGAGAAATCTCTGGATTTATATCTTACGTTCAAGTAACTTAGATGGTGTTCGCATAATTCTTGTATTCATGGTAGGTTTGCAATTTATTTTGCTTTATTTGGGTTGCACTTGGTACAGCTCTAAGGCTGTTTTCATTGAAATTTCAAAAGGAAAACAATAAAGATTGAACAGGTTTTTGAAAGTACATGGCAGTATATCTGTGACCCCCATAGAAACTTGAATTTATTTTTGCCTGGGTACAAAATAGTGTGCATTGGTAATATAATGTGAAATCTGTATTTTCCTCTTTTTTGTTTTCATGACAAGTTAAAGTAAGGAAAAAAATAGGTCGTTTTAGAAAAATATCTGTAGATACTGAGCCAACTACATCAGGTGGAATTTAGAACTTCATGTCCCTTTTAAAGGTTTGTTCCATGTCCAAACTAGCAAATCTCAGCACAAAGCTCCCTTTGAGGCCAAGGGGACTCCCTGTTTGTACTGGCATCTCAGGGTGGGCATGAAAAAGAGGGATGAAGCCTCAGAGAACATGGAAAAACCCCACTTCTATGAAGACGGAAACCCTAAATTGAAGTGATATAGTAACATAGATGATACACACTTACGGTTCACTGTAAATTATATCATTTAGTAGCTCACAAAATTGTATTTTGTCACTTATGTAATAACTCTATCTACTGTCACAAGTCCTCTCCCTGTCCAACAGAGACCTTCTGACCCTGAGGTTTCCTTAAAGGTGATACAAAAGATCTCTCTTATGGCTTATCTGAAAAGCCAATTCTGTTAACTATGTCTTCCTTTTTTGTTTACTCTTGTGAAGCTGAATTTTGTGTTTGCACTAGAACTATTGGTTCATATGTTAAAATCACCTTGGTGTGTTCACCAAGATATGTCAGTGGGTGTTGGGTCATCAGACCATGGATAATCTGTTGGGATTGCTATCTTGTCTCTGTCATCACACTGTCCAGCTGTTAACTAACCCTTGCCCCAGAATCTCTGTAGGAAAGAAAAGGATTATTTATCATATCTTCCTTCAGCAGCAGACAAATGGAAGGACAGCAGTCAGCTAAGTGTTTTCTGCCACAGGCAGGAAGGGTGAGGGCTTGCTGAGGCTGGGCTTAAGAGAATGGCTTGTTCTGCACCAGACATGGCTTTGGAACTGCCTGCTGATTTAGGAGTATGAAGAAGAGATTCTAAACAATGGCTGTGACTATCTGCATGTCATTAGAAGGGATAACTTAGGTCAGCTCTTGCAAGGGCTATTTATTTCCTAGATGCTGTAGATATCATGTATACAGAGTGTTTAGTCTTACCCACCACCAGGAGGCATTTTTGTAAAATTGGAAATTTGCCCAAATTGGTAACATATTAAACTATAATGTGCTTGGAGCTGGAGAGGCAGCTCAGAGGTTAAGGACACTTGCTGACCTTGCACAAGACCCGGGTTTAGCTCCCAGCACCCACACCACGAAGTTCACAACCACCTATAACTCCAGTTCCAGGGAATCTGGTGAGCCTTCTAGCTACCACAGGCACCTGTAAGAATGTGGTCCATAAAAACTCACACAAACACACACACATATTCACATAAATAAAAATAAGTAAATTAAAAAATACATATCCTGAAAAAATAACAGAACTTACTATAATTTTTAAAAAGATTCCACTACAAATATTTCTACTATATGGAAAGAAAATGTTCTCCTGAAGAAACGTGACTCGCTATAGAGTCAAAGCCAGAGGCATACATGATGGCCTGGAGCTGTAGAGTTGGGAACCCTTCTATGTGCAGAACTAAGAACAAGGGCATTTTAAAAGAGCTATAGAGTTTACTTGGGAATGCTGTGTCTCACTTGAAAAATACGGACTGGGAAGAACATAAGCTCGTACTTAATTTGAAAAAGTAGGAGGGAATGGTAATAGGCATTTCTATTTTTTAGAGCAATTTAGCTGAACATCTGGGAGGTTGTCACACTGTATTCATTTTTGTGGTTGATTTTACCCAAGCGATCCTCACTCATAAAGTTATGGTATGAATTTATTTTGAAGATTAGAGGCGTGTGCAAAGGTAAGCGCACGTTCTTGTCTCTTTCAAGTGGTGGTGATGCTTTAAAGGATAATTTTATGGTATGATAATTTATGGTAAAGGATAATTATTAAAATTCCCTCCCACATGTAATCTTAAACCAGTGTAGAAAAAATGGTTAGTCTTTACAGTTTTGCATAAATTTTATTTTAATTGCTTTAAGAATTAAGTTCATAACAATGAGGGTCAAGAATAGCTTCTTAGATTTATAAAGACAATACAAAGGAAATATAATCAGAGCTAAGCACTTGAACACAAGTATATTTGTGAGGTATCTCTGGAAGTGATGATTCAGATATAAGGCATCCATTGATATGCATCAGAAATCTTCTGGATTATTAAAAATCTTAGGGAAACAGTGTCCGATTTTCTAAAGCTAGACTTTGAGAAAGAAGGAGTTTTCATTTGTCCAGAGAACTGTCAATTACCCAGTGTAAGTGAGAATGCACAAAAATATGGAGGACATACTAGAGAGAATAAGAAATAATATCTATCTATCTATCTATCTATCTATTTATCTATGTATCATCTACCTATCTCTCTGTCTCTTTTTTTGAGTGTGTGTATGTATGTGTGTACACTTCAATATTTGTGTGAAAGGTATATGTACTTACGTGTGCCCTTGCATGGATAGAGGAAGTCATCAAGGTTGAGGCACTATACCACAGTCAGTACTATTATTTTGAGGCTACCAGCCAACAGTTCCCAGCAATCCTCCTGTCTCCACCTCCAACAGCACCAGTTATCAGTGCTCTTTACTACTTCTGGCTCTTTAATGTGGATGCTGAGATGTGAATTTGTGTCTTCATGCATGTGCAACAAGCACTCTTCCTTACTCACCAAGTTATCTCACATCCCCAGGACAGTCTTTGAAAGAAAGAAACTCCTTTTATCCTTCCCAGATGAAGATATCTGTGTCAAAGCTCTCCATACTTGATCAACTCAGTCTAGACAGCCATGGGCTGAGTTCCATCAAAGCAGGTATGGCTAGGGAAGCGAGAGGGCTAGAAAGAAAAGGTGGCTGTTCTCCCACCTCAAAGCCTGACCCAATCAGACTGTAGTAGCTGCTGCTGAGGTATGGCAAACACCAAGGTAGGGATAGTTCCTCCATGTTAAGATTTTGGCTATTGCTTCTCTAAGTACAGAAAGCAGACTTGGGAAAAGATACAGATGGGTTTCCCAACCCTCTTTCTGGATTCCTAGTAGCCTGTCAGGAGGGCACAGTGAGAGAAACACTGGGCAGATAGGATCTCCCAATTTGTTAGCAGCCACAGGGATCCTACTGCAGCTGAATCATCTCCCCTCACCATGCTGGAGCGTGGAAGCATCCGTTACCCAGTGAGCAGCTCTACTGAGGACCTTTGTACCCTATCAGCCAACACCAAGAAATTCATCTTTTTTTCTTTGGTTTTTGTTATTGTTATTGTCATTTTATTTTTTACTTTTCCTGATGGACACTGTCAAGGTGTTCAAAAGTTCACATGGGGACCTCATAATATAGCAAACTAGGAAAGCTCCACAGCTCTGTGTGAGATGCATTGGCTGGTAACAGACTGTACCTCCCACATGACTGAGGCAGTGGTTAGAGCCAGAATTATGTTCTTGGATGGTTTCAAAGACATTTGATTCTGTTTTTTAACTTTTGTGTATGGATACAGTTGATGTTCAAACCCAGTCTGTAGTGGTGAACTCTCCATGTAGGGATGCCTCAGCAAAGGCAGGCAGGGAGCAGCATGGCTCTGATAATTACTTATTTCCTCTGTCTTTAGACATAGATAAATGAGAACCACTCACTCTCTCACAGCTTTCCTGAAAGACAGGCCAGTTAAGAGTTCTGACTGACAGAACATCCATGCCACTACTTGCCATAGAAGCAGGTACAGCTGTCCCAACAGCCAAGTGACATCCATTGAGCCTCATTCAAGTACTTCTCATCTACAAGGGACTTGGCTCAAAACCAAATCTGGAACAGGACTGTACTATGAAGGAGGAAAGGACTTAGTGTGTATTCCTGTGAGACCAGATTGTCATGCCTACAACTATTTTAATTCCACATTGGCAAGTGAACCAGTTTTCTAGGAGTCTCTGGATTTTGTCACTGTTGTTTTGAAACAGAGTCTTATTGAAAAGCCCGGGATGGCCTGCAAACCTTGATCTCCTGCTTCAGTGCCCAGAGCTCTGGGATCACACGTAAGCATCACTCTGTCCAGCTTCTGGCTTTGTTCATTTGATCCCACACACACCTTGGTTAATCACAGCCAATTTCTTAATCTGACTGTGTGTCTCCCCCCTCCCCAAATTATTAAGCTGTTTTCTGCTCTATGTTGTTCTTGTCAGTTAAAGCCTTTGGCCTGGAATGAGCAAGTTTCTCAGTTTAGACAAACATTCCTGGGTTCCATCACCACCACTGGTCCTGCGTCCCCTCCCCTTCACTGCCACCAGTGTCCTGACTCACACTGCTGTAACGCTCACGTTCTGTCCTAACCTGTGGGAAACACTGCTGAGATTCTCAAAAACCCTTATGAAGGTACTTTTGGTAGAGTGAACACCACAGCACCCAACACTACAGAATATGAAGGTTTCTTCTTAAAAAAAAAACCCACCCAAACCCAAGCCAACTTTCTAGCGGAGTCACCAGCATCCACCATACTGTTAGCCCTGCCCTGCTGGTGCGCACATTTCTTTGCAAGCATTTGCTGAGATATTGTAAATGACCTAACTACAGCAGCAGCCTGCTTTCTCTCCCTTAATCTTGATCTGGTCCCCGCGGGGCTATTTATTACAGATATATACAACTTGTCACTGGGAGTGAAGTTAATGTAATATGACACAAGTGGCACACATTGTTTAATGTGTTCCAGAAAGTTAGCAAATTTAGTCCAGTGGGTGCGTACGTACATGATCTTCTGCCTGGAAAGCAGCAAGGAAGAGGTGGGGGGGGGGCAGGGGCAGGCAGATATGAAACACTGCTCACTGTAGGTGGCCAATTAATACACTGTGTCCAAGCTGGAACAAATCCTTCCTCTGTATACATAAAGCATATAATCTCTTATCTGCTTAGGCATTATCAAATATTTTAGCAAATCCTAGTAACTTCAAACACAGGTTTAATGGAATGCAGCACATAATCTGGTTGAGAAGGTTTCAAGAGAACCTCTTTGCAATGCCATTATAATCTTATCCCATGTGGAAAGATGTCTGACTTGGCAAAACACAACATGCGTGAAAACAAAATGCACAGCCCTTGCCTTTCCGAACTTGGAGCCACAAATCAGGAAAAATCACCGTGATTCTTTCAAAGCTGAGGATATGGGTCCGGTTCTCAACATTTGGTTACCAGATCATATTAATTTGAAGGGAAATTCTAATAGATGACCACATGGTATTAACAGTACAATCCAGCTGGGATCTAAGCCAGGATTAATTCAACATTGTGGTCTGTATCTCATCATCAAGTTAAAAGTGATACAATTAATTAGACCACAAGCATGGAAAAAATTGAAACCAACATAACCAATATTATTGCCCTGACCAAATTCCAATTCTCACACATACATTGACTTTAAAAATGGATCCATCTTTCCCCCAGTGAGGTTATCCTTTTTTTTTTTTAATTTTTCCCTGGATGGCTGGAATGTATTTTAAGCATCTTTTCCTCTTTTCTTTCTTTATCTGGGATTCCCCTCAAGCACTGAGGTGGTCTTGATGCAAGATCATCAAGTAGGTAAAGTGAGAGAAATCTCCCTCTCAGAGTGAGGCAAACACCAAATGGAGAAGCAGTTGGAGAGAGAGGAGGTAAAGAAAGCTCCATGGTGGACTTGACTTCCAAGTGTGATGTCTCACACTTCTTATTGTAACCCAGAATGCACACAGCCAAAGAGCAGGATCAGGCAAAAGGCAGGAAAAGCAAAGAGGAAAAAGGAAACCATCTTATTATTTTTTTTAAAAGATGTTTTTCAGGAGAGTGATGCACTTTGTAGGATTTGCCTAGCTGAGGATGTCCAGTGCATGGAGAGCGATGTAGCATAACACTTCCTTGTAATTTTATATAGTAAGCAAAGATTTAGAATATTTACAGACCACCCCGAGTAAGAACATCACTGGATTATAGGAGCATGCTCAGACCAGAACATTCATTTTTAAAAAAGTGCCCAGTGGCCCCTGGCCATATATGGCTAAAGGGAAGGTGTGACCTTCTGGGGCCAGCAAAAAATAGAGCATGTAGTCCTAACAGCCTGGTGATGGGTCTTCCTCCTTGAATTTGTCACAATGACTGGCTTCTTATCAGCTCTGCCCAATACCTGTGCTAAAGTACCGGATGTTTCCCAAATTTTGATCTCTGGCAAAACGCTGTTGCAGGGATCCTTGCACTGTTCTGAGGGCCAGGCCACTAATGTGGAAACTGCCTTTAGTGTGAAACCGTTTGTACCTGTTTCCACACCAGCCAGGAGGTACTGCTGGCTTGCTCTCTGCTCATGGGCTGACACAGAAAGGGGGCCTGCTTATTGTATTTTAGACAGTGCATAGCCAGACTGGTGCAAGTTCCTTTCTCTGCTTCATGGGCTAGTCTTGAAGCAGCCAGTGTTTGTTCGCATTACAATTGATGTAGGAATGGCCCTAGCTTTCAGTCATGAAGCATTTCTTTCATTTTTATTCTATACAATGTAATTGTAATAAATTACAGTATTCCACTATTTATATTGTCCACATACACTTTCTTAGAAGTTTCCAGTCATTCTGCATTAGTTAACAGATGGTATGAGGTCTGATGTTAAAGATTCCTGCTTCTTGTGAAATTTCCCCATTAGTAAGGCAGCTGGACCCTAACCCCACATTGGTTATTTTCTCTTTGGGAGTAAGGCACATTATAGAGATAACATTAACTCTTTGATGGTGACACTGATACTCTGGTGGGCATCATTCTGAAATTGTGCTTAGTGTGATAGTTTTTGGCTTCTTCCATAGTGTCTATGAGAAAAATTTCTTTTCTTCTGTTGGGTTCTGAAAGGTAAGATCCTGTGTTGCCATCCAGGGTCTAGTTTTCTACCATCTTTCAGAAGCAACTCATTACCAGTTCATCTCATCTGGCTAAGGAGAGTCAAGGAACAAGCAAGGAAGGGAGATGTCGGCAAGAAGAAACCTCTCCACTGAGCTGCATCCTTCCTCCTCCTGACTGCTAATGGGAGCTCACATAGTCTGTAAGGTCCACCTTGAGCATCCACATAAGTTCCACAGAAGCATACAAGACCTACTGTGGGTGTTTACGCTGCATTTTGAGCGTCAGCTAGTGTCTGACCCTCTGCTGAAAAGCTTCCAGTTGCAGATTGGTTCCACAAATTATTTTCAGAGACCAGAAAAAAAATGTAAAACAAATGAAGAATCCTAAGATTATTAAAATTTTTAATTTTAAGAAAATCTTTTGACTGTATGATTCTGATTAAGGTTTTTAAATATAAAAATCCCCAATAGAGTAAGCTGTAGTTTATTCAAAAATCAATGGTTTTCAATGCCATTCCTGAGAGCCTTGGTACGAGGTTGCGCTAGCATTGGAGACAGGGAAGGTACAAAAGAAAATGGATCTAGTTCTGAAACTGTGGCTCTGTGTTTGTTGATGTCCATCATAAGATGTCACATGACAACAGTTCTACTCAAGGGAAAGACTCACAGTGCACATTCCAGAACAACGTGCTGCCAGAGGAAAGGAGGTTCAGAATCACTGATCAAAGCAGTGAGGTTGTTTTATCTCCAAATAATTGTAAGAAGACTCATAAAATATTCTTAGAGTTCATCAAAAGATCAATCTGCAAGTAGCTAGAGAAAAAGACAATAAATAAGGGTAGTTGTGATGATTTCATATTCCATTAGAGACAAAGACAATACATTTCTACTGTGCAAGAACTTAGATAGATGGAGAAATGTTTTTGTAATAACCTATAGATCTGTGATTCACTTTTTTTGTAGCATATGGAGGTAAAAAATATTAGTGTGTTGGGGCATGTATGTGGTGTGTCCATGCATCTATGTGTTTGTGCGCACAGAGGACAACCTTAGATGTTATTCTTCAGGCACTGTTGACCATTTCCGTTGAGACAGGTTCTCTCATTGGCCTGGAACTCAGTAGTAGGTGGGGCTAACTGGCCAGTGAGCCCCAGGATTTCCTGTTTCTGCCTTCCCAGTTGAGATTGCATGTGTATATCACTATATCCAGCCTCTTAAAGTGGGTCCTGGCTTCTTATCCAGGGGAAGATGGCTCTACAAGTAGAAACATTTGCCCTGCTGTTTCACAGCCTCAGTTTGACCCCTGGAGCCTTCAATGGAAGGGAGAGCCAACTCATGAAAACTACCCTCTGACCTCCACATGTGCCCTGTGGTACATGGGTATGTTGTACATGCTGGTACACATGCATGTGCACACACCACACAACACACCAATTAAAAATACTTTACTTAAGAACAAAATAAAAGAGAATTAGGGCAAGATTTTATTGGCCTGAAATTAGAAGATGGGTGTTGTGGTAGGGACTTTTGCAGGTCCATCCCCCTTTCCATTTCCATTCTGTGTGGGGACAATATTTGCTGCAAAGTGGTGACTATTTTCTTGGGAGTGAAGACAACAGTTCTGACTTCTGGAAAGTGAGTCTACTTTGAAAATGTTATTAACACTGGTCTACCCCTCACTTTCCTAACTTCTTTACCATTGTCTCTCAAAAAATAGTTATAGGACAAATAAAAAGCAATTTCTACTGTGAGAAGAAAGGCCAAGTCATCAGTTAGGAAAGAATTGTCTTAATGAACTGCTAAGCTTCAGCTGGACTTCCCAATGTAAACCAAAAGAAAATGCCCACAGCTTCTGCTAAATTGAGCCAAAGGTTATCTAGTCTGTCTGACATCTTTAAAAAAGCTTGATTACCCAAGCAGAGGCAATGGGAATGGACTTGGGGGTGGATGGATGATCACAACATTAAGTGTCAAGGTCTACTAGGATTTTCTCCAAATGTTTTTTAGATTAAGTACTGTGCACTTATTGGCTCTACAGCTCACAGATACCAAAAGTATTCAAAACCAGTGGGATGAAAATTTTTTCATTACACTATGAAGGAATTAAAACCATCCGTTGGTGGTGGAGCTCCAGCATCTCCTTTTCTCCTAACTAGGAACCACCATGAACTGGCACTTACATTGGGTTAATTCCAAGTCCCTCATCATCCTTTACTCCCTCCCCACTAAGGCTGGATACCTGCCTTACTGCTCTCCCAACAGCAGGCTTTAAATCCTCTAGAACACGGGGAAAATGACCCCTTTATGTGTTTCTTCCTTCACACTGTGAATCCTGAAGGGAAGGATCCCTTTTCTGTGCATGCGGTGAAGTCTAGACAAAGAGTGGATACTCAAGAACGACTATTGACACCCCACTCCCCTACCCTCGCCCACCAATGTCTGAGGCATGTGGGAGAGCTGTCCTTGTCCCTCATCAACTGCAGCACTCGGGAGAGTGGCTCTTACGCATCACTTGGGCAACACAGTAGAGCTGGCCCTGAAGGTATAGATATGGGAGATACCTGGGGATGTGAAAGCAGGAGAACTGGCCCCTCCCCTTGCTCATCACTGCAAGGGGGAACTTGCCAGGGTAATGCAGGAGAGCTCACCCTGGTGGTGAGCATGGAAGAGCTGGCAGACTGACCCACACTACAACTACCCAGGCCCAGAACCAGGGTTATGGGTTAGCCCACCCAACATCCACCCCATCTGTGATCTGCTGGAGCACGGGGTGTGGAGGGATGTCAATCTTGTGGACCCAGGGTTGCAGGACCTCCATGACACAGGGCAGCAACAGGATGTCTAAGAAGAGTCCCAGTGAGGGACCAGTGTCTATAGTGTAGCAGAGACCAAGGGCCTTAAATCAAACCAATGTTTCCTTGGGATGAACGCTTGCATGTAAAGATGTGTGGATGAAGCAGTTCACTGTGTGATTCACTGTGTCACATTGCAGCTTCAATAACTAGATTTTCCCTTTTATTTCTTTTGTTCTTTTCCCCTCTTTTCCTCTTAAATTTTATTTTGTTGTATTTTAGGGTGGAGAAGGAGATGGGTGGGACCAGGAGGCATGATGTAAAAGACACAAAGAATAAATAAAAAATAAATTAATTAAAAGAGAATGATTATTGAATAAGTGGGCAGCAGTGAGTAACATAACTTTAAAAATAGGATAAAGTAATAGGAAAAGAATAAAAAGTTACCTATCTGGGATATCGTCAGTATAATGATAGACAGTGTAATGACAAAATATTCTTTGTGTGTCTGTTCTTTAGGACAGTAAACTCAATGTGACCTGAAGTCCTTACTTAGCTATGACAATTAAAACACTTGTCAACATCCCTTTCAGCCTTGCTGTATTATTTAAGAGAATTTCAGCCCACAGCCTAGAACATTTCTTTTAGGTAAATGATCATTAAGGGTTAATAACCCCATGCCTTCTTGATGCCAAGACATTTCTAATCAGCCAGCAGCCTCCTACCCCCAGTCCTGAAACCCACGATTATTGTTTAATTTAAATGCAATGTACCATGCTTGCAGAACGTTCTTATCTCTGTCCTTAAAACATAATGAGCGCATTTCAGTGAACATAATCAGCTGTTTACAAATCAGCTGCTTCTTGGAAATCCAAGGAACTGCATCTCTCATTTCATAGAATTTGCAAACAATGTCCTAAGAGCTCCTTGCACACTATCTTTCCTTCATGGGCTGACACACACGTGTGGATAAGGTTGAATATTTTAAAATTAGCAACCAAGGGAAGTTTCCCCTTGGTGCCCTCTCTTCTGTCTCTGTGTTCTCTTCACAGACTTGATGGGTTTCTTGGAACACAGAATGGCACTTGTCAACTCTCTGATGACTGTCTGGCTTGTGCTTCTTCAGGCTGCTTGATAATGATTTTAGAAATACCTTGGAATTTTTAAAATCAATGACACTAAATGTATCGTGGATTTTTTCGAAGTTTTGCTTTGCAAATATTTACTGCTGCACAAAACTTTGTTACATTTCTTCAGTCTACTTGCTAATCCCCTGATTAGACAGACTGTACTTGGAGGAGCCAAGGAAAAATCACAGTGCCCACGAAAGGCAAATAGACTGTGGGTGTCTTTCAAAATTCTGGGTTTTTTTTTTTCTTCAATAGCTTTTATTTTTATCTTCTGATAAAAATAAATGATGTAGACTAACAAGCCACTCATTGATCTTTGACCTCTTTGGCAACATCAAAAGTATTTTAAAAGCCAATTAGTGGAAATACAGAGAAAAGGTCATTTTATTAAGGCACTCAGTATTACAACCAGTACATCATACATAGATTCAATTACCCATGGTTTTCGTTAGAAAATAGGAAGGAAAATACCTCCATCATAAAGCAGGTAGATGTTTGCATGAACAATATTTCTCATACTCATACTCAATGTGATGATTTCCTAAGCACAGCCAAAACATGGAGCTACTGTGTTTGCAGGCCCTCTGCCCCATGTCATTATACAAACCAGAGACAGCTCTGGTAAATGATGCTGACTGATAATCCGCAGGCTAATTTTAGCCATTGGTTTTAATTGTGCTCTTAAAACTGCTTTTGACTGTTTCAGAAGATGTAATCCATAAAAGATTAAAGATTTGCTTTTGGTTTCTTTCTGTCTTTTCTTATCTGGTCCTGTTGGTGATAAGCTGGAGAATAGAAGAGAGAGAAAACCAAAGGCATAGAAGATCACAAGGCTGAATAGACACCTTTAGAAATTAAAGAAATGATTCCATAAAATAATTAGTATATTTCAATTAAGTTCATAAATGCTGTGTATGTGTTGAGAGATGCTAAGATTTGAACCCAGAGCTCTGTGCACACTGGGCAAGTGCTCCCCTACTGAGCTATACCCTCTGTCCACATACAGATTCTTTTGTTCTGATTTGTTTTGAGAGCCTGTGGTAGTAAAGTTCTGGGCTATCTACACTTAGGACAATACAATGAAATAAAAACACAGTTGAAGTTCTAGAAAGTTGCAGTGTGTCCTTGAATATATATATATATATATATATATATATATATATATATATATATATATATATATATATATATATATGAAAGCCCCCCCCAAACCCACTGGAACAAAAGCCTTGGTACATTCTGAAATGAAGCATAATACTATAACATAAAAATATGTGGCGCTTGTAGAACAGCCACCAAGCTGGCGGCGCACAAGCTCAGGTATGGAAACTGTATTGGACTTTGATTTCTGAGCAGGAGTTTCCAGCTCTTTCCTTTAAAACACAAGCAGAGCCCGGTCATCAGAACCAGATGCTGGGGGTGTTCTGTTCAGTTGCAGTTATCAATATCGAGTTTGAAAGATCCAAAACCTTTGTGTGAGACCTTGCCTATGCCTGCAATCAGGTCATATTCACCTGATGTGAGCCAAAGTCGGTAAGTGCCTTTGAAACAGAAAAGAAGGCAAGGTCATTCTGGTCACAGTTTTCTCTTTAACTCTTTTAAGTTAAAAATTTATTCATTAAAAACATTCACATGCTTGGGCAGGATACAAACTTTCTGGCTTAGTGTTTTTGAACTGCAGGCATTCAGTGGATAAGCCTTTAACTTTCTGCTCAGCTCCACTGGCTGCTGGCTCTCTCAGACACAGGCATTCAGTGGTCAAGAGCACTATGGTTGCCCCTCTCCAACCTTCTGCAGTAGACGGAGCAGCTCCAAATCTACCTGTCCATAGGTAGAACCAACATGGTGCTAATAACGGGTTCGTATCAAATGCCCACATGCTCATGAGAAAAACCAGGGCTTCCAGCTCCCTCACTGCCCTTTTCCTGGGCATCCAAATATTTTGTATACCATTGTCTCCAGTTCTGTTTAATTCTCGTGATAATAATGTACAAAAATTTATATACTTGATTTAAGGTGTCTACAATTAACAACAATAATGTAAGTTCAAAGCATAAGTAAGTTCAAGATTACATTTAACCCCAAGAATTCACATATTGGGATATAATTTATCAAAATACTAACTATATGTTAATTTTTTTGGTGTAATATATGAAAGCAGGTAACATAATTAAGTGTTCTCTGTATAGTAAATATGAGTGTCTATATTACTTGGACTCCAAAGCTATTCAAAATTTTAATTGTTTAAATAAGTAAGTAAGTGCTCTGTGAAGTGGAAGTATCGCACATGAATGAATAAATACACAAATAAAGAAATAATTAAATGGAATGGGAATATGTCCAATGAAGAAAATAGGGCATGCTATGATTTGTTTCTTTTTGTAGATGGTGTTACGGTTTGACATATGGGTATAATTGACTGGACCATGTGGTGCCCAAGTATTGGCCAGACATCACTCTTGGTATATTCATCATGGTGTTTCATGATGAGATTAGCCTTGAATTAGCCAACTGATTGAATAAAACAGAGTGCTCTTCCCAGATATTAATTGCACATTGGAATTCTAAACTGCCCCATTTATCAAAGGAAAAAGCACCAGGATTCATGAAAATATTTTGAACTGAATTAAAATGAAAGCTTAGGATGATAATATTTGTTTTAACACTTAAGACAATGACAATGTTTAAAAGAAAAAACACAACTTACAAATGCTTATGTTAGAAATAATGCATGCTTAAAATCTATTGTTCTTAGACTATCACCTTAAAACAGAGGAAAAGGGGTGCAAATTAAACTCAGGAATTAGAGAGGCAATCAGAGTGGCAATCAGTGAAATAGATAATAGATTAATAATTGGAATTAATGGAACAAAACCTGGTTCCTTGAAGCCAGTATCAGAAAATGAATGATGTGGGGAGGGCATCGCTGTATAATCTACAGGAATTTAAATTATAGCAAGGAATTACAGTATACCAAATAATGTTTGTGCTTAGGTTTAAAACAAACACATTCCTTGAAATGAATTTCTAGAGCTGACCATAGAAGAAACAAAAACACCAGAATTGTTATCCCCCTTATATATATATATATATATATATATATATATATATATATATATATATATATATATATACATACATACATATATGTATGTATGTATGTATGTATATACATATGTGTGTGTGCCTGCCATGTGTGTAAACACATGTATGTGTGTGTGCGCGTGTAGTAGCCAAAGGTTGATATGAGTTGCTTTCCACATTACTTTAGAGATAGGCTCTCTCACTGGACGTGGAGCTCGCAGATTCATCCAGACTGAATGACAGACAAGCCCCAGCAATCCTCCTACTTCCCTTCTCAGAACTGTAATTCTAGGTGCACACTGCCCCATTAAACCTTTCCAGTGAGTGCTGGGGATCTGGACTTAGCTCCTCATTCCTGCACATCAAGCATTTTACCAACTGAACCATCCTCAGCTTTATCCTTTATCCCTTAAAGCTGTAATTAAACATTTCTCTTTAGAGAACACTAAAAACTCAAATAGCTTCAACCAGTGAATTATTTCAAACAATTTAGTAAAGAAAGTATCAGCATGATACAAATTATTTTTAAAAGTAGAAAATAGAGAATATTTGTCAACTTATTTTCATTAAAATTAATACCCAAACCAGACAATGGCGTCAGAAGAAAATCAGCCATTAACACCTTTAATGAAACTATATATAATAAAAGAAATCAACAGATTAAGTTCAATAATATGTAAAAATAATGATAAATCACTATACAACACTGTATTGTTGAGATGCAAAATTACATGAGATTAAAGCCGACCAATGCCATATATCACAGATTAAAGGGGAAATACAATCACTTCAACCTGATACAGGAAACCCACTACCAAAACCCAGCATCATTCATGATAAAAATTCTCAGATCAGGAACATAGAAGCAACTCCTAACCTTTATGGAAAGGACAACTGTGAAGTTCTGCCAATCATTATGCCACTCAGTGGTGTGAGAACAGCTACTTCCTCTGCATAGGTTACATGGTGTCAGCATGTACGATGGCCTCGAGGCTATCAAAACTAGTGAAGCCCAGCAACAGGGAAGCAATAAGAATCATCTAGAAACAAAGAGCGCTTGGCTTGAATCTGAAATGTTCCCCATGAGCCCATTTTGAATTCTTGTTTTCTGGCTGGCGGCATGATTGTGAGAAGCCGTGTTACCTTTAGTAGGTGGAACTTAGCTGGAGGATGCAGGTCCCTAAGGACCCATAGGCCTTTACAGGTTATGGCCCTGCCCCTTTGCAGCCCTGTGCCCCTTTGCAGCCCTGTGCTTCCAGGTCAGCCTGGATGTAAATGGCTCTTCAATCCTCACAGACTGTCTTCTCAACAGTGGACCACAATACATACTTCCTCACACAGTTTCTTTCCGTGTTTTGGTTGCAGCTATGAAAATATAACTAACCCACAGAGGCAAAGCCCTCACCTGGCCTTTCTACAGTCAACAGATCATGTCACCACTGCTTTCTTTCTTATCTTCTTTGTAGTCTTACCTTTATGTTCCAGTTCAAAACTGAGAACACTGTCCCATTGCTGGGTCTATGAAAGAACAACTTACCTTTCTGCTTGGAATCTGTGTCTTCTGATTAGCTCTCCTCTCCTCCACCAGCATTTAACATCAGGCTTCTGGTGGACCATGGAGTGACAATCTAGGCCTCCTGAGGCCTTATTCCTCTGCAGTGCTACTTTACAACTTGTCAGTGTGAGGAAGAGTATGCACACACATACCCCACATGACTCTGCATGATAAAAAGCAGCAACATTCAACTGCAGGCCTCCATAGACCCCGTTTCAACTCTTCCCAATGAAAGCCTGCCTAAGAACAAACTCAGTAAGCCTGCTGGGAGTTAAGAGACCATGGGATGAGCACCAAGATGCTTTAACCTCTAGACAGCTCTTAGCTGATCCTAGACACCTGTATCTAGGTCGTGGTTGAGAGCCCACGACTTGCCTAGAGCACCCAGCTGTCAGATGAGCCTCACCCACACTGCTGATGGGAAAATCAGTGAAATAAAATAGTGTTAGCTGTTTGAAATCACTACGTTTTGAGTTGATTTGCAAGGTACCAAACGCTGCTTGAGAAGAGTGGGAATGGGCTCATTTCACGTTTTGGCTTTAAGCATCGCCCTCTAAAATGGTTTTGCAGTGGGGCTGGAGATATGGCTCAGAGGTTAAGAACACTGGTTGTTCTTCCAGAGGTCCTGAGTTCGATTCCCAGCACCCACATGGTGGCTCACAGCCATCTGTAAAATGGTTTTGCTTTACCCCTCTTCCCTTCTCCATGTACATGAGTGGAAGTTTTCCCAAAGTTTCAACTTCTCTCAAGGATCTGCCCTTCTAAGTTTTGCTGGAAATTCAAATAGGAAGGCTGAAGTGGCTCAGTTTCAAGGGTAGTTTGCTACCATGTGCATTTAGCAAACTCATGCCAGTGCTTCACCCCCATTGTATGCTCTCCCCACATAATTCTTTTCAAAACCCTAAGAAAAGCCTATTCTAGTAGCCCAGCAAAAGAATTCAAGGGCCTGAAGACATGTCAGAGGCAGGAAGCAGGAGACTTGACCATTAGGACCTGGTCCTGTTGGAATATGATACAGAAGAACAGGACGGCTCAGCTCTTTTCTCTGCGGCGACCTGTCTGGTTGAAAGATGATCGTCTTCAGTACAATCAGAGCAGGCCAGCATATTTCCAGCAGAAATGGCATCAGCAGACAATGTATTTGATGATCACTGAAATAAAACATAGAGGAGCGGTTTTCAGTGTCTTCCCAGTGTCCAGGCTACTGTCTAATACACATATACGTTGACATTGAGAGATCTAACCCAGATAAGAGTGAATGATCCCATTTTCTTCAGCTGAAAAGTTACTGACCTAACAGCCCATAATTCAGTGCAAGGCTGAGCCAAACTATTTGAAAGGTCTGTTGTGCTGCGTTTGCTCTATGACTAATCAGTTTGCTCTTGGGCAACTGTCTGGACCTCACTGATGGGAGAGTGTTGAGCTAAGTGTTTTCTGCATGCCATGGCTGGGCTGGATCTGTGACAATACAGTCAGCACAACTGAAAAAAACTTCATTATTAAGAATCCTAGGAGAGTAAGTGGGCGGAACTACTTGCAAAGTGTAGACATGACCTCTCTTCAAAAGTGTGTGTGTGTGTTGGGGACCGTGGGAGTGCATGTCAACTGAAGGTTTTCTTCTGTGAGTAGTGCACCAACTCTTTGAGTCAGTTAACACTGAGGTTTTTAGAACTGACTTCCAGATTCCACATTAAAAATTCCCCATCAGACACTCTGTGGGCAGAGATGGATCAACCAAGAGAACCTACTCACTGCTCATGTTCTTCATCAAAGAAAAATGAAGTGTCATTTCTGCAGCTATGGGGGCTTCTGAGGGGCTCCAACAAAACTTGCTTTTCTTCAGGATAAGCACTGGAGGAAAACTCTGAAGATAATATCAGGCATAACATCTGGGGATGTTATTCCCAACATTGAAAGGTTTTCTTCATAGGAATAACATGGGATAAGAAGAAAGCCATGTAGCCAGGGCTTTTTCCTCATTAGCATTAATGCTCACAGAGAATGATTTTGGCCTCTCTGTCTTTACAACCATGAGGATATCATTTCCCTTTTCCTAGTCATACAGTTGTATACACAGGAAAACCAGAGCCTCGTTTCTGGTTTTGCTTTTTCTCTTTGTGGGACTTTGCCAATGTTCTCAACTTAATTTAAGGCATAAGTGCAATGGGCTGACATTGGCTCAGCTTGAAAGTCACATATTCATGAGGATAAAAGAAAAACGTTGTGTGCATTCCAAGAGCCCATGACCTATTCTGTTTCAGTTGATAGCTCTACTTTCTTCAAATACACTGCACACTTGAAATTTTCATTATATATCTTTCTGAATGGGAATTGAAGAATTTGTGACAAAATTAGGCATATGGGGAAACTGAGGAGCTCTTAATGGCCCGTATCTTGTGTTGGTAATCCAATCGAGTATTCTTTTCATGGGGATGAGTTAGTTATGTCAGCTATGGAAATAAAATATTGGCACTGAAAATCCATGGGATGCTAAGTATCAAAAAATTCTAGCTTGCTTTCATTCCCCATTTATATTCTCTCTAGAAGAGGCTGAGAATCTCACTTCTCTAAGACTCTGGCCTTCCAAATATGTTGGCAGCTTTGGCCTCCACTTGAGTCCTGGCTGGTGTGGAATCCATCTTTCTTTGAAGGCCACTCCAAAGCTTGAACAAATGAAATGTTTTATATCTGCATATGTTTTGCTTCCCAGGTCCTATTCGACTCCCTCACAGAGACCTTGCCAGTAATAACCTCTATTCGACAGAAAGGAGAAGGTGGGAATGAGAAGCAGAACATATTAGACAGACTTTATATTTTAGAGTTTGTGACTTGGTGTGGAATTCACTGAAGTAAATACTTCATTTCATAGGTGATCACACTCAAATGTTTTCTTACAAGACGGAACGATCTTGCTTGATGGTTTCAAGCACGGTATCAGGCCACAATGTGATTCGATTCATAAAAGAAGAGCAAGGGAGCTGCACGCATTGGCCCTGACTGCAGTGGTACCTCTGTGTGCTCTTCCTGTGCCACTTTGAGGGCCACATTTAATCCATTCAGTCCACCCTAAAACGACAGTAGCCTCTGGAATGCAGGAATTACACTGAGCTCAGCAGACTTGGTACTTGAAGAGGAGCAAGGGGAAATCAAGATATTTACTGGAGTTCAGAAGAATTGCTCTGAGTTTCTGAAGGTATGCTGCATGGATCGCTGGAGTGAGGATCACAGGAGGTCCTTTGTAAGAGGCAAATTTCCTGATTCTGAGAGTTAGAGTCAGAATCTTGGGCTGACAGGCTCCCAAAAAGTTTCTTGAGTGGATGGAGAGATGGAATATGAGGCCTAAGTTCAAATCTCCAGTACTCACATACAGAGCTGCACATAGTGGCATGGTTTTCATCCTAGCACTGAGGAGGGAGAGGCAGGAAGACCCCCAAGGGGGCATCCAGTAAAGCTGAACAGATAAATTCCAGTCTCAGTGACACCAAACTCACAAACTAAGGTGGAGAGCATTTGGGGAAATATACTCCATGTTGACCCTGCCCTCCACATACACACGTGAACACAGACCTGCATGCAAGCATGCACACACACAGAAGTAATTTCCTTGGTCAGCTCACATATACAAGCATCTGAGAACCATGGAGCATAGGAGACTTACAGCAAGCTTCTGAAAACTGACGGGTTGTCACACAGTAGATTCAGAGGTAAGGCATGTGGCGTTGGTCCAAAGACGGAGAACTAAAACTACAGGACGTCACATTTCAGAGTCACCAACCCTTGAAACCATAAGTGACTTTCTCATCAGAGGCTGTTTTCACTACTGCTTCACACCCTCACTTCCTAACAAGTGCATTCAGTTCCTAGATGCCGTGTAAATATTTGTGGAATGGATGAGTGAATGATTCTTATTAAAAGGTCATTTATTCTGATGTGATGGAGTAGTGATTGTTAAACCACTGCCCTTTGCATTTTAGCATTTCTCTCACAACTGAGCAACTAACTAACTAACTAACTAACTAACTAAGTAAGTAAGTAACCAACTAAGTAACTAACTAGCTAACCTCTCTGTCTCAGCTTCTCCCTCTTTTTGCAAACTACCATCATCATCATCATCATTATTTGTGTTAAAATAAGGCAGGGTGGATTTAGCTCCTGCTCTTTGTGTCCACTTGTGCCATCACTGTTTGTAAGGTGAGTGGAAGTGATGGAGTTCTGGCTTCTAACATGTGGTTAAGTCTGGAAGGTGACCACCAATGACCCCATCTCCTTTCCCTACCCTAGCCCAGCCGTGACATAATTAACACTTGCCTTCAAGGAACAGTGTCTGGAGAGTTTGCTGATAAAATAACTACCCAAGGATTCCAACAGTGAACTCTAGTGAGATGGAGAAGAGATGTCTCCATTGGCACTTTGGAGCCCCAACCTGTCAAAGCTTGGCCCTTAGTGTCATGCAAAAGATCCATAAAGATATTTCCTCTGGCTAGGGAGCCAGGTCAAAGGAAAGTGTGGAAAAGTATGCATTAGGTGTATAGAAGTATGTACAGGAAAGAGAGTCTAAATTCTGCCAAAGAACATAGAGCAAGTAATTGGAACACTCCTGCTATGCAGGGTTTTTTCAGAACTTTGCACGGTGTTAATCTTCAACTATTTACTTACTTTACTGTTTGCTAATTCTATTTTATTTTGCAATAAACCCTTTCAGCAGCAGTATGTTGAAGAAAACTCAACTGTACATTACGGGAAAGTTTAAGTTTTCATTCCAGTTCACAAATATTGGTTGTCATTTATCATCTACAGAAAGGCCAGAGTGACATCACTGGCCACATGAAAACCAAAAGACACAAATCTCCAGAAAAACATTCATGTTTAATTAGGCCAAACTATGTGAAATTGCCATTTTGTGGGTGAAAAAACAAAGAGTTTTATTACATAATTTAACAACCTTTCATAACTAACACCTCCAGTAGGATGATAATTATAATCTGTGGAAGAATCTGCATTTGTACTTTTGATCTGACTCTGTCAACTCAAATATCTGTTACTATAAACTGATTTCATCCATTTTCCATTTGAATGTTATTTCTATGCATTAGTAAATGTTGACGATGAAGTCTAGAGAGATGGATCGCTCAGCGATTACAAGTGCTTACTGCTCTTCCAAAGGACCTGGGTTCAATTTGTAGCACCCACATGGTGGCTCATTATGGTTTGTAACTCCAGTCCCAGGGGCTCTCATGCCCTCTTCTGGCTTCCACAGGCATTCCACTCATGTAACACACACACACACACACACACACACACACACACACACACACACACACATAAACGCAAACATTCACACATAAAATAAAAACAAATCTTTAAAAAATTACATTGGCTTAATTAATGGTAGATCTTTACAATAATTTTAATGGTACCAACTTTACACTAGCTGCTTCAGTTGGAAAGGCAGTTCAATGTACCACATCTCCAACAGGTAATGACAATATTCTTTTGAATGTAAAAAAAAACTGTAAGGTATAAATATACTTAGAACTGATGCTTCCATACAGACAATTCATAATTCCCTCCAAATGTAGTAGACATTCTGTAGTAGAGAGACAATGTACAGTTTCTAACATATATAGTTATTTACATACTCATGGAGCAATAATGCTTAATAGTGTAATAATAAAGCCCATGTTGAACAAAGGAAATAATTTAAGTGTTAAAACTACATTTATGTATTTTTGAGCCTGAAAATAATAATTATTATTAATATTTTATTTATTATTTTTGTTTAATGTGCAATCATGCTCTGCCTTCATGTATGTCTGTGTAAAAGTATTGGATCCTCTTAAACTGGAGTCACAGACCATTGTGAGCTGTCATGTGGGTGCTGGGAATTGAACCCTGGTCCTCTGGAAGAACATCCAGTGCTCTTAACTACTGAGCCATCTCTCCAGCCCCCTTATCATTTTATTTTAAAAATTATTTTACTTTTGATATTATAATTATATTTCCACTTTTCCTTTCCTCCCTCCACACTCTCCCATATACCCTTCCCTGCTCTCTTTCAAATTTATGGGCTCTTTTTTCATCAATATTGTTACATGCATATACATATATATTCCTAAATATAACTTGCTCAGTTGATATATGTACTTGTACAGGCACACACAAGCCACAGCACAGTGCGGTCATAGAACAACTTACAAAAATCAGCAGTCTCTTTGCACTGTGGGAATTCATTCCGTTCAGTCAATGGCCTTGGGGTACACACCCTAGGGGGTCTGCTGTGCATGTGACTCCTTAAGAGCAGAGGGAGGGTCATGATTTGTTCCCTTGGTTGGTCGAGGAGGAGAATAGGTTGCAGCTAGGACCCATCGGCCTGGAGGAGAATGGCAGCTGGATCAGCAGCGAGGCTGCCTTGCTTTGTATCCCACTGCACCCCATTAATAAACTGAGATACAGACTTTTGTTGGCTCTTGCCTCAGCACCGCATGGATCCCTGGTTATCAGATTGAGGTCAACAGGCTTGGCGCAAGTGCCTTTTACTACTGAGCCATCTCTGGCCCTAATTTCTCGTGAAAATGTGTACTTCCTCTTTGCTGTTCATCAACAATCAGGACTAGAAATTGTTGAAGTCACTTTTTAAATGAATGATCTGAATATATTTACCTGAAGGTGGCATTTTTAGGAAATTCTTTAAATTTTGCTTACAGGCTTTTAATCAATTAAAATATTCAATTATTTGATGAATGGAAAACTGTAAAAGCTTGCCACACTATAAAAAAAAACTGACGTAATTGAAAAAGAAACATGGCAAGCAAGAGGATACTGAAATACACCTCACAGAATGGAGAGAGTATCTTAAAAGAAGCCATGAGAGCTCAAATTTTGTATGAAATTTTATTTAAATTCCCATAGTTGTACTTTGAAATACCTTGAATTGTGGGAGGAATCATCTGACCAACTTGCTATTTTTAATGGGATAAGTTTATATTTGAAACAAGAATGGAATGAAACTGAGAAAGCTCCCTATTGATAGCTCTATCTTTGGTTGATAATTGCAAAAAAGTAAATAAATAAGATGTATGTATGTGCGTGTAGCCACACACAGAGATACATACACTCTGAATGCTGAAAAAATTCAGCACCTTTTAAAATATTTACATACATTAGTGCAGTAAAAACTTGAATTGAGAATTTTCTTCAGCTGAAGGTTTTCAAAGGTTCCCAAGTGTTTGTGTGTGCATGTATGTGTGCACATGTGTGTGTTATTTCTCAGTTATATCTATCTTGATAGATAGAGAAGGATAAATTGATGATAATAATTTCAAATTTATTAAAAAATGAAATATAACTTTGAAGGAGGCTGCAGGACTTCAGATAATTTTTGAAAACTTGAAATGCTTGAACCATCTTAAAATAACTGATTCTTCAAAAAATACTGGTGACACATTTTTTAAGCTAAGAGACTGATGAATGTACAAATAATTATATGGGTACATGATTTTGCAGATATTCAGATAATTAATTTAATGAGAGTTTTAAATGTTTCTTTAATTTACAGAGACATTTTTATTTTCAGAGAACTGGTCTTTAAAATATGAATATTTTATCCATCTACTGATTTTACTTACTAAACATTATCTATCGGTTCAATAATTATATAATTGAATGAGTTTTAGTGACAAACTCCTATTTCTGTTATGCATATCCCAATTTTGATGATGAACTGCACAGTAATCCACACTCAGTGGTCCATAACAGCTGCATGAGATTGTCCTAGACATTTGGAAGAACAGGTTAAAATGAGCCCTATTAAGGCTACTGTGTATCATACAACTTAACCGGGAAATATCCTGGGACACATCCCTAGGGCTCAACCTATCACATTTTGTCTGTACATTTGCTGTTTTAAAGAACGCAATCATCTCTTGTTAAGTGAGAAATGGAAAAAAGGAAGGACTGTAGGAAGGAAGGAGCCAGGGTAGACACAGATGGAGGATGATCACAGAGCTCTTGTGCTAAGGGTTTACTATTGTCTGGAATCATCCCTAATTTTCAGCTTTGAACTCCACTGCAGTCATTCAGCCAGAACGTGGTCAGAGCAATATTTGCTGGGGGCTAAGAGGTAAAGGAGAGGTAGTGAGGTAAAGGAAAAGTAGTGAGTGTCCCAGGCCTAAGGCAAGTGTGGGTGGTATGGGGACAGCTGGAGAGAGAATCAGCTGGAGGTGGCAGTTTACCGGTGATGGCACTATGAACTAAGACCAGACAATTGGCATCTCATTGGTGGAAGGAGTGCTGGTGGGAAAGAATTGCTAACCTGGGAAGAAGCCTCCTCTCTCCATGATGTCACTGTTAGCTGTTGCAGTGAGTGGAGCAGAGCAGTCTGTAGACTTGAGATCTAATGGCACCTCCACACCTGCAGCCCAGGTATTCCCAAGGAATTTTCTGAACTTGCCTGGTCTTCCTGAGTCAAGGAGACATATTTTTTGCTTGACTATACTTTGGAAAGGATGAAATTATATATCACCAGTGTTGTGAAATGGCACGTGGCAGCCTTGGCGGGTTTGAACCAAGGTGAAAAGACAACCATGCCGTGCAGACATGGCGGTATGGTGCGGTGAAAAGTTAACACCATGCAGACACGGCATCCATGTGGAAAGTTTTATTATTAAAGGGGAAGGGGTGAGGTAAGGGGAAGAAGAGAGAGAGAAAGAAAGGGGAAAAGAGAAAAGCAGAAGTGAGCGCCCAGACACATAGAAGGAGAGAGAGGGAGAGGAAGGAAGAGAGAGAAGTGGGGGGTTCTCTTAATGGGAACTTTATGTAAGATAATGTCAGGACACTGTGCAGGTCCCCAAGGGTTGGGCCAAAATGCTGACAATCAGTGTTGAACATCTGATATTATTAGTAAGTGCTCCTTTATAGATGGATTTTTCTTTGGGCAACCAGCTGACAAATAACAACAGAGAGACTTATTATTAATTATGACAGCTTGGCTTTAACTTAGGTTTGTTCCTAACTAGCTCTTATAACTTAAATTAACCCATTTCTATTCATCTATGTTCTGTCACGTCTTGTCCATCCTGCTTCTTTTGTGTCTCCTGGCATCTCTCTCTTGTGCCTAGATTCCTCCTCCTCCTTCTTCTCTCTGCCTGGAAGTCCCACCTCTACCTCCTGTCTAGCTATTGGCCATTCAGGTTTTTATTACACCAATCACAACAAAACATATTCACACAGTGTACAAATATTCTGCAACATTTCCCCTTGTTTAAATAAAAAGGAAATGTTTTAACTCTAATATAGTAAAATTATATATAATAAGAACAATTATCAAGTAAGAATTACATTGATAATGTTCAGTCCATTTGTATTTGGCAAATTTGGAGAAATTGCTCTATTACTTATCTTATCTTGATGAGTCCAAAGTTTTATACTTAAACCACTTTCTATCGTAACTTATATTACCATCCTAAAATACCTTTAAAGACCTTAAAACATCTTAGATAAACAACTTAAGCTTTTATGTTTTTCAACCTTATAAACTTCACATCTCTTGTCTAAGTTTATTTTCTGAATTTGCTAACAAGGAAAACTGTAAAATTATAGCTATTCAGTCTTCAACCCCATCAAAGACCCAAGAGGGATATAGTATGACCTGAGTAAACAGGAAGTGTAGAGCAAACAACTTCCAAAACTATAGAAATGACAGAGACAACTGGCTGCCTGGACAGTCACCTAAGGTTTCTCTGTAATGTTGGAACATTCGTCTTTGGCCTAGAATGTCCAGCAGACTTCTCTGTGAAGCAGGAATGTTGAAAGACTGTCCCGCCTTGTCTTGACAGCGTTTGTCAGTCACTTTCTTTTGTGTTCTGCTTGTCCAGTTTGGACGGCAACTATCAGCAGACGAGGAAAAGGCAGTTTCTTGCCCAGTGGCTAACTTTTGCCACAGAGAAAGCAACTTCTTGTGGAGGTTCTTTGATTCCTATCATCTCTGAAGTAGATTGGTGCTGCCAGGAGCAGAGTGTCTCACTGTCATGAAAAAACTTTTGTTATTAAAAACATTTAAATGCCATATTTTGTAGGTCTTTGAAGTATTTGAAGACCATCTATCTATTTAAAATATATCTCTGACTTTGAAAACATACATAACATGACTGTTTAAGTTTGATTGTTATAGATGACTCACTACTAACCTGTTTTTTTATTATCCTAAATATCTTTCAAGGACTAAAACTTTACATTACATTTTTAAATGAGCTGCATAGGTACAATACCTTAAACAAAAGTAGAAACATATATACAGCATAACAAAAATAACTTTAAATTTGTATCAATATACAAAAGTCCATACCAATGTAAAATATTTGAGACTAGTGGTTATTCAAAAGTCAACACAATGATCTGGCCTTTTATTCCATCATTTCTATACTATGTCCCCCCTTTTTCCCTTCATAAAGAAAGATATCCCTGAATCTAATCTCATTTGTTCAGCTTTTTTTCTGACCATGACCAATAATAACTTGTAATCAATCCGCCTAAATGATGACAAACATCCATAACCCACGGAATGACCAAAAACCACCCATCCAACCTCTTGGGAATGTGAGTGTCATGTTTTCTAGACTGCTTCTTGCTATCTGGGGGATGACAGCATCTTTAGGGTACTCCGAGAAAATTGTGATAATGGTCAATTCCTGGGAAAGCTAGCTGAATTGGTTTTTGTCCAGTCTCTGTGTAATGGGAAAATGCAGGACTTATCTGAAGTCTTGGCTGGAGTAGTCTGTGAGCCTGGAACATCTCTCAGCTAGCAGCTTTGAAGTTGTTTTGGATGCAGAATTTTTAGGAAAATACAAGAGGCATTCAGAGAGGCTGGATCACCTGAGCTACTGTCTTCGTTGATATTTGGTCCTTTATTTCTTTCTGAAAACATACAAACTTTTAAAGGTAATATTCATATCTGTTAATGCAAATATGGAATGTGCAGTGTGCACAAGTCAGCTAAAGATGATTTTTTTGTTCTATGTTTGGGCAGGTAAAAGGCATCTGTTAACTTTGTAAGTCTATTTGGACTGTATAACCAAACCGCTATCCATGCCATATGTAGCCAACAAAATTAATCATGTCTCATCAAGTCTCAGAGCTGTTCCCATGTAGAAGGATCAGCATATACATCACCTGTCATGTAGTCTTTCTTGGTTTCTTTTTTTCATGTTTGTAGCCAAGATTTTCAGGAGGTCTCCCCCAATCAAATCTGATCTTCATTAATCATCACCATCATCGTTATTCTCATTATCTCTATGATGTTATTTTCTGGGTTTCCCCTCTTTCCTTCCAGAACTTCAGTTCTGTGATTATTGCTTCGCTGACACAACAAATGCCTTAGTACATTCCAAATACATACAGGTTCAAGCTAAATGGATTGAAAGGTGAGTAGGGCGTATAAGAACTCATGTCTGGGTAGGGAAACAGTCCATACTAAGGGGTGACATGGCTTAGTCTCTATTATCTGTGCTTTGTCATGTGATTGAACTCATCGAAGTGCATATCCCAAGATCAGATAGGTAAGTGTGTGAGTTACATCCTCTCAGAGATGATGCCTTTCATGTCAGTGTATGTTCTCCACAGGTGTGAGAAAGACCTTACTGTAAACTATGAAGATAAGTCAGTATTGGTGGAATTGTTTTAGGGTGTGATGGTGTGGTGATCATGGCATGTGGGGTTGGTGAATGGGACTCAGGTACAGAGAATGCTCTGCCTTACCTGTCTTGCTCACTATGAACTTCCTGCTGCCTACATGTCCTAAGGAGGGAGGTCTCTGCACCTCCTTATCTGACTTATTTTAGGTTGCTCCCTGGGCACAGCCACATCTGACTGCCAGAGGATCACTGGCTTTCTAGTGTTAAGGTCTGGTGTGCCTTCCCCTCAAGCCAGGATAACACCCTGGCTCCTGAACCAGGGGAGATACACACTTTCCTGGGGCTCCAGCATGGTGTCAATGCACTGTAATCACACAGGAAATACTTCTTGTCATTAATTGATGGATAGCTGTGTCTTTCTGATAAACCAACAGGGTATTTTGTGGTTGATACTGTTTTCCTAGCATGCCATACAGTACCTAGCATATCAAATGGAATCTAGTAAAACATTGCTGAATGGGTGTTGGAAAACAAGTGGGGTTGATTATAGCAGTATAGATTTTCAGGATCAAGTCTGTTACCTTGGCAGTCCTTCCTGCATATTAGCTGTCTCTAAAAGGATTTCTTTGAATTGTTTTCTCTCTCACAATCTTGATTCTCTTACATTCACACATACTCAAAAAAAAAAAAAAAATCCTTACTCCCTCCCACTCACCAGACTGAACAATGAACCTGCTGCCCCATCGTTACTTTAGAGATAGTTTATCAGGCATTTTTATTTGCCCCCAAACAATCACATTGATCTGTCAACACTTTCAAGTTTCTTGAAAGCCTCAATTTTCTTTTGCATCACTCCCAAATTTGATGACAATTCTAATTCTCCCATGCTTCATTCAACCAGCCCGGAGCAGGACCCTGGCACTCCCTCGACCCCATCTCTCCACAGTTGCTGATAACCCTTGCCTCCTCTTGTGTCCCCTATTAATCTCTTCCCCCCTTGGGGTATTCTCTGCTGTGATCTGGCATGTTGGTGTTTCATTCGCACATCAAGTCATCTGAATTCCTACTGTCCTCTCAGCCATATGTTCCTTTGACACAAATTTCTTACCCCATCCTCTCCAGGACTTTTGGTTGTGAGCCTAGCCTCTAATGGCTGAGCCATCTCTCTCCAGCCCCTCTTCAGGACTTTTAGGCTACATTTAAACACTCACAGACAGCCTTTGTCTTCACAAAGTTGTCATTGGATTCTACATACTCATCTGACTGCTGCTCAAGAGTCCCCCAACCCTGCCGCATATCTAGACCTTCCTGACAGTTACTTAATGCCCTTCCATCTGAGACAGAACGAGAGGAGTTCAGAGAAACATCAACTGTGAGGGTGGATTCCAAGTCAGCCAGCTCTCTCTAGGATTTGACAGGGCCCTGCTCACTCTTTTTCCCTCAACACTGGATAGTTAGTTCTGACTGCTATTTGACATTCTAAATACTCTGCTAGCTAATAACATCAAATCTTCAAAGTTTAGTTTCCATGAAAATTTCAAGCCACGCTATGGAGACAATGTACGCATATGGTAATGAAGAGATGGCTATGTGAAGGCTACATGTTAGCAGGCAGTGACTCCAGTGATGGATCAGTAACACTGCAGGGTGGTCCTGGAGACCTGCTGAAGTGTAATGGTGTACCTACAAAATACTACTGCACAGGAACAGAGCATGCATGTATTCCACACCTCCCACAGAGCTCCCTCTGGTTCCTGCCCCTAGCCTCACACTTAACATGGACACAATCTCCCTCTAATCATGTTACTATCTCACAGCCTTTGAGGTTTCCTTCAAGAAATCAGTCATGCTTTCCACTTGTTTGTACTGGGGAAAAATTAGCAAGACACCCTCAATGCCCATTTAGTAAGAAGTGGCAAAACGTATTTTAATATTTCTCTTCAATACAGCTCTATTCATGATTAAATAATAAACATTCAACCTCTAACTACTGAATACTTGTTGACATGAAGAGAAATTCATTATGCACTGCTAATCAAATGACAAGTTTAACACAATGTAGTTTTATATCTTGTAAGTAAGTCATATACATATATATTTATGGGCTTACAGTCTTCATTATTGCTGCATTCCTTAGACCTAGCCATCTCTAGACATGACATGTTAAATTTCACCAACAATTGTATGCAAACATAATCAGTTAAATGTTGATATAAAAAATTTAAAGCTACATTAAGAAGTTTAAAATATATATTCACCATACACTTGAGAAATTCTAGAAGTTACTCAACATCCCTCAGAAAGTGGTATACTTAAACCCCTCGATCAGAAAATGCAGAATTTTTCTTCATAGATGCATAGAGCAAGCATCTGCGATTGAGGTTAACTAGTTTTTCAATTGTATTTGTGTTTATGCAAATTCTAAAGGCAACCACTTATTCAAAAACCACTTCAAGACCATGAATCCTGGAGCCAACCCTAAGTGTAGCTTAGATTTCCAGGGGTGGAGATGTTCAGGCTCAAACAAACTTGTAAAACCTAAACAGTCTTTCATTAGCAGCCCTGAGCAGTCCTGAGTGGCTCCCAATCACAGCTAAGCATCTTGACTAAACAATTATCTTGGGGAATTGAAATGTAAACCGAAAGGAAAGCTGCTTGTCCTTACTGTGTGTCTGTCCCTGTCCGGAGACAGCACACCTAAATAGAATTCTGACATGATCAGGAAGCTCTTGTCATAACTTCCAGTGCCATTTTATTGTTTAGAATATAAAATGATAAATGAATATAATTATGTATCTGTGGACCCCAATAATTGCCTTTCCTGTGAACAAAAGCCCATACAAAATTGTGTAGAAAATAGCAGGTTTTACAAAATGCCTCTGAATGCTATTTTTCTCCTCCCTTTCGTGATTTCAAACCAGTTTGTCTCTTTGATATCATCATACCAGTAATTCAGCCAAAAATTGGATGTATAGCTATGCATGCCAGTCTAAGAAATTAATGATGGAAGTCCTGGTGCTGACTAAAAATTCTGGAAACAAATTTTAAAATGTGTGAAAGTATACTTGTATACTTAAACAAGGTTAAGATAGTAAATTTTACATGCATTTTACTGCCATATAAAGGAATAATAATTAACAAGTTTTTAAATGATATTCTCTTCCATGGGGCACAGTGTGTAGATGTATCTGTGCATCTATTTGGAAGGAGGAAAACCCACCAAAGGTTAATGCCTGCCTTTACAGTGAGTTCCAAGGCTGCAAGATGAGCAAATCTAAGAAGAAACAGATCTGCTGCCCTTTATAAACCAGGCTGCCAGATCAAAGGCACTACTGCCCCAGTGTTTAAAGTCACAATGTACTTTGACTTTGACTTCCTGAAACTCCCATTCCATTCACCACGCATGAGGAATCATTACAGGAATCTCCACAGCAGGAGTCGGAGGGTTGAGCCACACAAACCCCTTGCAGAGATAAATCAAAAGCAGCATGATTCCATTTATCATTCTAGAGTCATGAACCTATGCAATGGCAGAGATGATCACATTGCCACTGGCTGAAGTTATTAAGAGAATATCAACTTGTCCTGTCCCAATTATTGACTGGTTGCACACTTTCCAAAAAAATGACACTATTTTTTTTTTGCTTTGTTTTGTTTTATTTTAAAACAGTGTAAATGTCCTTATATGGTATGCCAATAAATGGAGAGAGACACAATAAAAAAGGAAACGGTGAATGATTATAAGAAACTCTTTAGCCCTTTACTTGGCCATCTGTCTTCAATTTCAGACATGTTGTTTTTGAGTAGCGTCCCATTGTAACCAAATATAATAGGATAGGCAAGTTAATGAACTACGACACCCACCATAATAAATGTGATGTATCGTCGAGGCAAAGCCACCCAAGATGCAAGGCAGCTACTGTTTTCTGTGGAGCTACTAGTTTTCAGTACAGCTCTCTAGAGAAAGGAGTTGTGCCATTTACCTCACGTTTGTGAAATCTCGGGCTCTCCCATTCTTTCTCAGCTTTCTTGCCCTTAACTCTACAGACAAATGAAAGAGGTAGAGAAGCCACAGAAGGATGGATGCAAAGGAGAGGGAAGTATAATTTGAATTCTTCTGGAAATAATATATATATTCATTACTATTTTTGTGACAAATTGGTTTGCCAACATCGAGATGGTGGCTAGCCAACAGACTAATGTGTCTTGGTGCCTCTCATGAAGCAAGGCCCTTTCTTTGGAAAAACACTAATTTGTCTTACATTCTTTCAATGTGTTTAAAATGTAAGTAGATACTGTTTTCTGAAGCCCTGAATTAAAGTTCTTGCTCATGAAAAGTATTAAAAATGATAACAGATATAGAGTACACAATGTTAGTAACAACAAGGGTTGAGGGAGTCCAGATCTCTTGAAACCTAGATAGAGTAATTTCATTTTGTATGATACTGAAGCCCACTATGTAAGAGGTAAAAGATCTCATCTTAGGGTCATTTCATTGTCTCAGTGGCTTCCCTTTCCCATCTGTTCCCCTTTACCCAAGTGAAAAATTATCATCTCTAGTTATTTCAGCTACTTTGAGAAGGGAAGTTAATTCTTCTCTCTCAGGAGTTAAAAGGCCATACCCATCTCCTGTTAGAACTCATTTTCTTTGGGATTTTGCTACCTACTCTCGATGCAATTGGCAAGATATTGATATTGAGATTCCACCTCCTGGTACGTACACCCTGTGTATTCTCCTTTCCTTAGTAAGAAGTAGACTGTGTTGCTCCTTAATTGGACACTTTTGTATAGTAAAGGTGGAAATGACTGCAAATGTATTCAAGTCAAACCAATCGACTTCCAGTTCATTAAGAGGGAGATCCTGTATACCCTAGTAATCAGGTGAGTCCTGGATTAAGATGGGGTGCTTCCTGAAACAAGAGGACTTCTTACAGCCTTGCAAGAGCAAATTTCTGTGCTGTAGAAAGGTCCCTATGAAGGAAAATGGGGAGCTCTGAAGACCTGAAAGTCATGGTAGGTTGTAGGCTTAGATGCCCATGGTCCTACAACATTGAGGATCTCCCTCCAACCTGGATGAGCACAGACAGAGACCCAAGCCTCAGATAACATCACAGTTTTTGCCAGTAGACTAACTTTAGCCTCATAAGACTCTGAGCAGGAGTCCATGCGTACCTGTACTCAGACTTGACTTGTAGAAACTATAATAATCTGTTCTTAATTTTTTAAAATTTGTTAAAAGTATTTGTTAATTTTATTTAATGTATATGAAGGTTTTGCGAGCATATATGTGTGCCATTTGTGTGCCTGGGGCCTATGGAGGTTAGAAGAGGGCATTGATCCCTGGGATAGTAGTTACAGCTGGTTGTAAGCCACTGTGGGCATGTTTGGGAACAGCACCCAAGTTCCCTGCCAGGATAACAAGTATTCTTTATCATTGAGTCATCCCTTTAGCACCTACACAGCTCATGATTATTCTTGTGTCAGCTAAATTTGTGATCATTTCTTTTGTAACAATGGAGAAATGGAGCACACACATGTTGATTCACCAGAAGCATAGTGAAATTCTTTATAGCTGCTTTTCTCTCCAAGCTCCCTTGGTATTTTCATTTCCCTGGATCACTGCTGTCCAGACTGCTCATGCTATACAGCTGCAATGCATCTTAGCAAATTCACTCAGGCATTGAAATAGTTAACCTGAAATTATCCCTTTAACAGGTGAAGAAACACTCAGAAGAGTCGACTAGTTTTCTATTGCATTGTTACTAATAAGAGTCAGGGCCTCAAACAGTGTTTGGCAAGTGATTTTTTTCACCAAGCTACACACATTTTGAGACCTATTCCAGAGTTCTTCCTGCAGTCTGAGTGAAGGTAGACCAGGGGATATCTTTAAATTAATTATAGTGGAAGCAGTCTCTCCAACATCTAAGTCACATGGCTAAGTTGCTGCTTTTTGTGTTTCCTGTAACACCCACTATTTCTTATAGCTAAACCAAAATTATGATTCTCATAATGTCATCTTGGAAGAGTACTTTGTAACTGAATACATAGTCAGTGAATTTTTAAAAAATTAATGAATAACTTCACATGAGACTGAACTACATATACAGATGAGCTAATAATCATAAATGTTAACATGTCTGCAAATTTTAATGTGGCAAAGAAGTGGAGAAGGGGCAATTAAGAAAGCAGAATGGATTTTATAATATTAAACACCTAAGGGAGATATATTTCTAAGGGATGTTTATAATTTCTAGTTATGAAGTACCTCTGATATACTCAGTCCAAGTCAGCAAACAAAATAATCATCAATTGAATAGCAAAAAGCTCTGGTGCAGTAGAATTTTAGGACTGTGTTTTCATCTAAAACTTTGGCAGTGGAACCATCCATCTCCTCTTGTCTCCTATGAGATTCCCACAATAAAGACAACTGTCTCAATATTTAGATCATTGCATCAAATGTTGTCCCCAGCCTCAGTTGCCCTTCTACCTCTTCTGAGGGACCCTCAGCATTGTCCTGGGTTGGAAGGAACCAGAGTCCCAGGCTGAGCAGTGACACCTTCTCCCCTTGCTCTGAGCTGTCATCCCCACTGGTAGCTACACTTCTCCCAAGGCTCTACTCTTTAATGGTGACAACAATTGGTTGACGTTCCAAAGGGAGTGTCTAGTGTCTCTTCATCTCCAGGGTCAGGCACAGTGCTCACAGTGCAATGCAGGGAAGGCATGTGCCTTTCTCCTGATTATTCTCTAGTTGCTGTAACTGAATGCTTTTGCTGTGTAGTTCAGGCAAAACTCAGAATATGCCAGTGGGTGAGGCGCTAAGGACAGGCTAGCTGGCTGATGGACGAGAGCCATCAGGAACCTGTACTCTCCAAGAGTCACTCTCTCTCAAAGAGAATTTTAAAGGATTCAAGCATTTTAAGAAATCTTATCCAACTCCGTGGTATAAGATCATAAAAATACACATCCCTAGAACATTTGCATCCACAAAATTTTTACATATGGGGACAATCTTGAAATTTTCAGTTTATTTATTTTTAATTTATAGAAAGCCACAACCAGCATAGAAATTATTAAAGCATAAACACCAGAATTGACAGGATGGAATAAAGTTCAGGACCAACTGTCACTCAAAAGAAGCCATCCTGGGCTGAGAGACAGCTCAGCACTGCTCTTGCTGAGGACCTGAGTTCTTTCCTAGGCAACCTAGTTGGGTGGCTCACAAACTCCTACAACTCCATCTTTAGGAGATCTGGGACCTGAATCTTCTGCCCTCCACTGGCACCTATATACCCCGACATACAAGATTTTAAAAATAAAATAAATCTTAATAAGATCTCTCCTATAGTATTGTACTCTCTGGTTTCATGCTTCACTGCTAGGCAAGTCCCAAACTGGAGTCAATAAAGACTCAAGGGTCACCACAAGACAACTTGAGAAGAGAACACTCAGGAATGGCCCGTATTATCAAACGAGTCACATGTCTTCTGAGTGTTAGTTTCATGAGGCCTGATTCTGAGTCTAGAATTCTAGAAGTGTAGTTAGAGTTTCCCTGCCTGGCCCAGTCAGGACAAATCTCTCTTACCTGCCAGTCCCACAGTCACTGAGACCCAACCAAGAAAGCACACAGAAATTTACATTGTTTACAAACTGTATGGCCATGGCAGGCTTCTTGTTACTACTTCTTTTATCTTAAATTAACCCATTTCTGTTAGTCTATACTTTGCCACATGGCTCGTGGCTTACCGGTGTCTTTACATGTTGCTTCTCATGGCAGCGGCTGGCAATATCTCTCTCCTCAGCCTTCCTGTTCCCAGCCTTCTCCTCTTCTTTGTCCTGCCTACCCTACCCTTCCTGCCTGGCTACTGGCCAATCAGCACTTTATTTATTTTAACCAATCAGAGCAACACATTTGACATACAGAACATCCCACAGCATAGAAGTAATAATGATTCCTTGCTATAACCTGGGTACTGTCTTCCCATAAAGCAACACTTTCTCAATTGCACTCCAGCAGCCTGCATGGAAATGCTAGCTCTGAGGATACCGATGTCATCATCACTGTCAACCAGGTAACTTACAGTAGGAATCTGGCAAGTTTGTGGAAATCTTCACAACAAGGTCACCAGATAGACATATGACACACAGCTGAATTTGAATTTGAATTTTGAAGATGTTTAAGCATTTTTTAGTGTATGTGCACATAAACTATTTCATGGACACATATTCAAAGTGTGTGTTCTTGAGCTGGGGATGTAACTCAGCAATGAAGCTCTTATCCAGCATGCAGAAAGGCCTGCATTCAATCCTTAGTACCCTGTCTCCCCCCAACCCCCGCCCTCCAAAAAAGTTTACTGTTTTTTTGTTTGTTTGTTTTACCCAGGCATTGACTTTGTACTTGGAAAACTGGGCAGTCCTACTTCAAAAATCAGGGGACAAATTTACCCTGAGCTTTGCTGGCTGAAGACCTGAATCTTCATGGCACCACTCTGTGTGTCACTTGAACAGATAGCAAAGGAGGAAGGAGGCAGGCTTTGCTCAAAGTGCTGTGTAGAGACACCAAGGGCGGCAGCCTGGGATGACAGGCTCTCTCAGCTGCTGTAAAGACACCTATTCGCAGGTTCACAGCTTCTGAGCAGAGTGGGAACAGAGGATTTCTGAAGACACTTGGGACCACAAACAGCTGAAAGCATGGTGCATTCTCTGAGGAAGGAATGGAGAAAAAGAGGGAGAAGGTCACATTTGAGCTATACTTTGGAGGGAAAATGGATTGGATTGACTGCTGGAAAGGAAAGAGTCAAAAGGATGTCCCAAATCTGTCCTAAGCTCTGCAGGGAGAATAGCACCATTGACTTGGAAGGAAAAATCACTGGTCATGTGTTGTTGTGGCTGACATTCAATTTGAGATTCCTTTTAGTCAGTGAAGCAAATCTCTTAAACAAAGAGTGAGATTAAATATGGACCAGTATAGCACAGAAAGGACTTGGAGGAGAAAGAGGGAACTATAAAGTGGGTTTAATTCAATGGAAATGGGCATTACGTTAGGAAAAGGTGGACGTGAGGAATGATGGTGCTTCAGCTAATAGTGGAGGATTCAGGGGAATTAGAGTGAGGCAGCAGATGTCCCAAGTCTGCAGGACCTCCTGTGCTTCCCGAAGGGCTGAAACAGGAAGCGTTCCTGTGAAGACAGAGAACCATTGGCAGTGTTAGGTGAGGAATGGGGTAAATTTCAAGTCTGCCTTGTCTTTTCCTGTCATGTCTTCTGTGTTTAACACAGCCTGGTCCCTAACAAGCAGTTTGTGCAAGGGGCTTGTGGGAAATGAGTGGATGGCTAGATAGGCAAGCTCTCTGTGTGTAGTAAGATTTCAGGTAAGAAATAAGTAACAGGGCTCTTGCATGGGAGATGTTCAGATGGGAGAGGAAACTTTTTAAAATACAATGGGGAGGAAGTTGAAGATGTCTTCTACTGTCCCACCCAGTGAGATGCCAAGGGAGAGACAAATCTATCTAAAAGTTTAAACACAAATCTAATCCCTCTAGAAGGTACTGAAGATTTCAACTCACACCAGATAACTGAATTCAGTAGAGGACTGGATAATGGGATTAGGGAAAAGAATTTTTAAATATTCAAAAATCATCTTTGTGTATGTATGCATTTGTAGTTGTTTGTGTACATATATGTGCATTGTGTGTGCCTGTGTTGTTCACACAGATGTGTGTAAAGGATCTATCCACCTTGTTCTTTTCTACAGTCTCTTATTGAACCTAGAGCTCCCATCAGGCCAGGCTGGCTAGAAATTTCTAGAGACCTGCCTGTTTCTACCTCTCCAGTGTTGGGTTCACAAGCACACACCACCACGCCTGGCTTTTTATATAGATGTGGGTATAGAATGCAGGTCCTTATGTTTCTACGGCAAACATTTCACCTAGAAAGTTATCTCTCTAGTCCCTCAAAGTCCCATTATGCCACTAATTTATTAAATAATTTGATAGTCAGTAGTTTGTGAAAGCCAGGCATCATGGCACACATCCATACTGCAGAATAGGGGAGGCAGGGCCTAGGCGGCTTTGAGTTCAAGGCAATCCTGGGCCACACATTACACTCTATTTTTTTTAAGTTTATGCTTATTTTTCAATGTGTGTAGTAGTCCTGGTAGAACTTGAACTGACTGTATTGGTTTCTGGGGCACGATATTGATATCCAATGGGTAAGTGGATCAAAATCTCCCTTTTCTTTCTATTCTGTGGCTATTTCTGGCTAACCTCCATTTCCTGCAAAGCTCAGCTGTGCCAAGCACTTGCACACATGCAGATGTGTGTGTGTGCTGTAGTTTTGGGATCTAAAAGTGATTATTTTTTACTGGCAGAGCAAACCTGAAGGCTCTTTGCTCAGCATACAAAGAGGAGTACAGACGTGAAAAGGCCTCTGCAAATGTCAGCAAGCCTCGCTGGCACTCACTTGCTGTTGGCCTCAGAGCTCTCTGATTATGCACTCCTTTTATTGGATTGTTATTTTAATGGGACTTTTTAAAGGGCATTTTAATAGCCTCCTTGTTTCAACAGATACACATTGAAAAGCATTTGGAATACCTCCCAGTTGCAACATTTTGATCTTCGCATTTCTTAGAATTCTGACAACCTAGCAGGTAACAGTTACTGTGATATTATGCTGACACATTCCACGGCTGGCAGTTGCTGGATTTGCCCATGCCGCTTGTTGTCCAAATCCCATGGGCCAGAGATTTATTGCCTTTTCCTATTACCCACCTCTCCTTAGACATACTCCCTCCTTTTTGTTTTAACTCTTTGACTGATAACACTACAGTTTTAATTTTTGGTGCATCTAAACTGCACAGTGAATGCCCAGTGTAAAAAGAAACAGGAATTAGCTATAGAAATTCTTACGTTATGCATTTACCATGCTGTATAATTCGAAGAATCACAGATAGCTCATTTAAGGCCCATATATTTATTTTCTTTTCAATGTTCTGAGACATGCCATGCTCAGAATGGCCCGTGGACACAGATGGCTAAACTTTCTGAGAAGCTCGGCCCTGCAGAGAGATTCTGCTGAAGTCACTATGTCATTTGCCTTCTCCCAAACAAGAACTTAAGGAGTGAGAGGAAACTGCTCTTAAAGTTGCCTTCTGAGGGACATATAAGAAGAGCCAGATAATGCCAGGCGGTGGTGGTGAACGCCTTTAATCCCAGCACTCGGGAGGCAGAGCCAGGCAGATCTCTGTGAGTTTGAGGCTAGCCTGGTCTCCAAAGCGAGTTCCAGGAAAGGCACAAAGTCACACAGAGAAACCCTGTCTCGAAAAAAAAAAACAAAACAAAAAAAGAAGAGCCAGACAAGTGTAAGGCCCCTTAGCACAGAGCTGGCTTCTTTCCCAGCAGAGGTCACCTGCTTTCTGTAGAGGAAGCAAAAGTCAGCTATGGCATTCAATACCACCCTGTTGGCAGTGGAACCACCCGCCTCTGTTTCGGTGTTTCAGGCAGCAAGAGGAAAAAGACAAACAAGGGTTGTGGGAATTGGTACGCTGCTCAGGTGGGCCTGTCTAAGATGGCATTTGGTACAACTCAATCCTTCATTTATGCAACAAGGATTTATTGGGAACTAACTCTGAGCCACACACTGAACTGTGAATTCAAAGTACAGAGATACAAATGGGACTTGACCTTAAGCAAGTCAACTTGAAGGAGAGACAGAGCCATGTCAGATAAAGAAAGCCCACCCCAAAAGTTACAATCCAAGATCTGTGCGCTCACACCCTGAGAGCAGCAAGGAAGGCTGGCCTGGCCCAGCGAGGTGGCTTCTGTGGAGAATGACAACTGAATGCAATTGTTGATAATGAGGATATGGCCAGTTGATGGAGGCCATCTTGGAGGACAGAACGCTATGAGGAACACATAAGCAAATCTGTAACACACTGCATTCTTTGTTTTCTTTGGTGTGGGAGTTGTGGGCAAAGGGAAATGATGCTGAAGAAGACAGGCACTGAACAGCCCAGAAAACCTGGGGTTTATCACAAAGACCTATGTTGCCAATGAGCTCTGTTCTAGCCACAGGTAATTTGAAATTTAAATAAAAGTCCTTCAAGACATCAAAATTTAGTTCCTCAGCTGCTCTGGTCAGATTTCATGAGCCTGATAACTATGTGAATTTGGAGGCTGTCCTGAAAAAAATTCAAATGACAACAATTTTTATGTTGCATGAAGTTCTACTGGGCAGTCTCAAACCTGTGAGAGATTTTGTTCAGAAAAGTCAGAGTTTGGGCTTAGATTCTCACTCTTGACCTTGAAGCTCAACTTGAAAAGCATATAACCGATGCCAATTGTTCATGGAACTTCAGTTCTGGTCAGACAAGACGTGGAAAAGATAGTAAGGAAATCATGGGTCAGAGTGTGATAAGTGCAACTACAAAAAATAAAACCCTCAAACCAGGAAGGAGTGACAGGTGGTTGATGGGTCACACCTGTAAATAGGCTGTCCATACACTTGAACAAAGACCTGAAAGACATAAGAATTGAGGAAAGAAGGCTATAGACTACAGGAATGCCAAGAACAAGCTGTGCTTGAATGGCCTAGCCTATGTCATTGCATTATGAATTAAGATTTCATTTTCTTTAATTCATTGTACTGGTCATAGCACTCTAGAGAGTTAGAACAGATAGGTGATGGATGAATAGATGATAGATTGGTAGATTATAGATAGACAGATGATAGATAGATAGGTAGATAGAAGATAATAGGTAATAGATGAATAGACTGACAGATGGATTGAGATATATAGATATACACACACACATATATATATATATATATGAAGAAGAATGTAACTATGTATGTATTCATATAGAGTCTGCTTCTCCCCTCCCCTGGTTTTTGAGATAAGGTTTCATTATGTAGCCTTGGCCAGCCTGGAACTTGCTGCATAGATCAGAAGACAAGTTTCAAACTCATAGAGATCTGCCTGCCTCTGTCTCCCAAGTGCTGGGATTGAAGGCATGCACCACCATGCCCACCAAGAGTCCTCTTTGAAAGGAATTGGTTCATATAATTATTCGAGTATGTGTCTTGACAGTCTAGAACACAAAGGCAAGTAGGCAATTAAGGCAGGAATTAATGTAAGGTCTTGGTGCAGAATCTATAGTCTGGGAAATTTGAGCTTTTGCTCTTAAATTGGTTAGAGGAATCTTAATCACATTACTTACAATTTACTTAAAATCAATGGACAATATGATAATCGTGTCTACAAGACATCTACACAGTAGCATCTAGGCTCATGTGTATCCAGTAACTGTATGCTATATCCTAGTCAAGCTGAGGCAAAGATCCAAACACCAAACCCTTACTTTACAGATGAGGAAGTTGAGGTTTATAAAGACCAAAAATCTTACACTAAGTATTTTCATGGAGAAGAGAGACACTAATATACCTTCAATTTACTTGTCAGCAATTTTTTATAACTCTATCAATGTAACCCCCTAAGTTAGGGCACATGCAACTTCTGTTTTGTTATGTGTACTAAGTTCAAGATTAAAAGAAAATAGGTGTGGGTGCACACTTAGCTAGCTCACAGTTGAACTAGCCTCTTGAATGGAGCTGAAAGTCCCCTGGAGAGATGCTTTCATTGTGGCCCAGTGTTTGCACATTTTATAGGATCGCAATACATTGACAAGTTAATAGGATAGGTAAAACAGATGAGTCTAATAGAGTGGTTTTTAAAGAATGAAAGATGTGTAATTTTGTCTAACATTTTTTTCTTAGAATTAAGTTTCCTTAAATTTATCTGACCACCCATGTAGTTTCTTGAGACTACACAGACAGTCATTGTCTATGTCTAAAATGTCACCTTGAATAGATACCAAAGAAAACAGTCCAATTAAGAAAGGTACTGCTGGAACAAACCTTTTACTTATAATGTCATTTTAAATAAATTTAATTATTATGAGCTATTATTAAGTATAAAATTGAGCTATTTGTAACATTTAATAACTATCAAGTTAGAATTGTGTTTTACTCTGTCACCACATTTCATGAAATGTTGATGTTCCCGCGTGAAATAGCTGATCTTGGTTGTCAACTTGACTGCACCTGGAATCAGCTACAACACTAGCCTCTTGTCACTCCTTTGAGGGATTCTTTCTAGTCAGAATATTTGAAGAGGAAGACCCATACTCAATGTGGACTGTACCTTCTGGTGGCAGCTGAGACCAAAGATATGGGAGAGAGAAGCTTGGCCTCTGGCCTGCCTGCCCATGCTCTTGCTGGCTCTTGGCTGTTGCTGCAACATTCTGTGTCCCATACCAGCACCATCTTCTACTTTTCCAGTCCTCCAATGTGGACTGAAGTCCAGCAGCTCTGGAAATCCCCTGAGCCTTTAAATGTTGGATTTCGACTGCTGAGACATCCAGCCCATGTGCTGAGCCAGATTCACGGCTTCTCCAGTGTGAGACAACCAGCCAATCTAATAAGCCTGTGTGTGTGTGTGTGTGTGTGTGTGTGTGTGTGTGTGTGTGTGTGTGTAATAGATACACACATTATATATGACATATATAGTAATATACACATATAGTACATATAATATACGCATACTGGAATATATCTGTATATCCCTATATATGCTTTGAATATATATGTGTGTATATATATTCCTATCAATTCTGTCCCTTTAGAGAACCTTGACTAATAGAGCACATTGCTACTGCTTTTCATTATCAGTAACATTGTCATACCCTCAAATAGATTTTTCTATCATCTAATATGGGTATGAGAACACTTAACATGTAATTTTCAACTCCAATCTACTTTTTTATTTAAATGCAGACATATAAAATATTATCAACTGATGTTTGCAGAGCCATTTATCTCAAGCCGCATGAAACAATTGATATTACTTTAATGATTGTAATCTGAGCCATAGCTTAATATATTCATGAGCACCCCAGTTTAACCTGTTCTGTGCCTCTCAACATTGCAAATTATGCAAAATTTCATAATTATAAGACCTATTTAGTCAAGAATGAATAACTACATTTGTTTATCTATGAAAAGAACAAGATTTTTCCTTTTTATCCACTATTAATACTTTCATGTGTTAAATTACACATTTTGTATAATTATGCGAATTATGTTTTAGCATAAAATACTTCATTTTTTTCATGAGTTTACCTCTTTTAACATTTAATTGTTTTTAGTTGCATGTATATGTAGGGGGTTTGGGTAGGTGCATGCCTGGATATGGGGTCATCCACTCGGCATGGGTAACCTACAGCAATTACCTTCCCCCTGCTGAACCAACTTGTTGGCCCCCAGTGATTGTATTATAGTGAAGACGTAACTCTTGGGTTAGTTATGTACAATCTAAGAGTTTATCCAAAGTAGACACATGGAAATTTGACATCCAATATTTAAGAATGAATTTATGTTGCCTTCTTCCTTCAACAGCAGTGGTGGGTAGATAGTATTGCATCAGTTTTCTTTCTGTTGCTAACATTATAAACATTTCTGCACTGGTTTCTAGGATCCAAATTTACTATGGAGAACTCTGAAATAATTCTTCCAAAGATGGCTAAAACTTTTGGTCTTAATGCTTAACAAATTCTTAATTTATATTTGAAACCTAAAACTTTTCCTCTAGTGTATTTTCAACCCGATTCCTTACGTATTTCTGGTGTGTTGATTCATATTTTCCGCTGTATTACAGTAATTTTCTTCACTTATAGCATTAAGTAGTTTTCCTGGTATTTTGTAGTTCTTTCTTCAAGTTATCTATGGTGTGCACATTGGATTTTCTTTGCTTCTCCATTACTGTCTATGTTCTTCACTAGCTGATACTTAAACTATTAAAATCATTTTCATTTTTTTTTATTGTTGTCTGTAACTCAGATGTGTCTTTACCTAGGAAAAGCCTGCTTTGCTGACATCTCCTAAGAACTGTATTCTGTTTTCTCTGGTATTCAGAGGTGTATCATGCAGGGTTTCCCACATCATGTGCAGGAATACATTAAAGTATTTCTTTATTTCCCAATACTTACTGAATCTCCCTACTCCTATATTTCTTATACCTAACCAAGCCAAACATTTTTCTTTAACTCTGAATATTCTTTTCAATCTTACCTTTTCACTCTATTTGCTTTTACAGTACTCTTACTGGATATGTTGTATGGATATGATGTGTTAAGATTTCCCAGTATATAATCTCCCCCTTCTTATTTTTATTTCTCTTTATTTGTCATTCTTTACAATTTTCTTACCAGTATATATTCTCAGTAGGGACACTCCAAATACTTCTTGATAGATTTGAAACCAAAAAAATAGAAAAAAAGGAAATAATCATTATCTCATTTCTTTCCTCCAGCGAAGTTTCTCAGCTCATCTAAATCAATTTTCCAATAGCTCAAAAACCAAAAACCTATTGTCAAGAATAATATCAAATTACTACTAGTTTAACATATTACTGTTATATAAACAGCAAAGCAATGAATATTACACCACAGAATATGAACAACCTTTGAATTCTTGCTTTACACCATCTAGAAACTTGAATATTCTATAGACATCTGCACTGAAGGTAATTTTCTTCCTTAGTTAATGCCATTAACAAATATGACTTGTGGCCTTCATGGATTATCACACTGAGAAAGGTTAAACATATTGGCATTTCCATTTGTCTTCATATAATTGTTCCAGGCTGAGTAAGTTTGGAACGTTCTTATCTTAATAACTGGGTGCCTTAATTTCTTCTCCAGTTACTGTAAAAAAAATAGTCTGACAAGCAACTTAAAGGAGAAAGGGCTTATCCTGGTTCATAATTCAAGGGACAGTCCATTGTGGGTGGGAATCAAGACAACAGGAATTTCGGGCAGCTGCTCACAAACATCCACAGCCAGGGGCAAGAAAAGGATGAACGCATGCCTAATCACTCTCTGCCAGCTTTCTCACTTTATACAGTTCACAACATACAGACTTGGGAATGGTACCTCCCACAGTAAAGATGAGACTTCTTTGTACATCAATTAACTGTCATCAAGACAGTCTCCCACAGGAGTGCCAAAAGGTACATCTCTTGGGTGATTCTAGAGTCTGTCAAGTTGTCAACTAACCCTAACCATCAGAATACTTCAAATACTTTCAAGTTATTTGATTATCTTTTGATTTATGAGATTTTAGACATACAAAGTTACACACATATCCATTTTACATTTATCATCTTCAAATTTTTTTAAATCCTCCCCTACTTACTTATGGATTGAGCAAATATATGTTTCTACTTTACATGTCTCTGTTTGTTACATTACCACTATTATTTACTTGAACTAATTTTAACATTTAGAGGCATTTATAGTCTAAATGTATTCTTTCAACTAAATAAAATGCAGTTTTTTATAACATAAAATTTTTACACACTTCATTCATTATTAATGGATTTGACATGCTTCTTTTAAATAAAAGTTAATTATGTAGGTATGCATGTGTGTATGCATTTACACACACAAAAATTAACCTATGTTTTTTAAACAACTGTGGAGACAGTTCTACACAAATATAATGATATGTTTTCATAGTCAGTATGCATATTGGCCAAACATCTTCCCAAATATTCTATCTCACTATTATTCTTTCAAAAAATATTGATTGTTTTTTAAAAAATTTCATCCATAGATACAATTATCTTACTCTCTAAGAAACATCCTTTTGAGTTATTTTTAATGGTTTTGGGTCATCATCATAATGCATATTTGTGGATAAAACATGATATCTGATGTATATTCAGTGCTTTCACGGTAAGCATCAAACATTTTATTATGCTATGATACCATGGTACCCTCTGGACATTTGTATGTAAACTAATACTGTGGGATGTCTTGTTGAGACCGTTTGAGAAACATGAACTGTTTTATTCGTCTTTTGGAGATCCACAATGACCATGAACATATACAAACAGAATAAATTACAGAGTAAATAAGTTTATGAAATGATAAGCCAGTGCTCCTCAATTTTTAGTTATTAGCAAAGCAGCAAAATGGCTGCCATGACTTTTCTGTTCTAAGCTCACTATTTCCTTTGGCTGCTCTAAGGTCCTTGTCATCACCCTTGTCTGCATTACAAATAATGCTCAGATAAATTGTAATGCATAGGAGTGTCTCTAGTTGGCAAAGATGAATAGCTAGAGGCAGGGCAGAGATGCTCAATTTATGTTATGTCAGATCCATCGGCAAGGTTTCCATCCCTTCATGTTGAGTAGCTAATGGAGTGACTGCAGCTGAGGGAAGGAGAAGCTGGGCATGGTGTCTGAGGCTTCTGGGAAGCCGTCTTTGCAGTTAGTCTGCAACCTGCAGAAAGTGGGTCATTTCACCACTGAGGTGGCTCTGGGTGGCACTTCAGAGACACTGTGGTGAGTGAACAGACCCCTCATTCATCTTGAGGAAGATAGTGTTTTTCCTCCCTGTGATAGATTCATCCTGCCCAAGCTGTCCTTCTGGCTAGGTGTGACTTCCTAAGGGATTTTCTCTGGATTCGCAGAAGGTTTCCTGCATCCCAAGGAAAGCCTGACTCACCCACAGTCCTGTCAGGGTGGGGTTAGTATGACTTGGATGAGCTTCTATGACAGTAGTTTAAGGCAACTTAAATCAGCTGCCTTCAGGAGACATGGAAGGCAGGACATGGAAGCGGTCCCACAGATGTGCTAACAGGGACAGTTGAACCTTCTCTCAGCGTCTCCTTGGTGGTCTCATTGGATGACACCTCATGGAACTTGAAAAATACTTTTTTTTTTTTACTCTACAATTCCCTATTTCCCTCAGCAGCCTCTCCAACCTGTTCAGGTCGCCAGATAGCCTGAAAGCTAATACCTTCATAGAACTCACAGTGCTTCAAACAACTGGATCCCAGCCTAGAACCAGCTCCTCAACTTTACATTGTAGTCTGGCACAAAAATACAACAATTTCTTCCTTTTAATGTCATATATTGTGCTCTTTATCACTTAAGATTCACTAGCAATCTTGTTCTATTTCATGCCACCCATGGAAGAGGAATGTGAAGTCCTATACAGTGTCACTCATGTGCCAACACAAACACATATCTAATTTCTGTAAACAAGCTGAGTGATGGGGCTGTCTACTCCGTAAGTAGCCTCAAGGAAGCTAAGAGTTTGTTTGCTATTCCCTAAAGCAAACAGTAGCCAGACGCCTGATAAAGAAACCATTACTGGGGCTGGTCAGGGAAATGAGTTAGAGAGTCCCAGAGAGGAAGAAAAGAAACATAGAGAAACAATTTACCAGGATGTTGGAATCCAGGTCAAACTCTTAACAGACAAGTGATTTACTCCATCCTCAGTGGCCTATGGCAGAACAGCAATAGTGCTTACTCCCCAGGAATGCCCTAAGATTGATGTATGCAGGCCATTATCATGCTCAAGGATATTATATTATAAATAATATACCATATTATAAATGCAGCAACAACTGTGGCCTAACAGAGGTCACTGAAATTGGAAATGTGATGTTCATGAACAGTTTCCAGATAAAGAATCCATAACGTTCACCAAGTTTTCCAAATAATCTTATGCTCCCATGGGATACTAGAAAGCCTTTGGAAAATATTGAGAACGCCCCATTGAAAGGCAATCTTCTAAACAACAATGTTTTCAAAAGTGCAAAGACAACAGTTTCCAAGTTGTCATACTTGGTGAGAATGTACACAGTAGTTTGCACTTTTTAAAGTATCATGTCCTTCTTAACTAATTTAAATAGCACCCTTCTACTCCTCCAAACTCAGTCTATCCCCTTCAGTGAGTCAACTTACTGATGACTTAGGTACCATCTACAATGTCTCTCTTTGCCGAGCACATCTGATTTCCTCAGCTTGCTAAAAAACAGGGTGTTGATCCTGCGACTTCCTTCAATATTCTTACCTGCTTTGTACAAGGTCATTAAGAAACAAATAGCTATCACCAATAATGACTTTTATAGAGGTACACTTGTATGTAGAATATGATGGAGTTGTTGGTAAGACCCATGCCTTGCCTTGGACTATGCCCTGTGCATTTCACAGCCTCCATCATAGGACAAATACTTCATAAATGAAAGAAGACAATAGATTAAACTGGTAAGCCCATGGGGAAGTATTGGAGAAACAAGCCCAGCATCGAGTATAGCACAGCTTCCAAACAGTGCATTGTTATTTGGGATACATTTTCATCAGATTGCTGAAGCTGGAGTTTAAAGGATTAGCTGCTGCTAGAGTCTACCCGAGAAAGAAGAAGTCCAGATCCCACTTGCATTAGTTAGCCTCTACTGGTCCTACATGAAGCTCCTCACACACTGAGTTGAATACTAACAGAAGGCTCTCAGGAGCACCCCCAGCAACCGGAATAAGAGAGGAAAGAACCTAAAAATGTAAAGAAATATACAGCAGCACAGAGAGCAGATTCTTTAATGTGGTGGCGGTGCTGGGAGAACAGGGCCATGTGCTTGCCCAAGGCCACCACACAGTGCCACTAGAGCTGTTGATGGATAAGCTGTGTCTGAAACCTCTGCCCTCTCAAGAACTGTGTCAGCAGCACCAAGCAACTCATTTGGTGCATGTCTGTCTTCAAATTGCTCCAAGCAAAATTCTGATAAGCACAACTTAACTGGAGGGAAAGGCTATATATGCATTTTTCATTTAAACACAGCACAAGTGGAAAACCACAGGACGTACACAACAGAGGGAGCAGGAGACAGATATGCTTTGGAGAAGCCAAACAAGCTTGCTGGCTTGGTGGTGCAAATACTAGGCAGGGCACAGAGTCTAAGGAAATGAGGGGGAGGCATTGGGAATGGAGGTGAGTCTCTCCTGGAAAATCAAACTGTTGCTATTTTTCTCCCACAAAAGAACCTTTCTGCTCAACTCCTATAGACATTAGCTGAAGTGAAAGTCCTAATGGCTGCCTTTGGGCCAGTGTATTTACATGAAACAAAATTAGGTTAAGAAATGAGGCTATGTGAGTCCTATTGAGTCCTTAACAAAGTGAGGAGTGGAGCCAGCCATGTTCTGAGCAGACAACGGAATCTTGGAGACCAGCTTCAGCCTTAAAATGGGTGAGAAACAGAACACACCTGTGTGACAAGGGAGATGAAGCGCTACCGCCTTCTTCAACTGTGTTTCAGAGTTAGGGTTCCATGTGGTGTTAGCAAGTCATATGTAGAAGATCCTTTACTTCCTTTGAAGCTTGTACATACATTCAGATGAACACACTAAAGAAGCAAGCTCAAAGCAAGAATTTACTCTGAATACTTGAATAAATTTCCCAGTGTATGTTAAACAAAAATACTGCTTCTACTAAAATTATATAAATGTATCTGTGCAAATACATACAGTACATACTACATGAAGGACGTACTAGGGAACAATATAGAGAGATTAGATGGTGTGTCCCATATTGTTAAGAACCACAATGCAATTATTCCTCACAGACTGTAAGTCATACTGCTGAAACAAAAATCTATCTCATCATAAAATGTCTTTCTCTTTATCAAACACAATATTTATTCATAATTCCTGACAAATAAAGCTTATATTGGGACATGTTAATATAGAAAAGTATTTCATAATCATAAATGAAAATCATGAAACAAAACAAAATATAGAGTAAAAACCAAAAAGTTTCAGAACAGTGTGAGAACCATGGTCCTATTAATGTAGGGTAATTAACATATTTTTAGATAAAATTTTTAAACACAGAATATTATTTTCTTTGGCATGTTTAGAGTCTGACCCATTTTCTAAAGTTTCCAATCATTTAAATTTCTATTAGGGTTATAACTGTAGCCAGACACCTTCAGTGAGTGACAAGCGCCCTTGCTAAGCCAGTGTTGAATGCTGAATATTGAATGTCATGAGAAGTGCCTCAGGCTCTTATTTCTACACCTAATTAGCACACCTGAAACTATCTACTGGCCTGAGCTTTGAGGAACCTCCTTAATTAGTGTGGTGTATGACACAGGGACCCAGGCGGGAGCCATGGATTCCTAGGCTTTTCTGGGGCCCCAACTTCAGGTTAACTGAGTATGTTGAGTGTATGATGAGTGTCTCTTCTTCCCTCCTCTGGTGAACCAAAGCTGGTGGACACATGAGAACTCGGCAGATAACACCCTTCCTCCAGAGGGGGCTGGGGAAGAGGTGTGGTTCTTAAATCACTATACCTCTCCCCATTTATGGACCCAGAACCAGGTGTGCACAAGGTTCACAAAAAGGAGAGAAGTGAAGGGTTGTCAAAGCCCACAAGACGTGTAGTGCCACAAAGTGTACACATGTAAGTTATCCACACAGGATAGCTGTGTGTCTGTGTGTCTGTGTGCCTGCATGTCTGTGTGCCTGTGTGTCTGTGTGTCTGTATGTCTGTGTGACTGTGTCTGTGCCTGTGTGCCTGTGGGTATGTGTCTGTGTGCCTGTGTGTGTGTATGTGCCTGTGTGTGTGCCTATGTGTGCCTATGTGTCTGTGTGCCTGTGTGTCTATGTGTGTGTCAGTGTGCTTGTGTGTATGTCTATGTGCCTGTGAGCATGTGCCTGTGTCTGTCTTCCTGTACCTCTGCTCCTGTGTAAATCACTTATAAAGCATATAGACAGAGAAAGATATCTGACTGAGCACAGATCCTAAGAGGAGGCCTGCTTTCTGGTTAGCTAGATGGCTAATATAGAGGAAAAGTTAAAAAATAAATAAAACAGTATATAATTGAGTTCTGACTGCCTGGATAGAGTCTGGCACAGAGCCTGGAAAATAGGCACTTAATACGTGTTTATTGAATTTAATTAGATCTATAAGCCATCAGAGGGCTAGACAGGAGAACTCTACTGAGTTAGACAGGAAATGAGGATTCTTAATAGGCAACCACACACCAAAACAATGGCAGAGGTGGTGAAATGAACCTTTGGAAAGTTGGAGAGAGGACAATCCGAACGTTTGAAATAACGGAAACCCAGCAGTTACCATTAATAGACAATGTGAGCCTTTATCTTCTGAGATGGTAAATGACCACCAGAGTAAGGCCTCAGGGTAATGGCTCCTGGCCAGAAAGATGAGACCTAAGTGAGGCAAAGTGACACAAAGTCACATTTGTTCCATGTTAAGCACGACACCATCACCCTACAGAAGTTGCAGGGTTTGATGGCCTGCTCAGTGTGAAAGCTTAAGGAACCACACTTGAGATTCTGAAAGCAATTCCTTTATTCTTAGAATCCAGTTGGATAGTCTGCCCATCTTAAGAAATACATTATGGTGACAATAATATAATTTTATCCTCATACTGTAATTAAAAGTAATACACAATTTTACTTGGCACACTTTAAACTGTTAACTGAAGTGAAACTAAAAATTGTCTGTGTGTCTGTACATTCACAGGTCTCTTAGTACTTGGAGACTCCTGTGTAATATACGCAGTCTAGCTGAATAGATGAACTGGAAGGTTGGATAGCACTGGTCTGGAGAGGTAAGCTGATGGAGAACACACTGTTATCACTACAGTGATGAGGGGGAGAAGACAAGATGGTGGTGTGTGTCAAGATGGATAACAAGTCTTCTCCACAGGAATTTTCACTGTCTAGTGTTCATATTGCCAACATCTAATGAGCCTGACCCCTGGACAGCCCCCATTATATGGTCAGAGTCTTGTACACATCAACTTCCTGCTTAAATATCAATGCACAGTTCAGTTTCCTTGGCTGTAAACAGCAAAAGTCTTAGTGCATTACATCAGAGATGAGAAGACAGAACTACCTAATATGTAACTCATGTGCCTCTCTTCATCACAGAGGCTCAAACACAGAGCCAAAAGAAGAGCTCACTTCTGTCACGGGGTAGAAGTTACATGTCAGTTATATGAGTTAGGCCAGCTAGCCGTGTTCTTTTGAATATGTGTTCCCTGCTTGACTGAGAAAGCAGAGCCTAAGGAACATGGCTCTATACATTTTGGCTAACGTAAGCACAATGCTAGAAGAATGTGGTTGTGGATCTTTGCTTTTCGTTATTGTTTACAGTGGAGATCTAAAGAACATTTTTGAACCATGGCTTGTGTAAGCTGGGTTATTCATTAGTCATGGAGTGCTATAAACTCAAAGGAAAAAAATCTGATTAGGAGTAGAGGAAGAGAAAGCTTGCTTATATTTTCTATTACACTTTTCTTAGATTAATATGCCATTCTCCCTTTTTTTCATATAATATAATCCAGGCCCTTCACATTCCAACACAATTTGTACACATTGAATTTCACCCTTCATTTCATTTCATCAAGGCATTTTTGATTCTGAAATAATGACTCTAGATAAGAAAATTCCCCTTGAAACAGGCCCACACCACACATTCTGGCAAGGCCTTTCCAGGGCAGAGTAGGACTTAGTATCAAGACTTGTTTTCCTCCCAAAGACAGATACCACCAGTTACCCCGCTTTTGCAATGGAAATCATCGAGTGGCCACTGAAGCCAGCCACAGAGGATTTGGCAAAACAGTGCAGCCTCTGCTCTCTCCTCACCAGCGAGAACGCTACCACAGTTTTCCATCTGTTGGTGACCTCCATCCCAGATTACCTCAATGCCCTTTCTTGGGGCTCTGGCTGAGGACCTCCCAGAAGCTCCAGCTGCTGGCACAGAATGCCTTGGTTGTCTATCTCGTAGCGGTCATGCTGACAAAACTAAGCTCTAGGGCCCCATGTGGCTGGCTGCCCCAAGTCCTTCCACCAGCCAGAGTCACAGGGTTTTGGAAAACACGTTGAGCCCATTCATGCATTGTAAGTTCTGAGCATTCACAGAAGTCCACCATTTCTAAGCAAGGAGGAGGATTAGATGTAACTACTGGGAGAATGGACAGATGGTAAGGGAGCTTGGATAAGTCATAAAGCAGTGACTGGTTAGAAATGATTGAATTAGAAAGCAGTCTGAAGGCATGGTTCTCTCTGAAAATTGGCTATAGACAAGTCTGTCAGTGGAGGCCGGAGAATCCACAAGATGGTCCCTCAGTCTTGAGCCTACCAGCACAATGACAAAATTTTGAAGACAATGAGCACAAAACAGTACTCTTGAGTCATTGTGCTTCTGGTCATCACTGGTAGCTAAGGTTGCTAAGGTTGTTGCCCACCATCCCAGACTGATGGACTATGGCAACCTGATAAGAAATATCAAAATACAATGTTTCATTATGAAACCTTTTATCTCCAAAGTTTGTTTCTGTAAAGTTCTTGCTTGTGAATTGGAGGCAGATCCTCCAGTGTTCCAGTCACAACATGGATAGCGCTGATGTCGTCGGCCATCACGTCACTTCATGTTCATCCAAAAGTTTTGGATTATTCCAAAATGGATGTTAGGAAGTAATCTGGAAAGTGTAATTGAGAAGAATTGAACTAATTCTGTTATTTCACAATGTGAAGGTTTGCTAAATTACTTCACTCAGGCCCATCATGTTGATGGCCCTGTTCTTGGAGAAATCAGTTAGTATTACTGTCAGCAAAACTGAATTGTACTGAGAAACAACCACCCATATGCCAACTGAAGGGTCAGCATTGGGGCTGCAACCAACAATCATAAAGAGTTGATAGAAAGACTTCACCTGGCACTAAGGGGAAACTACCCAAGAAATAATATAGAGTCTTGTCTTCGGAATCAAGACATGACTGTAAGTCAAGTAAGCTCGACAACACGAGAAGTGTAGTTAGCTCTGTTCACATGACTAGTGTTTTATGCTCCTACATATATTTGGGAGTAAAGGTTATTGTTCATTAGTCAGTGATTCCTGGGAGATTTATGAAAAAGGAATCAGACAATTGGGTATATTCAGTGGAAATAATAAAATAAAAAGTGTCTTACATAAAATAATAAAATAAAAAATTAAAGCTTTTTTTTTTTTTTTTTTTTTAAGAGATGTATTGCCAAAATGTCACATATAAGATGAGCTTTGATCAAGTTAGGAACTATTTATTCCCAAGGCTCTTAATCAATTTGTGGGGTTTGGACCCTACCTCTTCATTACTCCTTCTACATAACACACCCCAATGTGGTCCCCACACTGCTGTCAGCCTGTAGTCAGGTATTCAGTGACAACTCCAGGAGTTATGGTGAGGGTGATGAGTCTGCCTCTCTGGCAACAACATTGTTCCACACCAGGGTCCATTTCCCTCGCATTCACTTGCATCTAAGCAGCCCTCCCAGTCAGCACACAACGAATGTCACATTGGCTTTTCTAGATCTTTTCATAATGTTCCAGTTGACTGAGATTTTTGAAAGGTCTGGAGATAAGCATTAGTCCATAGTTTGCTAATGATCTGAGGCAAAGGTAGACGGGAACTACAAGAGAGATCCCTGCCCACATGTAAAGCAAAATGCAGATTTTGTGAAACAAAATGTTAGAAAGCCTAACTTTAGCTTCTCCTCTCTTTGTTTCTGTAATTTATTTCTGAACACTGAGGAAAACAGTGACTGCAGCATTCACTTGTTTCACTTAACATGAAGATGAAAAACCTCATCCATCCTTCCCTCCCTCCTCCTCCCTTCCTTCCTTTTTCCTCCCTTCCTCCCTCCCTCCCTTCCTTCCTTTCTTCCTTCCTCCCCTCCCTCCCTCCTTCCCTCCCTCCTCCTTTCCTCTCTCCTCCTTCCTTCCCTCTCCTTTCCCTCTTCCTTGCTTCCTCCCTCCCTCCATCCTTTCCTTCCTTCCTTTCTTTCTTCATCCTTCCCCTCACTTCCCCCATTTGTCTGTAATTTTGGTTTTTGTGTTAATCATTCACTGGTTTGGGGGCTAAAGTCTAGCTCATCCTATGATGTGAGTTCTGTCAAATGTCTTCAAAGTGGAGGATTAGCATTCAGACTCCCAGCAGGAAGGTGGAAGAATGAGGGGAGAAGGGAGGGACAAGGGAAAGGCAGGAAAACACAATCTGTCCCAGTGGCCTCATTTGTAACCCTAGTCAAGTTTTCCTCTTCATTCTTGACTTTGTTCAAAGTGGACTGCCAGCTGTGAGCTTCATGATCTGTAACGCACGCTGTCTGAGGAACCTGAATGACCTCAGGGAGGCTGTTGGGTCACAGGAACTTCACAATTGCTGCATCACCCAATAGAGGAACAGAACTTATCAATATTAGCATTATCAGCCCCAAAGAAGCCAATGCAAGGAACTGCACAGCAGTTAGAACTAACAAATAGATCCCAAGGTGAGAAGTATTAATAAAAAAAGAACATTTTAACGTCAGTCCTTTAATAGCCAGTTAGAAACTATAACCTAGTATATTTTAACCAGAATGACAATTCGCATTTCTAAGATAATTTTATGCAAAATAGTTTATCAATTAATAAAATGATTATTTACAAAACTAATAGCTTGGGAATGGCTGGGGGTGATTCATTGGACAGACAGAGGGATAAGCCCAGATGAGGAAGGATAAAAGCCATGGCAAGGTTTTAGGGTACCAAGTCTGAGTGGAAGGGCAGGAAATAGACCCGGTGTAGGAGCAGCTCTAGATAAAAGATGGGTGCATTCTCCTTTTATCCCATTTGTTGGCTGTTGCTTTCTGGTAGAGATTAAATGCGTCCCACAAATGCCCTTAGGCCATGGCTAGTGGTTAAGATATTTTCTTTCACAAAGAAAGAGGATCATATCTAGGTAAACCAGATAAATGATCTGTCCCCATAAAGTGAAAAGGTCACCCGCCCCCAAGTAGATGTCTTAAAGGTAGAAATTCTTCTGAAATGAAAAGGTTGGTCTATTATAATCCTATTCAAAATTCCAATGAGATTTCTATTAACTCATTAACAGAGAAAACAACTTTAAAAATTAAAAGTTAATAGTAAAATGGAGGTACATGTAGTTCTCATTGTTAAAATACTTACACAGGGCAAGAATTGAAAATATTCATCGATGACTACAAATAGTTCAGGAAGGGAAAGTTAAGGTCAGATTCTTACCAAGGTCAAATTATAAACAAGATGAAAAACAGCAAATGATAAGGTCTTAGAGTTATAAATCACTAATTAAAATGTAAATATTAGTTTCATGAGAAATCTTTCACTCATGTTTTCTCATACCACAGAGTTAATTGTATGCATGAAACTATGCAAAAACAGATAGGTGTTTATATATATTTGGATGGGGAAGGTCTTTCTAAAGGATAAAAATTAACAAAAAAGAAATACAAAAGTGGGATAGATTCAAATACACAAAATTATAAGGAAATTTAACATATTATAATCTTAAGAGAGAGAGAAAAGAGCAAATCTAAGCAACTTAGAATCATAGTTTTAAAAAACCAGAAACGAGGGTCTGGAGAGATGGCTGGGCAGTTAAGCGTGCTTATTGCTCTTCCAGAAGACCCAAGTTAGGTTCCTAGCTCTCATTCTGGAGAGCTGACCACCACTAAAGTCCAGCTCCAGGGGATCTGACTCCATCTTGCTGTGTGCTCACATGCACAAACTCACACAGAGACTCACATATTCACATAATTTTTAAAATATGAATAAAATATTTTTAATTAAGCAAACAAAAACCAAATGCCCACCACAAACATTTGAGAAGCAGGCACAGGTCTGTATCCTGTAGGTTATTGAGTAGGGTATATCCTCTGACATGGCCAGGATCCCACATGCAGAAGCATTTTATTTTATTTTTTAAGGAAAAAAATTGTTTTCACTAAAGTAACTATGCAAAACTGCGGGATCTTCCCCTTTTGAAAGATGAGCCACGCTGTGTAGGCTTCCGAAAGCATCCCAATACTGTGTGTTCAATCCATCTTAACCTTGGCAGCATCTGATCCCTCTGTCGGTTCACTGTGTTTTAGAGCTCCACATTGTCTTCTGCCTTTCACTTGCTGTTTGGTTCCCTGGCTTCCTGAGTTCCCAGACTCAAGCACCCCAAAGTTCTGTCTCACACCAAATACTCTCTTGCTTATTCTAATCAGAATTTCTAGCTCCCTTAACAAGACCTATTTTGGGCACATATGTTCTCCTACCTAACTAGGTCACAGGGTTCCTTTGTGAGACTTTTCCTGGAAGTACAAAGACCTCTATAAAGGGAGTAGGTGGAGCATCCCACATCAGCTGTGAGGACTTCTCAAATCACTTTGTCCAACCTCATGATCCGTTTCAATTTGCCTGGCTCTTCACTTTCCTCTTTTAAACCAATTATGCTACATTTCCTAAATTCTAAGAAATGCTATTTTCCATTTTAGTATTTTTGAAGTTGAACCTTTAAATGAATTTGCCATTATATATTACATTGTATCCCTCCTAATTGAAACATAGCAGTCCTTTCAAAAGAGGCAATGGGCTTATCTTTTTATCAAACTTGAAAAACATAAAGCAGCCATTCATTAAAGGTTACTTTTTCCAATGGAACAATCTCTCCCTTATGGAGGAAAATGTAATATAAAATAAAATCTTAGTAAAATATTGTTTAAGTGTTCTTTAACCTTTGAATGATCCTTGTACACTTCTAAAGGATGTACATAATAAAATTTCCTTTCTGGAATTCTTAGGAAAGCCATTATAGATGATCTGGAGATGCATTTAACCACTTAGACCTTAGAAGGAGATTCTCTTGCTAAGCGACACTTACTTTGATGAAAACAAACAAGCTGCCATTCAGTGAAGTGCATTTATGGGGCAACACGATTGTGTCTGTCTGTACCAATTGCTCAGTGCCCACACTGCACACCTGTCATTAAGAGCTTTGCACATTGCCAGACTAGGTGTTAGTATGAACTTAACACTTGGTCCTTTTCAAAAAAAGGGGGAGAGGGAGGCCTTGTTGGCCAATATCCAACCTTCACACGACCTGAATAATTAGATGCAGAGGGAAGAAGAGATGCACACGGGTTCTCCCTACAGAGAACCCCTAAAATTCGGCTCATGGAAAACAGACTCCATAAGCTCCTGCATGGGCTTTAAGGAAATGTCCAGCTGGCACCCAGACCTTTGAAGTAGAATAGTGATGGTGAGGAACAAGGTCAGGAATTCGAATGACAGAGGTCACTGTCTGGATGAAAAGGTACAGAGATTGTATTGGGAAAACTAGTAGTCAAGCTGTTATTTTTCTAGAGAAGTCAAACACTTGAGTTTCTCTAATCTATGCAATCTTTAAAAATATCCTACCTTCCCACTAATGCCTTGTGATCCTCCTGCATGCAGAAGGATGGTGTCGAGGGAAAGAAGGGAGTGTGAGCACCAGAAATACCAGGCCGACCTCAGCCTGAGTATGGACCCTGCACTGAGGGTGGCTGTGGGCATTGAAAAGGACCAAATAGAGAGGGCGGGTTTCTGAGAAGGAAGCAAAGCATTTCAAACATGTGTTTACTTATTCCTTGCTGAGGAGTTCTTAGGGAGATGCTGTAGGCAAGAAAAGCAGAGGAAGGGTTACTATAGGGTACCTTGGTTTTCCCTAGGGTTGGGAACACATGGCTAAGCCAACAAAGACATGACATCACTTGCCAAGTTTTCTATGTGCTCTTGATACCAAAATAGACCCAATTTTAATAGTCTGATATGGTGCCTTAACCACCCTCATTTTGAAAATGCATGGATTTCCTGCAACTGAGTTTCATAAATTGTTTGCATTTCCTACATTCTTTCCCAACTTTTTTCACCTGAGAAAATCTCAAAAAAGTGTCAAATTATATTCTGTGAGGTATAAAGCAAGTACAATGTCCTCGTCACCATTTTATAGAACGTAGTAAGTTGTGAGCAGAGCTATTGAAGGGTCTCTCATCCACAGGCATCTCCACTGTCCAAGGACAAAACATAAATACGTATCTCCAGACCTCTAGCTTTCTGTTCTTCCTTCCAGGAAGTACCTATGTGTCTCTTCAGTGAGTTCCTGAATGAAAAGGCAGGCTGCAGACAACAGAGTATGGTTAGAGGCTATGCCTCATTGGGGAAACTCTTGCCTCCCCAGGCCATTTCTGAATAGAGGAGGGAAGTGAAGCAGGCCGGATGGAGCTGCTGTGTGGTCCACAGCCTTTACTACGGGAAGTGGGCCTTTCCGGCCAGGGTTGTACCAGGAATCCCTATTTCCTCTTATAGTAAAACCCTGTTTATAAATATATATGCACCCATGCACAAACACACACATCCTTCAAATGGCCGAAGCAGTTCTGTATCCACAGAGATAAATACAGAAAGAAGGATGACAGAGAGAGATGCATGAAGAAACATTTTTAATTTTTTAAGAAAACATTTGTCTGCTTTGGGCAGAAAGAATCATTTCTAAGGGAAAGGAAACCTGTACTTAGGCTCAACTTTCTCAGGATTAATTATTTCCGTATTTGCCATCCAAATTACCTGAACCATCACTAGATGGTAAGTGGAGGCCAGCAAATAAATACCCACTCTGTTGTCTACCAGAAGACAGGTATCTGCACCAAGTTCAGAGGCCCTTGAACTTTACCACATGCACATTTAGCCATCTTTAGAGTTTGGATGATGACGAGACGTTGGACGCACTCAGACAGCCCAGGGAGGCAGCCAGCACAGCCTCAGGCTAATGAGCAGAAACCACAGGTTTAACCAACTTCCCGGGCCTTCACGTAACCAATCCTGCAGCCAGATGCCGCGTTTGGAAAAACATACCTCAGCGCTCCTCATTGAAATTCTGCCTCTGGTCATATAAAGAGTGTACTGTGCGAGCAGCAAGGCCTGGCCTGGGGCACTTGGGGCCACTCTGTGAGATAGAGTGCTTTCCAAATGACCCACCATTGTAAGCAGCCTGGCCAACAGGGCCTTGTACTTGTTATGCAATCCAGACCCACTGTAAGCTGACCTAAGGACTAAAAGGACCAGACAAATACAGAATCTCATATGAAGTAAATCAACCAAGAAGTGTTTTATCAATAAAATTTCATTAACACCTCACATGCATATCACTCCAATGACAAAAGCACCCGGACACCTCTGCTCTTCTTTAGAACATGTGTCATTTTTGTCTATTAATAGAGTTCAGACCTCAAACACTTGTGGACTTAATATGTGTTATTTGAAGATGGTGGCATTTGTTGATTTGAATTCATGCAGTTGGTTTACAAAGGGGTTTCTTTGCTCCATCTGACTTAATGTGGCTCAAACCACAATCTTTTTTATGAAGGAAACATTTAATTATTTAAATGGACTTTATAACAATTTGGCATCACACCTCATATATGTTAGCTCTCAATGTTTTTAATATTTTCAAAGTCATAATTCAATCTAAATCTGATGACTTTTTATTTTGATGAGTATTTGTACAGATGGCTATAAATTATTTAGTCTGAAGAATAGCATTTGACCACAAGACCAAAATAATCAGAACACAAAAAAGTAGTCAATCACTACTATTCTTAGAGACAATAGCAACAACAGAGAGTCTACAAACTGCTATAGTGTCTGTCTAGACCTGAAGAAAGGAGTTATGAAGAATCTGAAGGAAGAATCTGCTCCTTTTCATTAACACTATCTTGAGGATCAAGCCTTTACCTTGTGGGCTTTTGAGAACCATCCAATCATATTATCCATTCTCTGCATGATTTCCCAAGTTCTTTATATCATTAGGAATCATTTCATTGACTTTGTTTTCTCTTATGCCAGTCATATTTGGTTCTATTCTAGGTCTCAAGGCTGCAGCATATCCTGAAGGCAGGGCAAATTGTAGGTCAGAGGTTATGTGGTTGGGTTAGGGTCCTAATCCCTCCACTGGAAGTCTTGCCTGGTTACAGGAGATGATTCCATTCCTCTCATCAGTAGGAGTCTTTGCTAGGGTTCCACTCGTAGCTTCCTGGGAGTTTCCATTGCACTAGGTTTCTGGCTGGTCCCAGAGACACCCCTGATTCCACTTGTCTTTCCCAGTATTCTCTCTCCATCCTCCTCCCTGGTCTTTCCTATTCCAGTGCACACCCATCCAACCTTGGCCCCCGACCTGTGATGTCTGTTCTATTTCCCCTTTACAGTGGGAGTCATGTATCCCACATTAAGCCTTCCTGGTTACTTAGCTTTTGGGGTCTACAGATTGCAACATGGTTATCATTTACTTTGCAGCTAATATCCGCCTCTAAGTGAATATATACCACTGTCACTTCTTTCATAGCAATCTGTAAGAAATAGCTTTATTTTTGTTGTAAAGTATTTTTTAGATTTTTAAATTTTATTTCATGTGTATGAATGTTTTGTCTGAATATATGTGTGCCACATGCATGTCTGGTGCCCAAAGAGGTCAGAAGAAGATGTTAGACCTCCTGGAACTGGAGTTACAGCTTGTTGTGAACCACCATGTGGGTGCTAGAAACCAAATCTGGGTCCTCTGAAAGAGTGACAGGTGTTCAACTAGTGAGTCATCTTTCCAGTCCCAAGAATTATCTCTCTCGATGATGCTATCTTTAGACATTGTTGATGTATATTTGTTGCACATAATGACAGGTCTAAAAGGATATTAGTGTTAGAGAGAGAGAGAGAGAGAGAGAGAGAGAGAGAGAGAGAGAGAGAGAGAGAGAGAGAGAGAGAGAGAGATTTTTCTGAATCTGGTTTATTTTGCTTAGTATGATGATCTACAATTGCTTTTATTTTATTCTTCTTCGTGGCTGAAGAAAATCCCCTCATGTGTATATGTTATGCTGTCTTTGTTCTTTCATTTGTTAGTAGACAACTGGACTGATTCTATAGCTTTGCCTATTGCTGCAATAAACATGGATTTGCCAGTACATCTGTAATATGCTGACATAGTCCTCATCATAGATTCGCAGGACTAATTTCCCTTCTTTCCTTCCTCCCTCCCTCCCTTTTTCCATTCCCCCACCTTTTTTATCTTTGTTGTTGTTGTTGTTGTGTCCTTTGATGTCTTGAATAAGAATGGTCCCCACAGGCTCATATGTTCTAATGCTTGGTCCTCAGTTTGTGGAACTGTTTGGGAAGGATTAAAAGGATTAGGAGGTGTGGCCCTGTTGGAGGAAGTGTGTTACTGAGATTGGGCTTTGAGGTTTTAAAAGCCTAACCCAGGCCTAGTGTGCTTGTGTATCAGATATGATCTCTCAGCTGTCTTCCTCTTCTAGAAGGATTGTTGTTCCTGTGGGCTCAAGTCTTTCCTCATTCACTCACATATCAACATATCCAGATACAATAGTGACAGTAGTGGGTGTATACCAGTTATGAGATGCATAATATTCATAAAAAGTAGTTTAAAAAGCAAAATGTATAAACATGTGTCCTTACGGTTGGTAATTTTATGCATTCTTCTAGATTGGTGTAGTCATCTGAAATACCATAATGGATAAACCAAGATTTCTGTTGAGACTGATCAAAAACCACACTATATAAATATGTACTTGTCCAAAATGACAAGATTCTGACAAACTTTATATTTATAGCTGTAATGGTACAAAAAGAACATCTTCGCACTTACTGAGGAATCTTCATCATCTTGAAGTATATATACAGTGTTTACATACAAAATCAATATAGAGATAATGTACTTCCATGGAGTCTAGTTCACACAAATGGGATGAAAGCTCTCTTAATATTTTTATTCTATTGGTATGTCCATAATCAGAAATGATGCAAATATCCAACACATACCATAATGTACTGTAATGATAAGTTTGTTGAAATAGTTCAACAGGTAGAATACTTTCCATACAAGCCAAACAATAAGTTCTCTGCCTGAAACCCACAGTAGGAACTGACCCCTGAATGCTGCCTTTTGACCTCTACATTTGCCCATGTTGGCATCTATCTTCACACACGCATACATTCACGCATGCACACAACAACACCAATACCAATGTAAAGATAATACAAACATTGTAAGTAGTGGAGTGTAGAAAAGTCAATATACACAAATCTAAACAAAGCAAATTTAATTTAGGACTGATGACATAGCTCAGGAGATAAGCCTGAACCTGATGGCATCATTTCTATCTTTGGAATACACATGGTAGAAAGAAAGAACCAGCCCCCACAAGCTGTCCTCTGACCTTCACACATATACTATTGCAAGAGCATGTGTGCACGAATGTACACATGCTATTGCAAGAGTATGTGTGCATGAATGTACACACACAAACACACAAATAAGTAATAAAGAGCAAATGCAATATGAAAGGTTTACTGCATGGGTAGGTTGTGGACAATTGTGTGGAGGTAGTCCATAGATAGGAGTTGACCAACTTTAGACATCATTACTATATTTGAGGTTTTTCATGATGATAAATAGCTATTTTCCAGAAAGGCATGACTGTCTTTGGAGAATACTTTCATATTCACTTTACACAAAGTGCTGCTGCTCATTTTGAAATCCTTGTAGGATTCAGTGTGCACCAATGTTGAGTATTCCCTATTGAATTGTCATGTCTTCTGGGACTTGCTTCTGTGTTGTTTGAGATATGCAGAAATTCATTCCATGAGTATTAATAAGCAGCCACAGATTGGCAGAAGCAATACTGGGCATGGCATAGCCACACCATCTAAGTGTCTTATTCTACTATGCACATAATTATTTTCCAACCAGTCAGCAACTCTGCTGGCTTCTTCTCACATATGTGGCTTTGGTACATTAAAATCTAGAATTTCATCAATTAGAAGGAATGTCAATAAAGAAAAATAACACAGTTTTAAATCTAAACTTTTATTTAACCAGACCCATTTTGTGCAGCCAGTTGTAACACAAAAGCAGGGAGTTCTACAAGAGAGAGAGTTGTTTGGTAGTCACCTTAAGGAGGAAGTAGGCCTCAAGTCTGTCTCTCCAAGGACAGGGTTTGGAAGCACTGACGGTGTAAAGAGATAGTGCTCTGATGTGTGAAGTAAGGAGAGTGGCTCGTCTGTGGTCCATTATGCCTGCTTGGCTTCATGAGCCTCCATAGGAAGCACATTCAGAAAATGCCATACGTGATCTGAGTGTGGAGTTTTTGTCCCGTGTTATCAACAAATCTTTCATCAGACCTCAGAATGTGTGAGTCCCACATGTTGAGATTCACTAAAGTGACCTCTAAGTTCCCAACAAGAAGCTTAGACCACCATTCCTGCAGTTGTTATGTATCACAAGGCCAGTGGGGGCATACTGCAGAGTTGTATGACCTGTATGGTTGCTAATAAAGGCAAGGGAGGGGCTGAAAACATCTGGCGATGGTTCTGTAGAAGCCCCCTTGCTTTCAAAGTTTTCATGGTGGTACATGACCGCATCCAATCTTATTCCCTGAATTCAGCATTCCGTCTTTCTAGTTTTACTTTTTCCTTCATGGAAATCACAGTTTGGGGGATTCAGCATTCTGAATCATGTTCTTTCAGGGTTGTGACTTCCTTCATGTTTCAGGATGTAGGGATTTTAAACACTCCACAGTTCATGTTGGGGGACTTGGGGAGTTATGTCTTTTGGAATTTATGGTCAGAGCTGCCCTAAAGTCTCAGTGTATCTCTAGTAAAGAAGCAAGCAATGGGAAGCAGAAGGACTAGCATTCTGTTCCAGAGCATAGTGTTAATGCTCACACTTAGGTTTCTGGAGAGGAGATGCCTCTTGCTGTGGACAGTTTCATGTAAAGGTCAATACTGTGCTTTATGTTTCAGTGGTGTCCGAGGTACCAGGAGATATGACAGCTGCTTCTTCATTGCTTCAGAAGTATGATTTTCATTGCATGCTAGACAGAGAGAGTTCAATATTTTCGTCCAGTTGGCGGACTGTGGGAGTCCCCACTCATCCTGCAAACTCAATTTCTAAATCAAAACAGACGCAAACACAGATGGTAGATGACTCATGATGGTTCAACCTGCATCTTCTTTCCAAATTCAGGATGGTAACGCTTTGAACACGTTTCAGATAGGCAAGGATAAATGCTTTTCTGACTCACTACATTTTCAGCTAGTGATGGAGCTGAGTCAAGGAGCTTCTGTGTATCGAATAATCAGTAAACATTGGTTATTACTTAGTAAAGAGCTCACAGTCTACCAGCACTACCCACTAAGTCAGTATATAAAACAAAGCCAAAAGCATTCATTTTCTACAGTTCAGAGTTTCCAAATAAGTGCTTAATTTCACTAACTGCACATTTCACATTAACACTGTGAAATCACTCACAGCAAAGGCCCAATTTTGTTTTTTTCTTAATGAATATGCAGCATAAACGCCAAGATTTGACAGACGCCTGCTGATGCCACACGTGTCCCATGGTGGCCAATTACTTCCAGAAACCTGCACTAGGTTCTCCCAGCATCTTGAGCATACCACGAGATTTTCTAGTGTCTCTTTAGCTGTTCTGAACAACTGCCCTTGATCTTGAACTTCTAAAGTTGTCACGTCTCTAAGATGATTTGATGTCTGTTCTCCTGGGGTCATAGCAAGCTCAGACTAGCATGGTAGCAAGAGCTTACACATGAAGTGGTGAGATTGAAATATGCTGCTGTTATTGAGTAAAGAATAATTCATGGATCAGGCAGCATTTCTAATCAGAAGAGGTTAGGGCAATACTGGCAGACTTCGTGGAAATGCAATATGGGAGAGCAGTCCCGGCAGGCAGTACAGGTAAGCAAAGAAAGGGAACAGGGCTCAATTGGTCCCAGACTAGACAGGATTTTGTTATAATTGGTGTGTGTGTGTGTGTGTGTGTGATCATGTCCCCAAAGTCCCTGTACATAGCCACATGGACCTTTTGTTAATTGTGAGTTCTGAACTCTAAACTTAGGTCATTCACTCTCCCCCACTGGGCCATCTCCTTAGCCTTTCCTGATCAATTCTTCCATTTTGATTTGAGCAGACACCTTGTGTCCATATTGTCAGCCCACTGTTTACTGTTCTGGCAGAAAATTCTATTTTATGTGTGTCCCTTTCTTTAATTTGGTTTCTAATTAAGTTTACCACAGGAAGAAAATGGACAAGTACAACAATTGTCATTGCAAAGAATTGGCACCCTGGTTTAAGAATATTCTCTCCAAAAGGTCCATGTGAAATCAACATTCATAACCTGATGGACTCTGGCTCAAATGTTCATATTAATAAAAAGATGGTCCAGACAATAGTTGGAGGGATAGTGGAATATAAGATGTAAATGAGGGAAGGAGAATGTTGGTGGTTAAATAAGGGCTGAAATAAGGGCTGGAGGATGGGGGAGATGAGAGGGCATTGGCTGAGCTAAATCAAAACTAAAGTTGTATGAAAAAACTTCATGGAAGCTCACTATTGCGTATGCTAATTTTAAAATATACCTTAAAAAAGACTCTGAACAGAGTTATCCTGAATGGGTGCCACTCCCAGAAGACATGGATTATTAAACCAAAATTGCAGTGCAGTTCAGGTGGGTCAGGAAAGCCCCAGAAATCTCCAAAAGCAACACAGGCTATTGCCATTGCCCAACTACGTGGTAAAATCCAATTGCTGAAAAGACTGTAGCTGTGGGACACAAGAAATCAATCTCACACTGATCCGGAAATGTCTTCCCTGCCATCAAGTTTTCATAATTCTGGGGGGTAAAAATGCAGGTTGCTAGGGGAGACACAAAACTCTGGAACCTTCATGCTTTAATACTGACCTGCTGGCAAGATGTGACCACTATAGCACAACTGTTAATGGGGCACCTAATTGCTCTCTGATTTTGGTTGAGGCCAGCTCCACAGAAGAGTTTTCATAACTTGTTCTTCAATCCTGATCAAAAAGCCCATGGCTGACTGGAAAGGTCATAGACCCCAGAACAGAAGCTGCTATTATTATTGGCTAAATGATCAGGTTGTCAAATTGCCTTCTAAATATTTATACATAGATAAATCCTGCTTTCAACCTTGGTCAGAGAAGTTTCTTTGCAGTGGGCAGCAGTCAGTTGAGACTCATACATAAGAAACTATGAGTGCTCAGACCTAAAGAGGACATCTTTATCAACCTGCTCCACCTCCTGCCCCTGGCCAAGACTTGGGGAAAATCTTGGGAGAGTGCCTGGAAAGAATGGAAGAGCCTCAGGCTGGGGAAGAGTGCTTCGAGAGATTGTCTTCTGAACACTAAACGGCTATTGCATTCATGAACTCACATCAGTCATGATTGCCTGCACACGACCTGCACGTGATCAAGTTAGCTGAAATTCTAGTATAGACAGGGAGGTACACTCCAGGCCCCACCCCTTACTGAGGCGCCATTGGCAATTGATAGGTGAGTTGGAGGGAGAACAATTCTTATGTGACAGTGTGGCCACTGGTGTTTCTGTGCTCCGGTGGATGGTCCCATACCCATGCCCATAAATAGAAATGACTGGACCACTGGGTTCTAAAACAAAAAAGGAGAAGGAAGAGGAGGGAGAGGAGAAAGAGGGCATGAAGTCAGAAAGGATGTATTGAGAAGATAAAAGGGAGTTGGAGGGAGAAATGGAGGGTTGATATAGTGTATTTCATTTATACATGTGTGAAATTACCAAAGAATAAAAATTATAATAAAATTTAAAAGCAATGATCAAGGTAAAGTCCCTGTGTTTGGGAACAATGTGGACAGAAGGCAGGTGTGGAATGCCTCGCTAACTGTGACTGACAAACTTTATTTTAAATGAGCAAACACTGCAAGTGGAACAGAAAGAAATGATCCATGAAGAATGGGAGAGGAAAGTGGTTTTGCTGTGTTGATAACCGATAAACAGACTTCTTATAAATGCTACCATGCTACCATGGAAACAGGCAGTGGAGTCAATCTATCATGAGGACATTGCAATCCTACATGTGTGCACTAAATAAAAGAACTTAAGATACATCAACAAAAAATCCAAAATGTTAAATCAATACAAATCAATATGTGAGAATTATGACACTCAGACGTCAATAAGGATATAGAACCCAATACCATTAAGCAGTTTGACTTAATTAATATCATGAAATACTCTCAAGTGAAATCCATATAGAATCTATCCTTTCAAATACAAACAGAGTTTTCACCAAGACATATTTTATTTAGACTGTAAAGTGAATTTCAAAATAGATTTAAAAGATAACATTATATTATATAAAGCATGTTCGCTGATATCAGTACAGATAAAAAGGAAGCCAACAGTGATGAAAATCTGAAAATAATTCCCAAATACACAGAAGTTAAGTGACACATTTCAAAATAATTTTGATTGAGAAAGAAGTGCTAAGACAGACTATCGTTTATCTGAGATACTGGAAGCACAACATATTAAAACACAGGAAGGCAATTAAAGATAGTTTAGAAGAAAATGTGGTGTCTGCATGTGTGTTAGAAGAGGAAGAAAGGTCTAAGGCATCATAAGTTTCCATATGAAAGAATCAGACAAGGGGACAATGGAAAACCAGATACATAAAAGAAAATAAGTAGAAGAAGAAATCAATAAGATAGTCATGAGCAAAGAAAGAAAAAATAATATGAGAAAAAAATCTCTGTAGAGATCAATAAAATTGATGAGTTTCTAGTCAGACCAATGGGGAGAAATACAGAGAAGGCCCGTTATCAGTGTAAGGATTCTGTCCTTAATTACATCATCAGCCTGGGACCAGGCCAGCCTAAAAAGCGGGCCGGCCCTCTGTGTGTCTCCCCTTTTTCTCTTCCTGCTCTCTTCCCTCCGCACAGTCTGTTTCTCTGTCTCTGTCTGTCTGTCTGTCTGTCTGTCTCTCTCTCTCTCTTCCCCCACCTCCCCTCTCTCCCAATAAAGCTCTAAAAGGTAACTATGTTGCACTGACTCTTCTGTCCAGCACTCTCCGCCACCAGCCAGCCACGAGCGCTACCGTCTTAACCAACACATGGCTTGAAACTCCAGCACTCTTGCTCGGTTGGCATGGCCATCACGGGCGGCGGCCAGCCTCAAGCAGCACCAATTTAACCAACAATCAGTACCAGCACTAAGCAATAGGAACAGTCCAGTAATTTTACAGGAGAATTTTGCAATAAATCATTAGCAACATTTTTGATAATGGGGAAAATGTTTTAAAAATATGAATTATCAAAGCTCAGTCAAGAGGAAATAAAAACATGGATATTAACTAAATCAATTAAATTTGCATTAAAACTCCTGTCAAGGCTCAGGTACCTTGACTGGACATTTCTACCAAATTTTTAATAAAAATTGAAAATAAATTCTCCCTACACAAAGAAGCCTGAACATCCAATTTGTTCTTTGAGACCAGCATTCCGAACCCCAAACCAAATACCATGGGAAAAGAGAGTGACTAGCCAAACATTCCTCATAAACAGAGATGCAAAGATCCTTCACAAAAATATTTATATCAGGAGATACTTTACTAAAGAATTTTTTTAAATGAGTTACATTTGAAAATCAGTATTACTCATTACATGAACAGGATAACAAAAATATATAATCTTTTCAATAGATATGGAAATAGTATTTGATAAAAATACAGCATAAGTTAGTGATAAAAATGATTAGAATATTGTGGATACTAAAGCAACTGATAAAGGAACAAAATATATATAATTAATAACATCTTACTTAACAGAAAACGAATGTTTTTCTCTCTAATATTAAAAGCAAAACAAGAGTTCCTAATCTCAATTCCTTTACCCAATACTTATAATGAAGGATGAAAACTTGAGAAGGCACGGCCATTGGACAGGAAGAAAGAGCATTGTCCTAAATCACTTAGGACATGCAGAAAGCCATGCAGAATTTATAAAGATGCCTCAAGAATTTGTAGAGGAGTTTAACATGCCAGTAGAATAAAGTTATCAGTACACAAAAATCCTCCACAGTTCAAAGGCATGTGAAGAAAAGGAACAGAACCCCGGAGCCACTGAGTTCTGATAAAGGTGTTCACGCAGACCACATCAGAGGGAGGGCAGCCAGTCCATGAAACGGTTCCAGGGGAACTGGACACCCACATGCAGGAGAATTGAACCACCTCTTTCAAGTCACAAACAAGTTCATAATGAATGAAAAGGAGCCTGGTAGTAGGTAAAGGTGCACACTACCAGATGATGCAAGCCTAGTGACCTGAGTTTGACCCCCCAAAGTATACATGCAAATGGAAGGAGAGAACTGCCTCCACAGAGCTGCCTTTGATCTCCGTGTGAGTGTTGTGGAGTGTGCACATTAATGAGAATAAGAATAAATAAATTTAGAACATGAATAAAATATTAAATGTAAGCCCTGAAGCTATGAAAGTACCAGAAGAATATGAAGGAAATACTTAGGACATTGGAATGAGCAAAATTTTCTGTTTGTTTTGGTTTAGATAAGATCTCAAAAACAAGGAAAAATAAAAATAAACAATGGGGTTATATCAAACTAAAAATCTTCTGCATACCAAAGGGTACTACTACCAGAGTAAAGAGACAAGCACAGGATAGGAGAAAATGTTTGCAAACTGCAATCCTAACAAGAGGACAATATTCAGAACATAAGAGAAATAAAAATTCAACTGTCAAAAGCCTGATAGCATAGTAAAGTTATGGGTGACTGATATAAATGCTTCCAAATAAGATGTGCAAATGGCTGATATGTATGCCAAATATGCTGACATCATTTAATCATCAGAAAATTACAAATTAAAACTGTAAACTACCACCTCACTCCAGGAAGAATGGCTATCTACCCATAATAAGTGAGCCCAGAAGACCCGAGACCCTGCATGCCTGTGTTTACTGCAATTCTGTGAATAATACCCAAGACACACAGTGGAATTTCATTCAGCTATGAAGAAAAGTGAAATTCTAAAACCTACAGTGAATGGATGGATCTAAAAGTGTATGAATCGAGGTGACCCAAACTCAGATGTGTTCTCTCTCACATAAGCAGATCCTCGCTTTTATATGTACATATATGTATGTAAGTGAGTGTACGTATGGCTAGAAAGAAGAAAGGAGACTAAGAAAGGGGGAAGAGAGGCTGAGGAAGGGGGAGAGGGCAAAGGGAGGTGCTGATGGAAAGCAGGAACGAAGATGGTGGAGTCAGGGGGTGGGGAGGAGTACAGGAGGTGAGTATAGGGGACAGGAGGGGACAGGAGAATCATTGTAAGCACCCTTGGTTTAAGAATGTGATAATTATGACTAAAAGCTTATGTGTTGTTTTAAGAAATAAACTTTAAAACTAATTATAATAAACAATAAGTGGGGTAAAGTGTTAGTCAGTTGATTCATAGACTAGGCACAGAGAGTCAAACGCTACACAATCTCACTCATATGTGAAAGAAAATATAGTACATCAGCGTTGTATGGGATTAGAAGAGTATGGAGAGATTGGCGGGGATGGAGGGAGATGGCAAATTTGATCAGTGGGAACTGAACTCCGAGTAGAGAGGGCTAGTAAGTCCTTACACTATTGATCAGTGAAGTGATAACATTTTACAATCATGTGCTACATGTTTCAGGACACTAGAAAGATTATGCTTTAGCTATAAAGAAATAGTAATTGGGGACACATATGTATTTTACCATAAGCCACACAATGTGTATGTGTCATGAGTACAATACATATCATCTGTACATAAAACGTCACATGTAGGTATCTTGTAAACATCACATTTCACGTGTTTTTAAGTAAGGAAAAGAATTTAAGAATGCATTTCTGAATTCTACCTCAACGGCTCCTTAGACATTTGCCAGGAGTAAAAGGGATTCCTGAAAGAATTAAAATGTGATGTTTACAGCAATGGAAACTGAAAAGTAGACTTTTAATAATCATAAAGAAATGAAGTGCTTAGTGACAAACAGCAAAACCAGTACTGGACAAGGTGCTGGAAATCCCAAAGAACTGCTGGAAGAGACCACAATCCCCTGCCCAAGTGAGGAATGGAGAGCCTATTAAGTGATTGGAAACCGAAGGTACTACAAGGTCCACCTCACACAGGATAAGCCTTACGTTCTGTACAACTCCACATTCCACATGCCTTTTTATTGAAACCAACAGGCTGAATCTGAAGTTTACATGAAAAAAAATACTAAAAAGACTCAAAATAACTTTAAAAAATGTGAATCTCAGGCACTCACACGACCTACCTGCAAGATGTGCTATGGAATCGAATCAGTGAGGAGGCCTGGTGGCGAGGTAAGAGCAGACACACAGGAAGAGGAAGAAATAATGGGCACCAGCTTACTCACACATAACAACTGACATTTGTAACAGTGCCAGGGTTACTCAAAGAGAGGAAGAAATCTTTTTAATGGACAGCACTGAGCATCTCAACATTCATAGGTAAAAAATAAGTCTTAACCATCATCCCAGGATCTATACAAAAGTGATTATAGAGGCTGGGGATGCGGCTTAACTGGAAGGGTATCTAGTTCTCACAAAGCCCTGGTTCAGTCTGGGCCTGGCAATGCAGACCTGCAGTTCAAGTGTTCTGGAGATAGGAAGGTGCCATATTCATGTCATCCTCAGCTGCAGAGCAAGTCCATGGCCAGCCTGAATGAACAGGAGAGTCTATCTAAAAATAAAAACAAGAAGAAAATCAAAAGAGGTCATAGGTCCCAGTAACCCAGTCTGAAAGAAAACTTGCAGAAGAAAGTTGACATGAGCTTCGGTTTGATAAAGTTTACCTGCACTGGCTCATCAAGCACAAATCATGCAGCAAAACATTTATAAATTAGACTTATAAAAACTTTAAACTTCTGCTATTTAAAAGCCGCTGGTGAGAAAATTAAGAGACCACCCACAATCTGGGTTGAAAATATTTGCAAGACTCATATCTGGCAGAGAATTTATATCCAGATATACCGAGAGCTTTTATAATTCAGTAATAACCAGACACACTATTTGATAAAGGACATTGGTAAAAATATTTGAACAGGCAGTTTATAAAACAAAATACACCAACTTCTTTGTAAAGATGCTTGACAGCATTAGCCAACTGGAAAGCAACATTTTATTTTTAGGTATTTATTTTTGCTGTGCCGAGGCTCAGATTCAGGACCCTGCATGTTCTAGGCAACTGCTCTACCCCTGAGCTATCTCCCCAGCCCAGATCTACCCATCTTCACCTACCCTGAAATACCTAGCAACCATGCTTTTGTCCTTTGCTTTTGTATATTGAATTTAGTTTTTCAACACAGACAATGAGATGTCTCCATGAAAGAGCATTTTTAAAATGCCTTTTACTGCACACCCTCTAGAAAGTCTAAAATGTACAAGGTTGATGGGGTAAGGGTAAGGGTTAATGTGGGACCATTGATTTGTGCTGATAATTCCAAAGTGCCTACTCACTTGGAAAACAGCTCATTATTTAAATTTATCCTTAACTAAGACCCACCATTTCCACTCTCTGGTATTTACTTGAAAGAAATGAAAGCATGTGTTTGCCCACAACCCTGCATGCTACTGTTCATAACAGTTTCCATCCAATGACAAATGGAAATAAGTGATATACCCATATCTAGTCAAAAGCTAAGCATGTCAGATCCATCCAACAGAATAATACTGTTTAATACACTATTATCTTGTCACTTGTCATTCTTTTTATGTTATCAAATAAGATGACTTCGTTTCCAGGTAGGTTTTGTGTATACAGAAATACTATAGATTTTATGTGTAACTTTTATATACTGCAACTTTACTAAATTTAGTTCTTATCTACTTTTGTAGATTCTTTGAGTGGATCATGCCTTCTGCAAAAAGAAATGGTTTGTCTTTTCTTTTTCTTGTCTGGTTGCTTTTGCCAGGATGTCTAGAGCTATGTGTAAGACTGGGAATTTTTGTTTTGGACCAGATCTTAATGGAAGGTCCTTTGGTTATGTTAGCTGTGGATATCTCATAAACTACATCAGTCATGTTCTGACTTTCCTTTCTTCTACCCAGAGTGTTGACAGTGGCCAATAGGAAAGGAAGCTGGACTTCTTGAACATTTCCCCCCCCATCAGTTGAACTGATAATATGGTTCTCATCTTTCATTCTGCCAATGTGATGCACCACATTGACTGATGTGTGTGTTTCTACCCCAGCATGCCAAGAAAAAAAATCTTGCTTGCTTATGTGCTATGGCACATATTTTTGTTGAGCTGCTTCGTTTGGTTTGCTGACATCTTCTTGAGGAAATTTTCTTCAGTAGTTAGGACATAAATTGGCTTATAGTGTTTGCTTGTGAAGTCTTTGGCTTAGGGATCAAGGCGATGCTGAGTTCAGCAGCTTGCAAAGCATCATGGGAAGCAAGAAGTCAAAAGGGTGGTGTTTCCTAAGTAAGGGAAAAAATTATCCCATATGCTTTTAAACTGCAAGTTCTCACCACAAAGTAAATGAGATTGATTTTCAGCTATGTAATGTTGCAATTTTCCCACACATCCTTTTCAGGAAGCTGCTGATAAAAAGCATGTTTTCCCCAAGGACAGTGTGAAGAAGAAAGATTAAAAATCCAGAAGCCCTGAAAGAACGTTCAAGACAGTCCTCAGCACCATGTGTAGGAAACCCTGTAGCTGAGCTGTTCAGGAAGGAGTTGGACCATCGGGTGAACGTGTAGAACTGAAATGTTTGCATCTATTGAGAAGAGGGTTAGGAAACTGGGAATACTTTTTGAGGATCATGAGCATACTGAGAGCCAAGCAGTTGAAAAGACAGTGACAGTTAATTACTTTGAGACATGAACGTTTTACAAAGGGGAAGAAAAAGAAGAGGAAGGGTCATCATACATAGCAATTGCTCAACTATGAAAATATTTACATGCTCATCTTGAGTTAAACATGGAATATTTACCCAACCCTAAAGCAAAGCTATATTTGGAGAAGGGCAAATCTGAGAATTGTGGTGACAAGAGCTAGTGAGAAAAGCTGTCTTTTCTATGGTGAGGACGTTTCCACTGTGCAGAGTAGTGTGCTTTAAAGAAAAGAGTCATCACTGGGGAGTGAAAAACTGGGGAGACCATAGAGCAGGATGTGACACGTTCTCATAATACACCATGTTGAATGCGCGACTTACAATCGCGCACATGGATCTATCTAATAAAGATCAGTTTTCAAAGTCTGAAGTGTCACCGATAGCACAATCATTCAGATCTGCAGTAGCACTTGTGAGAACGGAACTGAGGATGTCACTTGTCTCCTCAGTTCAGGCTACCTCTGGTACAGCCTCCAGACTCAGCCCCCTGGGGTGCTCTGTTTAACTTAGTGCATCCTTAGTGACTCACCAGAGCCTCTTATCCCTGTATGGTGGCTGAGAGCAGTTGCTGCCTCTATGTTAGCTGTGGAGGCTGAGAAAAGAAGAGTGTCCTAACACTGTGATCATGAGGCTGCCCAGTCTAGCAGCTGGTTTTCCTGTTTGTATAGAATGGTTTTAGTGTCTGTTTCTCAGCAGGGAGGGTAAAGGATTCTGCCTTTCACCAAAAGTCACAAGCTCCCCTAAACAAGAAAGATCCTTAGCAGGTACAAGCCAGCTGTGCCCATTATGGTTACTAAGCTGGGCAACTGCACCATTGGGTCCTGGGAATCCCGCTCCAAAGTTATCGGCATGCAGTGGAGGACATCTGTGTTTTCTCACCATTTCTCAAGCCAAGTGTAGTAAGCCCACCAGAAATCTTTGTGGTTGTCGTGAAGGACAAAAGTTTCATGGCAACAACTTCAGAAAAAAAATTAATTCATGCTTCAGAAAGGAATGTTCTGTTTTTTCTTGACCCTGTCCTCAGAAATTATCTGACTGATTTGTTAGATTTTTTATTTTTTTGGTGAGTCAAAATGAGTACAGTTTAAAAGTTAAAATGTTTAGACAAATTATGTCAAAATTTTGTGATTTTACTCTTTCAAATTTTAAAAATATAGCTAGCCAAGAACAACCATGATAATTCACTGAGCATGTTCACTAGTATTTCAAAGAACTAAATGATTTTTGTTACACACACACACACACACACACACACACATTATTTGGCTTCAGTTTACTCATTTGTTCCCATAATAATAACTGGACTTTTTTTTTTTCCAAATCACACTAGTTTCCTTTATTGTTTTAAGTAACCACAGTGTGTTCAATGACATGGAAGCTGTAATTTATTAGTTATTTCATTTTTAATAAATGCACAGCTTCCAGGTTTTAAGCTATTTCATATAATCCACAATATTCATCCTTGTCCAAATGTATTTATACATTTATATTTTAAATTTTGCAAATTATAATCCAAAATTGATCTGAAACTCCCATTAGAGGTTCCTTTCTTTGAACCTTCTAGCTGCTGTGGGATATCTTTCTGTATGCTGTGAATATATGTTGCTCTGACTTGTTAATAAAGAAGCTGTTCTGGCCTATGGCAAGTCAGGTTATAGCTAGGTGGGAAATCCAAGAGGGAGACAGGAAGAAGAAAGGAGAGGCAGAGGTAGGAGAGAAATGCCAGCCTGCTGTCCAAGGAACAACATGCCAGCAGACCGGTAAGCCATGGAACACATGGCAATACATAGATGAATAGAAATAGGTTAATTTAAGATATAAGAGCTAGCTAGCAAGAGGCCTGCCATAGTCATACAGTTTGTAAATAATATTAAGCCTCTGTGTGTTTACTAGGGACCAAGTGGCTGTGGGACATGAGTGGAAGAGATGTGTCCTGACCTCAGGGCCAGGCAGGACCAGAGAAACTGTCTGGCTACATGCTAGAGTTGTCTTAGTCATGGAGACTGGAACCCCACTTTCTTTGCATGAACTAAGGGCACAGGTGTCAGTCTGACTAACCTACCCATCTCCTTTTTCAGTCATCTTTCTCACTGTACCACAGCCTCGGTGGCTTTTCCCCCACACACAAAAGCTACCTCCCTTAAGGTATACTACATCTCAGCATGAGGTCTTACCATGACAGAAGCCCTCCCCAACACATATAGTAACTCTCATCTTCTCCATCTTCTGCAGATTCTCATGAAGTGACATCACACAGTCAGGCTGGGCTGTGTTTCCAAGGCTTACCCCTAAATGTTCAGTATCTCAAAGCCTTGAGCTTGGCCTGGAGACAACAGGACCTGTGACTCAGATATGCTGTGTTTACCACTTGCCAGCAGCACTGAAAGAACTGGGTTCCATCCCGTGAAAAGCAGGGGAATTTACGTATCTCTACAAGGGGCCATGTCTTAGTCTCCTTGCTGAGATGACTTCAGAAGGACTGATGGAAATATCTGAGATGAGTCTGGAAGATAGACACTACTCTAGATTTTATTTACAAAAAATGTGTTGTCTCATTTTTAAGTAACATAGTAGTTATACTTAATATAATAAAGAACTCAACAAAAGTATTATTTCTACCTAGAAATATTAAGTACAGCAGCAGAGAGGAACCCAGTATCATATCATCTTGTTTCTTTTCTTCAACTCTGATGCTTAGATGCATATGTATTGTTTTCATGAACTGCAATCTTGACATTCTACTATGCTTACAAAATTGTTGAATCTATGATACGATGAAAAGGCTCATTAGACAAGAATAGTGCTGGTGCTACTGTCAGTATTACTTGTGAAACAATGTCCAGAGTTAAGTTATGCACTGTAAGATATGTTAGAGACATTTGCCTTTGCACTCCAGAGAAAAGCATCTTTGCATATTTAGAACTCTCCTGCTGGGGATTTTAGACCCAATTGCAGTGTTTGACCTTTAAGACACTGAAGGCAATGTCAGACGTGTTAAACAGTGTTCAAGGTTGCTAGGATGTCCTGGACACCTGAGATAACTCTACCTGCATGAGGCACACTTTGTGAAGCAGACAGTCAGGACACTGGATGGAAGAAATGGGTTCCCTAAAGAAGGCCACATCACTTCTCACATCAACTAGCAAACACCTCTGTTAAACAGAGAGAAATTTGTTTCCTAAAACCAAAACAGATTCATTTTTGTAAACTAGCAATAATGTCAGAAAACAAACCAACTACAGTTTTGAATGTATTTCCTCCATTTAGAGGGATTTAGAGAAAGCATTTTGAAATTGACACATCACAAAACATGTCAAGAACAGAAATACCTTTGAGGTTTTGACCTTTATAACCAGTTCTGTGAAAATTTTGTACATTGTATTTTGATCTTATTCATGCCTACCCCCAAGTCTCTCCAGATTTGCCTTCATGATCAACTTTGTTCTCTCTCTATCTCTCCATCAGTGCCAGCTGTGCTGCTGATAAATCCTTGGCTATGTGTTTTTCAGTGGCACATGGTTGACTCACCCTCTTGGCAGCCATCAGTTGTTGGGGTGGACTCTATGTCCGCCTACCTCCTTTCTCCATGCTGAACTTTGTCTGGCTGGAGCACATACTCTTGTTTCCCAACTGTCATGTGACGATCGCAGCTGCCCTGTTGTGTCTGGATGTTGTCATCCACCTCTGAGTCTTAGAATTCTAAGAATGAGATTTTGAGTGACATGTTTTATCCTTTCTGTCACACAAGCACAGGTAAGATTCAGCACAGTCACCTATTCAGCAAAAACACAGCCATGCCAGCCATTTTCCTGGACCAAGAGGCAGAGAAAGGGTTTTAACTATACTATTTAAGTGACCAGTACGTAATAATGGTCGAGCAGCCTCGACCCTTATAAGATGCTGCATACAAACTGGGAAATCTATTTGTAGTATATCTTCCCTTGGCAACTTAAATTTCTTCATTTAAAGAATTCTTATGAATTCAAAAGAAAAAGATAAATAATTTAATGGGGGAGGACTTAGGAAAAGGACAGTAAACTCTCAAAACAGAAAAAAAAATCCAAAATACGTTCAGAACAGGATACCCTAGTAAATAGAAATTAAAAGGTAATCTTTTCCCCCACCCCCATTATATGTGCAAGGTTTAAGGGAGCTGGGGGTCAGGCTCCAGGGAACAGGAGGTCGTTTGTACTAGGTTTAATTGCTGTTCTTGATTAGCTTTTCAAAAAACAGTTTGTCAATTTTCAGCCAAAGCTGGAAATTTTATATATCCATTCAAGCTATTCTGTGTGGACTCTCTGGGTTCAGCCACTGTCCAGCGGACTTCATGTTACATGGTACCATCCAGGAGGGCTGCTATGCTAACACACTACATTCTCTTTTCTTTTTTTCTTTCCCTTTTTTATTAAACAATTGACAGTACTTAGCCAGTTGATTGGAGGAGGTGAGTGTGAGTGACGGGGAATTTTTTTCAAAGTTAATCACTAAAAGCTGCCAAGGTCCTTTATCAGAACTAACACAATTTAAATTACTAACCAATTCCCAGTGCAACAGATGGAACATAAACAGATTTCTCTGAGGATGCATGGAGACTGGATTAGAAGTGGTCCCCAAATGACCTGAAAACACAGGGTCAGGGCACAGGCTGCAATCTAGAAGGGCACATTCTTTGGACCCTCCAGTTAAGGCCCGTACTTGCAATCTTGAAACAATGCCGAGCTCTCCCAGGCTTTGCATTCCAGCCCCGCTCACATTACCCCCTTCAGTGCCTGATTTACAGGGCTTGCTTTTAACATGCAGATTTGTTTCAAGGTTTTATTGTTAGCATTTAAGTCATTAGAACGGTAGCCTCTGTGTATTTGCAAAAATCGTGGACATATTCTGAGCATCAGTCTACATAGGACCCAGCTCCAATTCCGAGCACTAAGCTTCTGTTTCTTCCTCATCAGACTGCAGAGACGGCGTTCTATGACAACATACAGCCAGTCCTTCTCGGCCCACCCCTAAGGACATTTTTTCTTCCTGCCTCCTTTCTTTTGTATTTAGAGTTGATTTAAATAGTACTGATTGCAATCGAGGCCTTGGGAATGGGGGTGGGAGGCAAGAGGGTCGTGGAGGGGGAGATGTGTGTTTAATGAACATTAAGATGTTTTAAATCAAAGAATTATAAAGACATATGAGTGAGTATATCCAACCTTCTCTAAGAACGCAGCTCTGACAGATGCTAAGCAAGATTTTCACTACATGAAAGAAAAACACGAATCTAACAGAGAGGCAGTTGTAATTGGCAGGTGTTGGGTTTTCAATGGAGACAAAAGACTGTACATTTTAGACCCTACTCTTTTCCTGGAGGCTAATTGAACGTTTGCTTCATTGTCAAACTCCACATGGTGGGAGAGCATCTATCGAAGTTATTCTCTTAACTGTCAAAACAGAGTTTCCATCATTGCTGGCCTGAGCAAGCTCTGACCTGGGTAGAAAATGCCACACAGAATTCAAATGCCACTTCTGTCTTTTGACTGACCCGTGTCTTCCCCTTTTCCTCTCACCGAGGAGATGGTTCACTGTGGTCTAGTTTGGAATATTCCATGAAGCACACTGACAATGTATCAGATTGGTCACGGTATGGACAATTTTCATGGGTAGAAATACAAAGGCCTGTGCTAAATGCAAGCCTTTATGGAAGCTTTGAACAGTAGTGAATTCTGACTAAAGCCTGCCGACCATCTTAATCTTTTTCAGGCACACACTGGGTAGTTTACAGGGGAAGCAGCAGTCCTCTGAGGAAGGGAAGCAAGGAAGGAACAAAACCGGTTGTCTGTCATTCAAGCTGAGAGAAACCTCACCCCGTTTAGCAAACAGTCCCAGGACATAAACCAAATGAAAACTTCTTTTCCTAATTGGCCCGATGACATGGTATGTGAGTTTACCAAACTTGCTCTTCATGCTGTCTCTATGCACAACCAAAGAAGCCGACTGTTGGATATTGTGATTTATTTCCTTCTGTAACCCAAAGCCACATGCTGCCTCGTCTATGATGGAAGATAATATGACTCCTTTGAAGATGAGAGGAATGGGGGAGGGGAAGATAAATCCTGGCAGTATTAAAACAGAGGGCACAGAACTGGTCTCTGCAAGGGTTTCCCGACAGCATAGCCCAGGAAAGCTATAACCCTGCCTGGAATGGCATAAGGTGGCCAGGATGGTTGTGAAATACTTCTTTGGTGGGAGCTCAGAGCTGACAAGCCATATAAAGAAGTGTTGCGAATTAGAAGCTTATTTCTTGTCAACATAGCAAGGGTGGTCCTTTCCCTGCCTAACAATGTGGGGGTGACGGGGCCTTGACAGAAGAAGCAACAGGAAGACAAGCTTCCAACGCAGAGGAGAAAAGCAGCTGAAATAACCTTATTGGGATCTTACCTCCAGTTGACCAGAGCCTCCGCCAGGGGGGAAGAAGGGGCTGGGGAGGCTGCTAAGGAAGGGAACAGAATGTGCTAGAAGCTTTGGAGTCAGACAGACTCATGCCGGAATTCCTTCTCTCTTACACTGTAAATGGATGTGTCCGTGGCAATTTTCTGGTTTCTCTGCTTTCCATCTACCTGGGTTCACAGGACAGAATAATACAGACCTCCCATCATTGCCTACAGATAAATTTAGGGAGCACCCTTTCAGTGTGGCTTCAAGGCTTGAGTGGGAAACAAGCAGGCACAGTACAGCCCTGCTCACCCTCAGCCCTGCTCACCCTCAGCCCTGCTCACCCTCAGCCATGCTCACCCTCAGCCATGCTCACCCTCAGCCATGCTCACCCTCAGCCATGCTCACCCTCAGCCATGCTCACCCTCAGCCATGCTCACCCTCAGCCATGCTCACCCTCAGCCCATTGACCAGTCGGTTCTGTTTTGTGCTGTAGGGGAATTTTATCTTAACAGGCGTTTTTTCTACCATTTCTGCCTTCTGGGTTAGCAAGTGGACAAGATATCGGAAAATTTGCCACTTTGATATCCCTGTCTCATTTTTCAAAATTAAATAGATTTACAAATTATCTTTATCGATTTGCCTCATGTGGCACTATATATTGGGGACCGGTCACTTTTCTCTCCAGGCCTGTAACCTCCATGTCCTACAGAAGAAACCAAAACCTTGGGAAATGTGACTTGCACTGTACCAGACTGGGTCTTCCTCAGAACCCTGAGCTGTTTGAGTTGCTGTCTCTGTCTCTCTCTCTCTCTCTCTCTCTCTCTCTCTCTCTCTCTCTCTCTCTCTCTCACACACACACACACACACACACACACACACACACACACACACACACATTTCCTGAAGCTTAGACAATGGTGCATGTTGCTCTGCTTTCTAATATAACTTCCTCTGTGCGTAGAGACACTGGGGAAATTATTATTTGCAAAAGTGAAGCAGCAAATGGTTATTGTGGAGTGACTATCCCAGTGTTCAGTTCCAGGAGAGGTAAATAAAGATGGAGTAATAATCAGTCTTTTGAATAACTCTCTGCCTGCTTTAGGCTTCCTTCATTATCAGCCATAAATGCCACATACTCCACTCATCTGTGGCCTGTGAAGACACTGCCAGGAATTAGGAATTTATTAGTTCTCAAGCTGTCTTGGCCATCCACTTGCTGTATAGCCCTGAATAAGTAAGTCATTTAGTGAGTCTCTCCACAGTAAACACAGAGTAAGAATTCTTCGGTGTGTGTGTGTGTGTGTGTGTGTGTGTGTGTGTGTGTGTGTGCTCGAGCTTGTGAATGTGCACTGTGTGTTAAGCTCAGAGCAGCCTCAGGTGTCATCCTGAGGAACACCATCTACCCCCTTTGAGAGAAGATCTCTCAATGGCCTAAAGCTCAATAGTTGGGCTATATTGGCTAGCCAGGAAGCCACGGGAACCCTCCTGTTTGCTTCCCCAGTGCTGGATGACAAGCCCACACCATAGCACCAACATTTTATATGTGATGGGGATCAAACTCAGATCCTCATGCTTACGAGGAAAACACTTTATCAATACCACCCCCACCTAAGAGTAAGGTTCTTTCCTTGCCCCATGAATATGACTCGATTTACACTCACACAGGTTCTCATTTTCAAAGGGCACATGAAGTTACATGATCATGCCACATTATTATAAGACTACCTCTATATGGTGAATCATCAAAACATCAAGATGGAGACTCAGAGGCATGTCAAACAAACTCCCTAGCGTATGCCCCTGAAGACAGAGGTTAATAACAGATATCTTGACAAATGGTGCTATGAGAGTAAGGTTTCAATTAGAACTGATGTCCACAGGAATTTACATTTCTCCACTAAAACAAAGCTCTGGCAAAATACCTCTTTAAGGGAGCCCCAGGATACAGCCTTATGTCCTGGGCCAGGAACAGAGTCTCTATTATAGCATAATCATGCTGATGGTTCACTTACAGATTGAGTTATAGTGACTTCCTGTGTCCCTATAGATAGATTCCAGAAGAAGAGTTCTTCTTTTTTTTTTTTTTTTTTTTTGAGCTGAGGATCAAACCCAGGGCCTTGTGCTTGCTAGGCAAGCACTCTACCACTGAGCTAAATCCCCAACCCAAGAAGAGTTCTTTAAGGCAAAATGTATGCCATGTTCATCTTTCTAAACCCACTACTGACACACGATGGTTTTAGAACACAAAGCTTCCTGAGCTACCCTTCAAGGGAACAACTAGTTGGCTTCAAGGAGGGCTGTCCAATTCTAGTTTCCTGGCCTACAGGAAAGTGATATTTTTCCCAAGTAGGACTTCCTCAACTGACACAAAGTACTCACATAACCTGAGATTTTTTTTTAAAAAAAATATTGTTGAATCCAAGATTGCAAAAAGCCAATGGAATGGAAGCACATGAATTATGAACCAAAGGCTGTGGAGCCCCCAGCTGGATCAGGCCCTCTGGATAAGTGAGACAGTTGAATAGCTTGAACTGTTTGGGAGGCACCCAGGCTGTGGGACCAGGACCTGTCCTTAGTGCATGAGCTGGCTGTTTGGAACCTTGGGCTTACACAGGGACACTTTGCTCAGCCTGGAAGGAGGGGACTGGACCTGCCTGTGCTGAATCCACCAGGTTTAAATGAATCCTCAGGGGAGTCTTGGCCCTGGAGGAGATGGGAATGGAGGGGAGGGGCTGGGGGGAAGGTGGAGGTGGGGTCGGGAGGGGGGAGGACAGGGGAACCCATGGCTGATGTGTAAAATTAAAACACATAATAATAATAATAATAATAATAATAATAATAATAATAATAAAGACTCCCAAAATAACAATAATAATATTCAGCATTTTCTAGCTTCACTTGTCATCATTTAGATGGTAGTTGACATACATTCCTGCTCTGTTGGTGCAGACACATACATGGTAGTACATACACTTGCTCACTCATAGTTACATCTACACACACACACACACACACACACACACACACACTCTTAAATCCAGAAAACATAAATAAAATATTTAAAATAATTACAGCATTATAGGTGTATGTTGATTATGAAAAGATTAATCTACCTTTCTTCAATAAGCATTGTACAAATTTTAACCCACAAACTCCCTTAATAATAGTGAGTACAAATTAATACAGCCATACAAAAATTCCTGACTACTGAGAGAAGTGACTCTAAATATTGGGAAAAGGTCTTTTCTCTTTGGAAAGATGCAATTTCTACCATACATTATCTTCTGGATGTGTTAAAACTATTTGCCATAGAAATTGGAACATAAATAACCTTAGGATTCTCAAGAATTTCCACATTAGTTTACTCTAAACATTTATCTTTGGTTAGTAGATATGTCCAAGATAATACAGCAAATTTACTTTTTATGAAAAGAATCCAAACACAGCAAAGACAAAACAAATTTAGAAAATAAATGCAGGAAGTATATTATTCTTTTTCATGTGCCTGATACAGCAGCATTTAAAAATCCTAGCATGTGCTTTATTGTGGTCTCATGTTTTCATAAAACATGGTACTTGTTTATATTTAATGTGAGCCATAGAACAAAGCAAGTCTCTTCCCAAAGAGGCCTTCTTGGTCCTTATCAAAACAGGGAAGAGAATTCTACTGATTGGTCACCCCCACAGTAATTCTCCTTGAATCTGTGTCATTGGAATAAAGTCAAGAGCAGTGATGGTGAAGGACTAGAGACAGGAGGGTCTGGAGCATGTCTCCTGAGTCAGAAACACACAGCTGTTTACTAGCCTTGAGTTAGGGCACACATCTTTGGGTCTTATTTCCACTCCTGCCAATGGAAATACCCCTTGGAAAAATAACCAGTACACCTGAAACTCACCCTCACCAAACTATGAGAGAGAGAGAGAGAGAGAGAGAGAAAGAGAGAGAGAGAGAGAGAGAGAGAGAGAGAGAGAGAGAACAGCAGCCCTGGTCAGCATCACATATGGGGAAGACATTCATTTGCCATAACTTCCAGCTAAATTGGTCACAAGAAATTTCACCATCCTCATTACTGGAGTGTAGGGTGCTATTCAAGGTCTTCCCCAAGGATCACCAGAACTTTCTGCCCAAGCGTTGATATTTCATAAAAGAGCAATGAGATACAGCGACCAAAAGAGAAGAGAATAGGATAGAGGGTAGCAGAGCATTGCCCAGAGGACCACTCTCTATTAGTGTCAATCTTCAAGAACCTGTGCTTTTTAAATTGTGCAGACAATTTCAGATGACAGATAAATGCATATACCTAGATAGTCTCCTGGGTAATGTTTGGGGAACTGGCTGGACAGAACAAAAGGGGGTCTGGAGCTTCCCCACCCTTTCTAGGTAGCTGCACAGTGTTGTACTCAGTCTCCTGCATGGTATCCTGAATGGGCTGGAACCTGTGGAAAAGAAGCTTATGGCCCAGAGGAGTATTCTAATATGAATGATCAGGGAACAGTCAAATCAATCCTTTTCATTAGCTCTGTGTGTGAGGTCCCATGGGATAATGAAACATGGTGTCCTGATTTGCTTTCTATTGTTGTGACAAAAACCAATTTATTTGTCTTATATGTCCTGGTTACAGTCCCTCATGAAGGGGCACCTCGGCTGGAACTCAAGGCAGGAGCTGAAGCAGAGGCCATGGAAGAACATTGCCTACTGGCTGGCTCTCCACGGCTTGCTTGCTCTCCATGGCTTGCTCAGTTTGCTTTCTTATGCCTCCCAGGACTACCAGCCCAAAGATGATACTGTCCACAGTAGGCTAGGCTCTCCCATATCAATCATTAATCAAGAAAATGCCCTACAAAGACTTGCATACAGGAAATTTGACAAAAATCTAACCAAGACACATAGCAGAGAACATATCAATCAGAAAGTGCAGAGGAGGCAAGAAAGGCCTATGAGATAAGATTGCACCACAGTAGGTATGAGAAACAGAGGCTGCAATGAGTCAACCAAGAAGTCTTCTCACATAAAATGTACCATAGCCATCATCTACCAATGATTTATGTCCATCCAAATCCTGTAGGGGACAGAAGTACTGACACTCAAGACTGGGGACCTGCAGTAATGGATCTGTTTATTTAATGAAAAATACATCACAGCCCATAAATAGTGATAATAATAAATGATACATAAACTGCAAATTATTTTTATCTTCTCAGAAGAGAAACTGCTTTTATTTTGTCCTTTTAATAATTCATGCTTTTAATGTATGTCCACTCTATTTACATTTCTAAGCTCAATAATTCCCCAACTTAATCACAAATTAATGCTCCCAAAATATAATGGTCACAAAGTCAAAAATAATATGAAATTTCTAGGTACCAGAATGTTTCACATTTCTTATTTGCAAATCTCCCTCCATAATGACATTGAATTATCATCACTTGGCCAGCAGACCACTCAAATCAGTAACCACCACTCCCTGTGCTTAAAACCTTTAAAACCTCAGCTATGAATAGAAAACGTGGAGTGGACATTCGTCATTTAAGAGGTTATGATGGTAAGGTTCCATTTTCAATATCTGGAATTTACACAACCAACACACTGGACATTATTTTCTATGGGAATGGTTTGCGGGAACCCCCCCCCCACACACACACACACATAACTGCTAAGAAGTGTGAGGTTCTCTCAGCACTTTTTCCACTGATATGCAAAGGGATCCTGTATGCCCTTAAGAAGTCCCCCCTGTCTGCTTCATCTCACACTGCAGCACACTGAATTCTTCAGACATGAGTTTTCCAAACAAGACTCAAGATTGTGTGTGTGTGTGTGTGTGTGTGTGTGTGTGCGCGCGCGCGCACATTTGGAGGCTAGTGTAGGATTCCCGTTGTCTTCTTCTCTACTCTCCATCTCATTGCTTTGAGCCAGGGTCTCTCACTGAACAAGATGCCCTCTATTTCAGCAAAGCCAGCTAGCCAGAAAGCTCAGAATTATCCTGTCTCTGTCCCCAGTGGCAGGGATTCTTACATGTTTGTACTTCATCACAGTGTACTGCATTTTGTTTCTTTTCCAATAAAATTAAAATTTTGATAAACAATAATTAATCCTTAAGAAATACCCGAAAGTCAAACGTTAAATTGGATATTGAAATGTAGCTATTACATAGTTAATTGAGAATGGCGAACATGGTGCAGATGATCTTAGCCCTTTATTATGGAAGATAAGCTAAGAGTTTTTTACATTTATAAAGAATTGCTGAAGAAGAAAGAGGTCAAGGAAAATGATAAGGTGAATGGGAGGCAAAAAAGAAAGGGGAGAGAAACATGGGAGGGAAAGGAGAGGAGGAAGTGAGGACGCAGGAACCTGAAGCAGGAATCTTAAAGGTACTTATTAATAAAATCAAAGCTGAGGCCAGTTATTTGGGTGAATGCTGGAGGATCAGAGAAGCAAAACAAGCCACAGCTACCTTGCCTTGACAGTTCCTCAGCTGATCCTGTTTCCTCAGACCGGAACCCTCTGAGTCCTCATCCAGAATGAATCTCAGCCATTTGAACTTCCTCTGTGGAGAATTCTCTGTTTAGTTCTATAGCCCATTTCTTAATGGGACTGTTGGGCATTTTGATGTCTAATTTCTTGAGTTCTTTATATATTCTGGATATCAGCCTTCTGTCAGATGTGGGGTTGGTGAAGACCTTTTCCCATTCAGTAGGCTGTCCCTTTGTCTTGTTGACCATGTCCTTTGCTCTACAAAAGCTTCTCAGTTTCAACAGGTCCCATTGATTGATTGTTACTCTCAGTGTCTGTGCTACTGGTGTTATATTTAGAAAGTGATCTCCAGTGCCAATGCATTCAAGACTACTTCTTGCATTCTCTTCTATCAGGTTCAGAGTAACTGGATTTATGTTGAGGTCTTTGATCCACTTGGAATTAAGATTTGTGCACAGTGACAGATATGGATCTATTTGCAGCCTTCTACACATTGACATCCAGTTATGCCAGCACCATTTGTTGAAGATGCTTTCTTTTTTCCATTGTACATTGTTGGCTTCTTTGTCAAAAATTATATGTTCATAGGTGTGTGGGTTAATGTCAGGGTCTTCAATTCAATTCCATTGGTCCACATGTTGGTTTTTATTACTGTAGCTCTACAGTAGAGCTTGAGGTCGGGGATTGTGATGCCTCCAGAGGTTGTTTCATTGTACAGGATTCCTTTGGCTATCCTGCATTTTTTGTTTTTCCATATGAAGTTGAGTATTATTCTTTCCAGATCTGTGAAGAATTGTGTTGGTAATTTGATGGGGATTGCGTTGAATCTGTAGATTGCTTTTAGTAAGATCGCCATTTTTACTATGTTAATCCTGCCTATCCATGAGCATGGGAGATCTTTCCATTTTCTGACATCTTCTTCAATTTCTTTTTTCAGCTACTTGACATTTAAGGAATTGCTCAACATCCCTAATTATCTGGGAAATGCAAATCAAAACGACTCTGAGATACCACCTTACACCTGTCAGAGTGGCTAAGATCAAAAACACAGAAGACAGCTTATGTTGGAGAGGATGTGGAGCAAGGGGAACTCTCCTCCACTGCTGGTGGGAATGCAAGCTTGGACAGCCACTTTGGAAATCAATATGGTGCTTCCTTAGAAAATTGGGAGTCCATCTCCCCCAAGACCCAGCTGTAGCACTCTTAGACATATACCCAAGGAATGTTCAATAACACCACAAGGGCATTTGCTCAGCTATGTTCATTTCAGCATTGTTTGTAATATCCAGAACCTGGAAACAACCTAGATGCCCTTCAACTGAAGAATGGATAAAGAAAATATGGTACATATATACAATGGAGTACTAATTAGCAGAGAAAAACAATGATATCATGAAATTTGCAGGCAAATGGATGGATCTGGAAAAAATCATCCTGAGTGAGGTAACCCAGACTCAGACAGACAAACATGATATATACTCACTTATAGGAGGATACTAGAGGTAAAACAAAGATGACAAGACTGCTACACAACTCCAGGGAGGCTACCTAGAAAACGGGACCCTAGGAAAGACACAGGGATTGCCCAATGACAGAGAAATGGATGAGATCTACATGAACAACTTGGACAACAGTGGGAATAATGAAGGGCAAGGTTCGAGGGAAAGAGAGCTTAGGGGAGCAGGAGATCCCAGCTGGATCAAGAACAGAAAGGGAGAACAAGGAATAACAGACCATGATAAATGAAGACCACATGAGAACAGGAATAGACAGAGTGCTGGAGAGGTCCCCAGAAATCCACAATGATACATCCTCTGTAGACTGCTGGCAATGGTCGAGAGAAAGCCTGATCTGACCTAGTCTGGTGATCAGATGGCTAAACACCCTAACAGTTGTGCTGGAACTCTCATCCAATAACTGATGGAAGTGGATGCAGAGATCCTCTGGCAGGCCCCAGGTGGAGCTCCAGGTGTCCAATTGTTAAGAAAGAGGAGGGACTGTAAGAGCGTGAATTGTTGAGACCAAGATTGGAAAAGCACAGGGACAAACAGCCAATCGAATGGAAGCACATGAATTATGAACCAAAGGCTGTGGAGCCCCCAGCTGGATCAGGCCCATTGGATAAGTGAGACAATTGAATAGCTTGATCTGTTTGGGAGGCACCCAGGCAGTGGGACCTGGACCTGTCCTTAGTGCATGAGCTGGCTGTTTGGAACCTTGGGCTTACACAGGGGACTGGACCTGCCTGTACTGAATCCACCAGGTTTAAATGAATCCCCATGGGATTCCTGCCTCTGGAGGAGATAGGAATGGAGGGAAGGGGATGGGAGGAAGGTGGGAGTGGGGGCGGGAGGGGGGAGGATGGCGGAACCCATGGCTGATGTGTAAAATTAAAACACAAATATAATAATAATAATAATAATAATAATAATAATAATAATAATAATAAGGATCACTTAAAAACAAAACAAAACAAAACAAAAAACCAGAATGAATCTCAGCTGAACTGTTGCTCAAAAACCTAAAAGCTTAACCTGCCTAGTTCCTGGTTTTCATGCCTTATATACCTTTCTGCTTTCTGCCCTCACTTCCTGGGAAAGGCGTGTGTCACTATGCCTGGATGTTTTTAATGTGGCCTTGAACTCACAGAGATCCAGACAGATTTCTGCCTCTGGAATGCTAAGATTAAAGGTGTGAGTGCCACCATTTTCTAGCTTCTGTATCTAATGGCTGTTCTGTTCTCTGACCCCAGATAAGTTTATTAGGGTGCACAATATTTTGGGGACACAATACCACCACAGGAACCAGGGGCAGAGATGATACACAAGGGGTCTGAATGGTGTGAGGTGTTTTTAAAGGAGAATCTGTTGGTGCCCTGTGTTGGAAAGTCAGCTGCCCTAACTCACAGAATGCCATATTATTTTAGAAAAATTAGGTCAAACACATAAAGAAAATCCTAGAAGAAAAATATGGCTAAATCACCCTTGATTCAAAGGAAATTTTGACAAAAGCATTTTCTAAATATTTTCTCCAGTACAGCAAACATTGTTCTTTGCTTACAACATAGATTCACCTTCAATTTCCATCATACTGTAGCATCTACATTAGTGTATGTGTGTGTGGGGGGTCCCGTTTCAGTTGGTAGTTTAGATGGCTGAGTGGAGACCATTTCTTCCTTTTGCCTTTTAAAATGTGGCAAAGCCAACATGGGGCAGTTCCTGTAGGACACGTGACAACAGCTTGCTGTGTGTTCAGGGTATTTACACCTTTGGACCTTTGGTGGAAGTTGTTATATTCCAAGTGACTATAGCTAACTGTAACCCACAGCCAGGCTAGAAAGTTAACAGAATAGAAAAATTAAAAATAGTCAAGTTTCAATCTACCTGTCTGGAAAATTGGAATGTACAATAATGCAATTCCTTCTTGTCACATTAGTATCAGGAATTGCCTTTGCTGCTCCTCAATCCCAGAGCATTAGGATACACCTTGCATAGGAGATAGTGTGTAGGCACATCTTCATAGCTGCCTCTGCCAGTGATCAAGAGGAGATGCAAATTACAGCAAATGTTGGTCTTGTCCTGATGGAAGGGAGCTACCTATTTACTGATCCATGCATTCAAATGTATCTCTGTGAAACCTCTCTAAACACAACTCTCGATGAACCTGTAGCTAGAGTTTTTCTGGTCCTGTCTGGCCCACAGTTAGGATAAATCTCTCTTACCTGCCAGTCCCACAGTCGCTCAGACCCAACTGAGTAAACACACAGAGACTTATATTACTTATGAACTGTATGGCCATGGCAGGCTTCATGCTATCTAGTTCTTATATCTTAAATTAACCCATTTCTATTAATCTATACTTTACCACGTGGCTCGTGGCTTACCAGTACTTTACATCTTGCTTGTCACAGCAGCAGCTGGCAGTGTCTCTCTCTGCCTCAGCCTTCCACTTCCCAGAATTCTCTTCTCTGCTTGTCTCACCTATACTTCCTGCCTGGCTTCTGGCCAATCAGTGTTTTATTTATTAACCAATCATAGTAACACATTTGACATACATCCTACAACATGAACCTGTATAGAGTATTGGTTAGCACTGTCATTAAGAGAACAGACAGGGTCTTTTTAACCATTAGTAAGCAATTTTAATTGTGTTTTGAAAAAAATTTATTTGGGCTGAGTCAGTCAAATGGGTTGCTATTCTGAAATGAATTTTACTCAGTCATATGTGTATTCTTTGACCCCCAGATAATAAGATGACAATCAAATCCTGACAAATACTCAATTACAGAGTCACCTCAAGAATCAACAAGGAATTTTCACAGAGGACAAAGCAAGTCTAAAACTCATGGCACTCACCTGGGCTCTCCTATGCAGGTACCTCTTACTTTCTCCTGTCCAGTACACCCTGGTCTGTGTAGCATCACCCTAGCAAAAAGTTACAATAGTTTATTCTAAATGTATTGGCTTTTACAACCCAAATTGAAGCCTTTAATGGCCCTTGGAAATTCCTTCTGTGGCTTACTTTTATAGATAACACATTTCCCACCCCCCCCCCTTTCTACTGGCTTCTTCAGAAATTTGGTTGAGGGAAACCACACAGAATTCTGAAATCTATAGGCCAGGCACCCACATCACAGTGACTTGGATGGCCACAGCAGTGGCTTCTGGCAGGTCCTCAAAGTCTGAACTTTTTCTATTATCATTCCCGACAGGAAATTTGACTCTGGTGAATATATATAATATTTTCAGTAGCTTTAACTCACAACCCATTAATTACTTTTGGTTTTATTTATTGTGCGTCTGGTATTTCTCTTAAATTTAAAACTCTCCAGGAGTCTTTTAATTTTAATATTATACTGTTATTTATGGCAGTTGTTAGAGGAGCACTGGACGGAAGAGGGAGGAGATTTTTCACAAAAATTCCCATGACTATTCTTTCCCAGCTCACCCAAGTTACCAATTTTCTTTATGTTGTGTACTGCATCTTAATTTCAGAAGAGAATGTGGTCTTGCCTCTCAAAGCAATGACAGACAGGCTAATTCACTCACGTGCTCACTTGTTCATTATCCCATTTCTGTTGGTCTAAAAGGAACCAGGAACCAGACATTTGCAAATGCCCTGGGGAATTTGGTGAGGAGAAAGACACACCTCTTCCTTGTCATTGTGCACCTCACATTCTCATGGAAGGGACAGACCTAGAAGAAGAATGGAAAAAGTGGAAAGGAATGAATAAACACGTGAATGAGTAAATCTGGATTCAAGTTCCGACTAAGTACTCTACAGAAAACGGCTTAGTCATCCTTTAGATGGGGTTGCTAGGGGAAGCTTCTTTGGGCAGGTGAGTTGTGAAGGCATTGAGGGCCAGCTGCATGCGCTCTGGAGTTAAGTCCATTGAGAAGAACTAGCTCCAGAAATTGCTGTCAGCCTCTGACCTAAAATACTGTCCAGCAATATCTGTGCTGGAAAAGAGTTCCACGAAGGCCTGAGGATGAGGAACCCCACATGCTTCTGAGCAATGTGGACCAGACGATATACACCCGAGTTCTCTGGCCCGTCCAGGGCACCAGTGGCCTCAGCCCTTCCCATCTTCAGCTCTAGGAGCTCACACCACTGAAGGTCTGTGAACCCTCAGGACAATGCCTCCAGCCAACGGTCAGAGACCCTGAGCAGCATCACCTCACCACACTCTGTGGTCTACACCTGACTACATGGACTGGATGCTTTTTCTTGGTCACCTTGATTGGGTTTAGGATTCCTGAGAGATTGGATGCACCTTTGGTGCATCTTTGAGAACATTTATAGAAAGTATTAACTGAGGGGACAGGCTCTTCTCCCTCAATGTTGTAGCATCACCTGACAGCCTGGGCCCAGAAGGAAGAAGGAGAAAGCTGAATGCATATGTTCACTCTGTCTCCTTTCCTTTTGTGCAACATGGAGGTCCTCCACTGCACAGGGCCACACAACCAGGGGCCCTGAGGCCATGAGCGAAAGTGGATCCTTGTTCCCTTGGGATGCTTTCGTCCCACGTTTTATCACAACAGTGAGTATGCTAACTGATCCCACCCCTGTAACATGTGAAGACAGGACATTTGCTCTTAATCCTCTCTAATAAACTGATCAGTCAATGCCTGGATGACATATACATATTCTAACCACAAAACCTGTTCACATGACACAGTTTGGGAAAGAGGTTGTTACAGATGTGACTGGGGTCATAGCCTCACACTGAAGGAGGTCAGACCAATGACAAGTCAGTTTCACAGAAGGGAAAGGGAAGCAGACAAGACACACAGGAGAAGCATCCTGTGACAAGGAAGACAGCAGCCAGGACTGTGATGCTGTAGCCCAGAGAAGTCCAGGTGCTTCGAGGAAGTGGAGGAAGAAAAAAAAACTTGCTCTCCAGCCTTTGTAGGAAGGGCTTCCAGAATTATGAGAAAATTAACTTCTGTGTTTGGTGAGATTTGTTGTTGTTTATATTCTCTCTCTGTGTGTCTCTCTCCCCAATCCCCTCCCCCCCCCTCTCTCTGTGTGTGTGTGTGTGTGTAATTTCTTGCCAGAGGAAAGCCTTGGGTATCACTCCTTAGATTCTGTACACCTTTTAAATTTTAATTAATTAATTTAAATAAAACTTGGGCCTCTTACAAAGCCTAGAACTTGTCAAGCATGCTAGGTTGATGTTCTAATGGATTAATATTGCTCTGATGAAATGTCATGACCCAAGCAACCTGAAGAGGAAAGGGTTTATTCAGCTTATGCTTCCACGTCACTAATTATTACCAAAGGAAGCCAGAAGAAGAACTCAAACAGAGCAGTAACTGGAGGCAGGAGCTGATGCAGAGGCCATGGAGGAGTGCTGCTTCCTGTAGCTTGCTCAGCCTGCTGTCTTAGATAACCAACAATGGGTGGGTGCTCCTAACAGTCACTAATTAAGAAAGTGCCCGACAGGCTTGCTACAGCGGAATCTTATGGAGGCATTTCTCAGTTGAGACTCCCTCCTCTCTGATGACTCCAGCCTGTTTCAGGTTGACCTAAAACTAGCCAGCACAGCCAGCTAACCAGCAAGCTCCAGACTGCCTGTGTCTGCCTCTTCTTCCATAGAGCTGAGCTTATAAGCACCAACCACCATGGCTGACTATTTCTCAAGAGGTGAGTTCTAGTGATGGCGAACAGATCTCCTGCTTGACAAGCGAACAGTTTACCAACCGAGCTATCTCCTCACATTCAACTTTCTGTTGTTTTAACTCTCACATTTGTGGTCATTTATTCTGGCAACTATAGGAACTCAATATGTAATCAAAAGGTTTTGGTTCTCTTAAGGTTAGAGAATTATACTTTCATTTTATTGGAAAACAGCATTGACAAGGGTTGAAACAGCTTAACAGAAGATACACATCCCAGGCTGGACTATTGAGGCACGAGCTCTCAAGCTCCTACATCAAAGAGGACATTCCTGAAGGGCAGTTCCTGGCCATGCCCTACTTTTTAAGGCACAACACAGGGAAACAGGAGGACAGCTGGACCAAAAACAAAGAAGAAAAGAGAAAGAGAGAGAAGCAAAGTGGTTGAATAGAAAAGAAAAACATAAAATTTCAAAGAAGAGAAGAAAGGCCAAGTTGTGCCTGGCTTCCTCTGGAATTCATCTTCAGAGAGGTGAAGTGCCAAACCCAGCATTAAAGAACATTAATGCCATAAGCTGGTGCTTTCTGAGGGTTGTTGAAGGACAGCTGAGCGTGCTGAGACCACTCTGTTGAAGCTCCTGGGCCAAGCCTGTGGATGTTTCAAAAGAAACCCAGAGTGGTTGGCATTGTGGAAGAAGGCCTTAGAGCTCTCTCTCTCTCTCTCTCTCTCTCTCTCTCTCTCTCTCTCTCTCCCTCTCCCTCTCCCTCTCTCTCCCCCAAAGCTAAACCAGCTGAGTAAGCTTCAGGAGCAGAACCACAGGCTCAGTGAGGCCACTGCACCCAGACTCTAGCCCAGGTTCTGTACGGCACCAGGGCAGACCCAGGCAACGCCTGGTAGATGGGGCACCAGATCTGAATTTCTCATGTTGCTGGCAGTTCAGAGAAGGAGAAGGGCTCACCAGGGAAAGGAGATTGTGAGCTCAGGGTCAGAATCACTAGTGAGCTTTCACACCAGCCTGGAAATGAATTAGAGGGACTCAACTTCCGCTCTTCTCCTTGCCTCCCATCACATTAAATCATTTTCATAAAATGAAAATCTCCTCTGATTCATGGGGCTTGTTGTGGTGCCCCTGTGATTTGATTGTGGACAACTGTAGTGAAGAGGAAAGAGTACTGAACCGACCAAGACAGGTCTGGGTTCAGCTATAGATGTGGTCCCTTGAATGAGACATAAACTATCTACATCTCAGGGTCCTCATTTCTAAGAAATGGAAGCCTTATTACTGAAGATAAGGGATGTCATTCTTAAAAGTGACAATACAAAAAAAAGTCCAAATGACTATTTAAACACATTCATAAATTTCAGGCTTTAACAAATTTCAAGTCTATCTGTGCATGTGTATATGTGTACATATATGCAATTAGGATCAGGTGTGCATGAAAGCCAGGAGTTGATTTTAGGTCTGTTTCTTGGCTGACTTCCGGCATACTTTTTGAGATAGGTTCTCACTGAGCATGGGGTTCACCAATTCCGCTCAACTGGCTAGCCAGCCCGCCCCAGGGTTTCCCCTGTCTGCCTCCCCAAAGCCGGGTGGTGGAGGAGTGCAGCCTTACCCAGTCCTCATGGGTTCAGGGGATCAGAGCACAGGTACTCAGCAGGCTGGTGTAGCAGCTTGCCAGCCAAGCCATCTTCCCGCCCCACTTTTGGGTCTGTCTTAAGCTGACAACATAAACTTCTGCAGAAATCAATGAATAAAAGCAGTTGGGCAATCAGACACACTGGAAAGGGGCAGTGACCCGAAAAGTTTTGCCCAATTCTTACTTTAGGTTCCTTAACTTTAAATGAATGAATACAAAATGGTTAAAAGTAAAAAGAAAAAAAACAACCCTGTAATATAAGCGTTTGATAAATATAAAGTACCAAGATGAGTTCAAAAGATGAAGTAAGTCCTATTAGAGCAATATGAAAAGTTTATGTTAGAGAAGAATGGGAAGAGTGGAACTGAAAGAGCATATGTTGGCCAGTTCTTACTTCAAAAATACTGAAGTTTAAGCACGAAGAGATAAACCCCTATCTCAAAACACTGACTTGGTTTTATGTCTTTTCAAATTAAGCATACATTGTAATTGATCTTGCTTTTATCCTAGGGTAATTTTAGCTACTCTCTAACATATTTGCATACCTGTGAAGTCAGTGGGTAAGAACATCAGCTACACAGGAAGCTCGTCAGAGTGAAGGGGTCATGTGTTCAAGGGTCCTGAGGTGACTAACACTAGTCAGGGTCCTTGGTGCGAGAATAAGACAAGCTGGAAGGCCATATCGTCCTTATGTGGGCACCATGAGCTTCTTACGTTCTCGAATCACATTGCAGAAGAGAGGGAAGAGAACTGGGGCCAGTGTGGACCTCCTGTGTGTACAAAGCAAACCTACCACTTTGAGGCTTTACCTCAAGTTGGAGAAATGTTCCTGGGCTGGAGTGGGAGCGGGGTGAGGGAGTGTGAGCACAGAGCTCCCTGACCACCTATTTCCCTGACTGGGGTCATTTGCACAGGTCAGCAGGGGGTCCAGTCAGGAGATAAAGCCAGCACACTGACAAGTAACCAACTGCACCGTGCCAAGAGGAAATGTAGACTAAGAACTATAATGAGTGGGTAAGCAAAGAGCCACTGGGTCCAAGCAGAGCATGTGTCAGCTAGAAAGAACAGCAGTCCTGTTGGCTCCAGCACAGGCCAGGGCCTTAATCTGTAAATCACCAAGAAGCCCAATAAGTAAAAAAAAAATATGGCCACCCTTGGAGCAGAGGCAGAAGGCAACCATATAAACTCCTGCAGATCTGCCTTGCCAGTGTGCAGACAGCCAGCAAGCGTCCAAGTGTGTGGCGGGGGGTAGTGGGGTTGTGGGAGGGGATCGCCAGAACCTAATTACATTTAATCAAGATGGCAAAAAATGGTGAGCATGTGTTCCTTAGTCCCAAACGAAACACACACACACACACACACACACACACACACACACACACACACTGCTCTTAAGAATGCCTGCTGGCTGTACATTCTCTCATCTCCCTTTATAAGCTACTCTAAAATTTCTGGCATGGGCCTGAAAGTCATTAGTAATTTAGCCTGAACGTAAAATTTTACAGCGGCACGTTGGTAGCTATTATGGGGTATAAATCTGTATAGCTCTGGCAGGTTGAATCCCTCCTGCCACCCTCCATCACACTACCATTGAAAGCACTGAACTATGCTGGGGTACAAGACTCACAGTTTAGAGTTAAATTGGAGACCCGGGGGCATGAAAATACTCTTTCCATTCTTCGTCTGTGCCAACCATTCCAAACTGCTTTTGTGGGCCAAATCCTACCACAGAAAATGGGGTCTTCCTCAAGAAAATGAGACTCAGTCAACTGCCCAGCAAACCCACACAGCCCTTGCAGGGCCACCAGACACAGCTCCACCTGTTGCTTTGCCGACACCAGCTCTCTCAGTCCTGGCTCAACATTTTGGGAGAGCATCAAAGAACTCGATTTCCTCACACAAATTTTAAGACAGTTTCTCTATAAAACAGAACAAGAGAAAAATCAGAGAAAGCCGTGTTTCAGGAGAATTGTCCTATAGTCTTGTAGTTTCATAAATCTTGTTTGAAGGCTTCTGAGAATATTTCGGGCTTGAGTATAAATGTGGTTTCAACAGTCAAAGCTTTATGGTTGGGTACAGTAGCATCAACACGGCAGAGCTGAAACTTTCCCACTGGAGTGACCTAGTCAAATGCATAGAGGACGAGGAACTGACCCCTCAATTATACGTCCTTAGCCTCTCCACAAAGAAGTCAGACTCATGCTTCAGGAAATACAGGATCCAGGATCTCAGTGTGGTGGAGTCAGCCAGTAAGTGAGGCTTTGTCTTCAAAAGTCTGCAGGTATTGACAACCAACTCACCAAAGCTAAATTCATCAGATACTGAAACCCACTTGTCTACTCTGAATGGGCCTGTAAGCATTGCAGGAAAGCTGTGAGCTGTGCACATTGATGGTTCTCTCTCTCTCTCCCTCCCCCCCCCCCTCTCTCTTTCATACACACACACACACACACACACACACCCACACACACCCACACACTTGTCTTAGTGTCCCTCATGGCTTTCCTCAGCAAACTCATGTTGAAAACCCCTGAGATGTCTCATCTTGCTGGGGTGGTAGTGATCTTTAATGCCCCTTATAGGTTCATGGTGTATGTGTGCGTGCGTGTGTGTGTGTGTGTGTGTGTGTGTGTGTGTGTGTGTGTGTTCATGTGCACATGAAAATGGAGGCCAGAGTACAACTGCTGTCATTATCCCTTCAAGCACTGTATACCTATATTTTTGTGGGGGTAGGAATCTGAGGTTCACTGGTTTGACTAGGCTGGCTGCCCAGCAAGCCCCAGGCATCCAATTGTCTCCACATCTCCTTTGCTGAGCTCCCAAGTATATATCACCACACCCAGCTTTTTACCTGGGTTCTGGGGATCAAACTCAGGGCCCTGTCAAAGCATACAGTTTATTAACTGATCTCTCTCTATGGCCGCTAGTCTCTTGTCTTGAATCTTCCATTCCTAGCCTATAGTGCTATGTTGAAGTCTATGGAGGCTTTAAAAGGTACTGTCTACTAGTGAAGAGGATCTTAGGTAGAGCAGACCACAGAAAACAATCTTAGCCCCTGGCTCCACACAGTTTCTGTACTTAAAGTCTTATATAAGAAATGGCCATCACCTCACATTCCCACCTCCACAGAGGCAGCTTTTCTATCATGTCTCCTCATTGTCCACTGTGCCTCCTGACTGTCCACTCCACCTCTTGACTGTCCACTCCACCTCCTGACTGTCCACTCCACCTCCTCTGTCACTCCCCTCCTGTCCACTCCACCTCCTGACTGTCCACTCCACCTCCTCTCTGTCCACTCCACCTCCTCTCTGTCCACTCCACCTCCTCACTGTCCACTCCACCTCCTCACTGTCCACTCCACCTCCTCACTGTCCACTCCACCTCCTCACTGTCCACTACACCTCCTCAGTGTCCATCCTACCATCTCACTGTCCACCTGGCCTCCCCTCTGTCCACTCCACCTCCTCACTGTCCACCTGGCCTCCTCTCTGTCCACCCTGCTTTCCCCAGTATAATTGATAGAATCCATGAATAAAATAAGCTCTCCCCCTCTGACTGCTCCTGTCAATTATTTTGGTCCAAACAAAGCAAAAGTAATCCAGGTATTGACCATCATCGCTAACTGTTGCTTAAACTGCATCTTTTCTTCCTTTGTTTTCCTAGAAAATGGATTAAATGTTGGTGGTATATTTTCACTAAAAGAAGTTAAATATTAAGAGGGCCATTATGTTAGCTTATGAATATTTCCAGTCGGTGGTACTGATAACAAAGTAAACAGATAGTTTTGCACTCCTCCTAAAGCCTGAAATGGAGTAGCCTGAAATGCAAATAGATAATATTAATAGGCTTGTCTCCAAGCCTTCATAGAGTGAAGGACTTTATCAACCCTACCTGGGTTGCTGGCAACAAACACATGTTTCTTGACTGCTGCAGGAAGTTGAACCTTTTACCTTCTGTTGAGAATATTGGACATGTGGGTCACTACTAGACATCACTGCTGGTGAAATTATTTTTTCAGTGAGAAATAGAAAATATCATTCAATTTATTTGGACTATAATAATGGAATCATTAAAAATAACATAAATTAAAATACTATAGGAAAAGTAGGCTCTACATAAATCTTAATCAAGTTGTTCAACTATACAGATTTTTTTTTCTTCCAGGAGACTCACTTGTCTCCTGGTTCCAAAGTGGCTGCAAGCATACCTGTAAGAAGCATACTTCCTCATTAACATATTGAGCAACAGCCTTGATGTTTCAAAATTTCCAGAAGACATTCAACGTATCTGTTTGGATGGATTAATATATATGTGTGAATTATTCAGGACAAGCCTTAATAATATTCTTCCCAGGGGCTCAGAAGAGAAGGTATGAATAGTGAGATTTATTTTCAGGGAAAGAATCTATGTACACCAAGCTCTTAGTCCATCTACTTTATTCCTCTAGGATAAAACCCTATCTACACAGCTTCAGTTCTGTTCTTGTGCCCAGCTCCTTTCTTGCCTGATTTCTCTCTACATTTATCTGCTGTCCCCTCTAGGTTCTATCCTAATTCTCTCATCTTAGTTCTGCTGTGGATATCGCTCTGTGTAAATAAAATTCTGATTGGCCAGTGGCCAGGCAGGAAGTATAGGTGGGACAAGAGAGAAGAGAATTCTGGGAGGTGGAAGGCTGGGGAAAAGAGACACTGCCAGCCACCACCATGACAATGAAGATGAAAAGGTACAGGTAAGCCACGAACCAAGTGGCAAAGTATAGATTAATAAAAATGGGTTGATTTGAGATAAAAGAACTAGATAACAAGAAGCCTGCCATGGCCATACAGTTTCTAAACAATGTAAGTTTCTATGTGTTTACTTGGTTGGTTCTGAGCGTCTATGGGCCTGGCCGGTGAGAGAGATTTGTCCTGACAGTGGGCAAGGCAGGAAAACTCTAACTACATAGTTCTGTCCCATCTTGCTCTTTCTCATCTCGTTCTTCCCCATCTGGCTCTTCCTCATCTTCCATCTCATTCTTCTAGTTCTCCATCTAGTTCTCTAATCAAAATCCTCCTTCATCTCTGAGGTTTACAATTACATATCCAGGCAATAGCAGTGCTCTAGCCAAAGCAAGGTCACCAGGCTTGAATTCTTACAGGGTCACAAAGGCAGACAAGAGTTTTCCTCAGGCAGTGACCATAGGGCTTTCTTTTACAACCCAAAAGGGAGTGGTAAAGGAGGAGGTCAACTGAGAGCTAATGATTGTTTAGTATATCAGAAAAAGGGAATTTATTTGCTCAAACTACATTCTTAGAAGTGGTTAGGTAAGAAATTAGGAGTCTATAATATTAGTAAGACTGTATAAGAAAGGAGTGCCTCAGCTTAAATTGCACAAGAAATAAAACTAGCCACCTAACCTAGGAGACAGGCATTGTTTCCATAAGGGTGTTACCTCAGTTCAAGAGATTGTTTGGCCTTGGATGCTTGACAGGTATTTTAGATAAATACACTGTTAAGAGTTCTTGGAACCACACATAGCATACAAGAAAATCATTGTAGAAACCAGCCAATATATATATTGGTTTCTTAAGCCATGGCTTGACCTTCAGAAAAGTTTTTGACCTTTCCAAGTAGTAGCTTTTGTGATAGTAGCTGGATTCCATTATATTTTCCTGCAACTTGCCACATGTGAAAACATTAGCTAATGACTATAACCTGTCCATGAATATAGGAACTGGGTTTCACTAGACTGTATCCTCCACCATAGGATCAACAAAATTCCTTAAACTCTCTTTTCTTACAATGGCATGGGTTTTAACATAGAAGTCAATAACCTTGGGAAAAGGTGAAATGAATGTTGTGAAATTGAGGCAAGCAATAGTCACCATGACAGCAGCTCCTTCATAGGACCTGGGGCAAAGCCACCACTGAAGACTAAGGACCAATGACACCATCTGTCTCAGTGACACCTGTCAGTTGGGCTTCTTCTCCACTCAGCCCCGCAAACACTATTAACTTCATGGATCCAAATGTCCCTAACTGACAGCTTATGCATACAAGAGGGTGCTAGAGAGAACATAGAGCTCTTCCTGCCTCTGTAGCCTCCACATTTATCTTCAAGAATTCATTCTGGCGGGGTTGAGGATTTAGCTCAGTGGTAGAGCGCTTGCCTAGGAAGCACAAGGCCCTGGGTTTGGTCCTCAGCTCTGGCAAAAAAAAAAAAAAGAATTCATTCTGCTATGATGTTCCAGGTGTTCCAGGAAGCCCAGGGTGTTACTAGTGTATTGTAAAGAAGAATAGAGTTTCTGGGCTTGTCTGAAGTCTCTCACCACCTTACCTGTCCTTCCCCTTCAGCCACTCTTGCTGGAAAAGTCAGCCTGATGCATTCTAACTGTGAAATAACACTATGAAGCTTTCATTCCCTATAAATTCTGTATGTGACAAGTTGCTTCGGGTAGTTGTGATGAGTTCCTCATTGACTTGTAGATTGTTGGACCTAAATATCATGGAACTCTGTCTATAGCTTAATAATATCCTCTCCTATACAAATGCCTGTCAAAATGTCCCTCCTCTGCAGACCCCTGCATAAATACATACACACACACACACACACACACACACACACACACACAGAGAGAGAGAGAGAGAGAGAGAGAGAGAGAGAGAGAGAGAGAGAGAGAGAGAGACATAACACAAATATCTAAATGGTCTTTTAATAAAATACCCAGTACCAGACATTGGGGTGAAAGCTGAAAGATCAGAGAAGCAGAGCAAGGCACAGCCAACCTCACCTTGCCAATTCCTCAGCCGATTGTGTTCCCATGAATCCTCAAACTGAAAGCCTCTGAGTCCTCACCCAAAAGGCCCCAGTCAAAAAGAGCCTTTAGTTCCTGTCTCCTCATGCCTTATAAACCTTTCTCTGCCCTGCCATGTTACTTCCTGTGATTAAAGGCATATGTGCTTCCCAAGCAAAGGCATGACATCTCAAGTGCTTGGAATATAGGTGTATGCCATCACTGCCTGGCTCTGTTTCTCTCCTAGATTGAGTCAATCTCATGTAGCCCAGGGTGGCTTTGAATTCATAGAGATCTAGATCCACATGGATCTCTGCCTCCTGAGTGCTAGGAGTCCCTGACCTCTATGTCTAATCTAGTGGCTGGCTCTGTCCTCTGATCCTCAGGCAACAAGTTTATTAGGATACACAATATATCAACACACACACACACACACACACACACACACACACACACACCTTAGAAATTGCCAGCATCTCTACCTGAGTTCAGTTCAGTTAGAAAAACTGCTCTTTGTCATCATCGTCAGTGGGGAGGGATGCAGAGGACCAGGAAGCTCAGCATTAGGATCTCTGAGAGTGTTTGGACAGGGGTGATCTGCTATCAAATCAAACACTTTAGGCACTCTGAGAAAAATCTCTGTAGAGGTTTTTTACATCTCTTTATTTCTCTCCCAGAAATCAGCTCATGGTTCCTTACAGCTATCTCTAAGACAGAGTTAATAAGAAAGCATGCTGTGCCTTGCAACCCCTTACCCTTGCAGCTTCAGATTAATCTTTGGAAGATTTTGCTTACCTATGGCAAAGTACTGGACACAAAACCAATGGTCAGGTTTATTTCAGCCCGTGGTTCCGGGGTTGCTCGTCCTTCTTGGCAGACAAAGTGTGGAGAGAAAGGCAGTTAGCCTAGCTAGCCTCTTGGAGTATTCAAGCAGAGAGAGAGGGTTGGCTTTCTGCTTTGCCATCTTGCACTCCACCTGCAGGGCAGTGCGGCCCACATTCAGGGGTAGGCTTATCTTCATTAATCCTCTCTGCAAACCCCTCAGAAACATATTTAGTGTCAAGGTGACAATCGCCACACACCGCAATTCAAGAGTAAAACCTTAAGTAAAGGCGCAGTTGGTAGCACATCCCCCAAGGCTGAAGATCCACTTCTTTGCCTCCTTTTTTGTGTGACCAGACAACTTTGCTAATTTGTGGGCCTGAGACAAAAGTGTGATCAAAAGAAGAGTAAGTGTAATGTCATCCTGGTCACTTTTACAGTAACAGAGTTATTATTTATGGTCCCCTGAAAACCTACATCAAAACCCACCTTTTCTCTGGATTTGAAGGCATCTCTCTCTGTCTCTCTCTCTGTCTCTTCCTCTTGTCCCTCCTCCCCCCCCCCCACCTCTTTCTTTGAGTCATCATTATGGCTGTCTATGGTTATGATGCTATATATCCCATGATAGTCAAGGAACTGAAGAATCTGTGTCTCTCCTTGGGACCCAATCATGCAATACAAGCATAAATCAGCTCCTTTTAGGACATGAAGGTTCCCATATCCTAACAAAGGCTTTCCAAAGGGTAATGTCCTATCAATTTCTTCTCAGGAACCTGCCTTCTCCTTTTAAGTTATAACAGTCCTCAGGTAATTCTTCTGAGGGAACTCTCATCAATGTCCACTGTGTGAGGTTTTCATGTAAAAAGGGTTCTTCCTGTTGTATGGTGTCACTGATGACAAAGGAGCTGTCATTTCAGACTCAGTACCTCCTTCAAAGTTTCCATTACCAGCACTTTACGTGGCTTTTCTTCAGCCAGTTGCTAATGTTTCTGAGCAGGGAACAGAGGAAAAAACACCGATGACCAGCTCTGGTTTCATGTTTAACAAATAGGATTTATGTCCATTGAAGTTAGAAAATTTCTTTTAAAAATAACTGAAGTTCTTTTAAGCATAAATGAAATGATATAGAGTTAAAAAATGAATAACAATATGACACAATATGTTTTGGAAAATGAAAGCTTATGAGCCAAAGTAAATTGTGTATTACACAGAAATAAATCTAATTGTAACCCACCAGAGAGGATGAGGCAATGTGGATGTGATAGAAGTATAAAGAAGTTTGTTAATTAGTGGTCTAATAAAGCCATTTAGAGTTCCCATGATGGGTCCAGGTCCCTTCTCCATCCACTGAGAAGAAGCTGGCTTATTTCATGGGCAGGCTAGGTTCTTCCTATTACTCCATGGTTGTTGTCTTTGGACCTGAAGAACTGAGCTCTAGTCCTGAAGGATCATCTGTGTCTGTTTATTAACACATACAGTGACAATTAACTAGAAAAGGGTAGGCAGCTGACCTATGGTAGCTAAAATCTAAAATAAACAGAATCCTGCCATCCATCGATCCTTTAAAAAGTAAAAATTTATGGCTCATTGCTTCATTCCTCCATGGATTTTGCTTGGGAAAATAAACAATATTTTCAGCATTAGAAAAAAAAAAAGTTCCTTTCAAATCCAGGTAGAGTTTCACCTGTTTCATCAGCCTCTGTGCCAACAAGACACCAAATAGAGTCAGTCAGTAGAGGCCCTCTGTGGAGGCAGTGGATCTGAAGTTGCCAGCCTGCAAGGACAGCCACACCTGATCGCACTATGGTAGAACCCTGAGCATGCCAGGCCACTGGCTACTATCAAATGCCTTACTTTAAGACATCTATCTTTTGAATATTGCAGGGACAGGGAACAGAAATCTACATTGTACGATAGTCTTTCTCCCATTGCTAGGTGTTTATTTCTCTGCATTTGTGTCCTCCCAAGGAACAGAAATGGTGACATCAAATAGGATGAATCACCAATGTGATAAAACACATCCATTTACTTGGCATCCTAGAAAGTGTTGCAGACTTAAGATTTCTGTGGAAGTTTTCTACTTATTCCTAATATGCTTTAAAAGTCCACTCACCCCCTCCAGCTTTTGAGAAGGAATCAAAGGAAGTGAGTCTTTCCCCTGTCACCTCCTAAGAGGACTCGGGAGACAGTGAGCACAGGTCATCTTCAACTCTTCTGGAAAAAAAGGATTAGTGTTCCTGTGGCCTGTCTGTGGGACATCTTCAGGGCCTGTCCATGGGGCATCTTCAAGTTCCTGTGTGCCTGTCCATGGGGCATCTTCAGGGTCCTGTGCCTCTGTCCATGAGGCATCTTCATCATTGGTTAGAATATTGTTGCTCATTTGTCTTAGATGGGAGTCAAAACTCAAGATCTCTTTCTGTACACTGTGAATATGTGGTGCTCTGATTGGTTGATAAATAAAATGATGATTGGCCAGTAGCTAGACAGGAAGTATAGGTAGGGCAAACAGATGAGGAGAATTCTGGGAAGAGGAAGGCTGAGTCAGAAGTTGCGAGCCAGACATATAGGAAGCAAGATGATAAGGCAGAACTGAGAAAAGGTAACAAGCCACATGGCTAAACATAAATAATAATTATGGGTTAATTTAAGTGTAAGAACTAGTCAGTAATAAGCCTGAGCTAATGGCCAAGCAGTTATAATTAATATAAACCTCTGTGTACTTACTTGGGGGACAGGATTGGAAGAGATTTGTCCTGACTGCTGGACAGCTGGGACACAGGAAAACTTCTAACTACATGAGATTATACTCTATGTACCCCAACACTTGTTTTGAAGAAGGTACCCAAAGATAGTGGAGCATTCTTCCATTCGTGCAAAGTTTCAAAGCCATTAGAAAGTAATTTGACGTTATAATGCCCTTTACCCATCAATAGCATAGTAGTATTTTTGTTGCCATGATAAAATTCATGAGAGAAAATTTAAAAGGAAGAAAGATTTATTTGGGCTCCAAGCTTTGAGGTGTCATTCCATTATAGCAGACAGGGCATGGGAGTGAAAAGAGGCTCACAGTATGGTGGCCAAGAAGCAGAGTGAGTGAGAGAGAGAGAGAGAGAGAGAGAGAGAGAGAGAGAGAGAGAGACTATTCTACCAGACTTTTTCATTTCCTCCCTTATTCCAACAGAGCTCCCAGTTTATGGGATGGTGCTACCCATATCTCATATTCAGGGCGAATCTTTCCCTCTGAATTAGTTATCTCTGGAAACTCTGTCAGTCATGAACATACCAACAACTGTACTTTATTCATGTCCTAGGAATTTCTCAATTCTGTCAGCTATCAAGAACAACCATCACAAGTCTACTTCTTATCAACTTGATGCCCAAACACATCTCCTTAACACCATTACCCTCACCCCTACCCTGCAATGGCTTCTGCACATCTCAAACTGCAAGCTCCTATTCTGGAATTGTTTAAAAGTTCAAGTTCAAGGTCTCTGAGCCTTAGAGCTAATTCTTAGCTGTGAATATCTGTAAAATAAAAACAAATTACATGTTTCCAAAATATAGTTGTGTAGAAAAAGCATTCTCATCCCCAATGGGAAGAATAGGGGCAAAGAAATGAGGGATGGAATCAAAGAAAGACCAAACACTAAACATCATGCAGGGTTATGTGGCAGGATAATATGAGCTCCCACTAGCAGGGCATCCCTGACCCTATGGCCTTGGCATTTGCTTCCTACATAGTCCTTTCCCTGGGCTGACTCTGCTCACTCATGAGGCTTTCCTCAGTCAGTATTCCTGGTATCTTCCCTTCCTGGCATCTCCTTCATATCTTGAGCACCATGACCATTGGCTTATGTATCAGCTTCTCCAGTGCTGCCTGCAGGAATGTGACCTCCTGCTCATTGCCTGGCTGAGGGGCCTTTCCTTTGAACTCTGGAAGAAGTCTCCATAACCATGTAACCCTTACTTTTTGTACACATGAAAACGCAGCATCATGTGGGCAATGCCAGGGTCTGCCGCCATCTTGGACAGCAGCCAGGTCCCACTGGACCACAACAATAAGAGACTCACATTCTCCGGATAGCTGAATGTAGAAAAATGTTTCTCTTGGTGGCTAAAAGCAGGCACTCTGTTGTGAAAGGGAATAATTTAAAATTATTTAAAATGTTTACCCCTTTTAGCCTACAATGGGTGGCCCCACTGATTCCTGAGATGCCCTCAAGGTGTCTTTCCCATTGTCCCCATATGTAACTTCTTCCAAGTAACCTAATCTCTTTTACAGTCACACCTGACATGGTTCCCACTTTACATGCATTTCTTTTCAGCCCATACTACATGTTTTTAAAATCATTCCCTTCTGCTTTTTGTTCTAGACTCTTATTGTAAACTGGCAAAAAGAAGCTGGCCAAACTGTCACCAGCCCAAAATTCAGGCTTGTCTTTTTTGTCCTTTGCCAGACCCCAACCTGTAAACACAGCCTCCTGCAAAATCTCAAGGAATAGACACACTGTAGGAGAGTTTTTGGCCAAAATCTAAGACTAATAACCTCTTGTCCAGTTCCAAGTAGGGTCCTTACTCTCATTTGAAATCTCACAAACATGGCTGTCCTTCTCACCTTGCTGTTAGTACCCTGGTCTTCTGGGCTCCTAGCAGAATTGTCTACAGAGTTCTGTTCGTAATGTTCTTGAACTTCTTTAGCCCACATGTGCATGCTTTTTCAAATTCTTCTCACAAACCAGTTCCAAAATTTGGAACCACATTGGCAGGTAAATGCAATGCCCCCATTTTTGGTACTAATTTTCCATATTAATGACTGGCAGGGCTACAAGTAGATACCGCCATGCCTGTTAGATGAACAGCTGAAAGAGGGGGCACTTGTCTGGGCTCATGGTCTCGGAGCTTTCAGACCATTGTTGCTAGAAACAGAATTCTATCATGGCAGCCAGGAGGTAAAGAGGAAACTCTCTGTGCTAAATGGCTTTCTCCTTCTCTTCCATCAGAGCTCCCAGGCAGTGGGATGCTGCTGGCCACATCCAGGACCAGTCTTTCCTCCTTAATTAATCTTCTCTGGAAATGCCCCCACAGACACACTAATCATCAAAATTAACCATAGAAAAAACATTCTTTCAACCTCTAAAATCAGGTTTGTTCATTTTCTGGGACTCATTTACTATGAAAGCAAGAACATTAAATTAGAAACTGAAGACTCTTGGTCACTAGAGACCCAGAGAAGACACTTTTCAAAGTTACCTTGTTTGTTCAGGACAGTAAGTAAAAGGACTATCAACTGCCCTGACAGCTGTGATTCCAGCATCTCCTGGAGTGAGTGACATGTCATTGAAACATGAATTCACCAATGGCGTGTGTTTCTACTGTTCCTGTTATTTTCCTTTGTCTGCTAGAAACTTAGTATTTATGGTGAATACTTCATTTTTAATCCACATATTAATCACTTTAGCTTTTTTCAAACCTGCCACTTACCCATTTTATGACTTACTCATGAAAATTGTTGAATATTTTCTTCTGAGTTATGGTCTAAATTAAATGATAGAAAATGCTTTCCTATATGTAAGAATGTGTACACATGAACTTCAAAAACATACTTGAAAAATTATAGCCCACTTTCTTTGCTTCGACTATTGATTCATATTAGAACTTTTAGTATGGATAAAGTCAATAGAAAACCATTAAGTGATTAATCACTCTTTAAATGTGAAAAATAAAAACTCTTTCCATATCTATAGACTTTCCATTCATCCATTGGCTTTTGTTTTCAATTCTCTTTGGAACCCACCAGTTAAAAACAAACTGAGATGACATGTTTAATTATATTCAGAGTCCCAGGAACTTTTCTACTTTATGTCAGGAACTATAAGAAAAATACCATCATAATTTATGGCATTCTCCACTTTGATAGATTTTTAAATTATTATTTTGTAGTCAATACATACTTCTCTGAGTATCACAGTTCTTATGGAGAATATTAGGACTGCAAATTTAATTTATATGCTATAATAGTACTCCCAATACCTGCCAACACATGCTATACATAAAGAAGGAACATCTTCTAAGACATTGGAGGTCCTTCTTGAGCATGCATTGGATTATTTGAGACACAGATAAAACTGGGCGCAAAGCCTTAAAATAGAGCCGGGTGTCAATTTCAAAATAAATCATGATAATGGTATTTTCAAGATCTGCTCTTTATTCAAGTTCTGTGCCAAAGCATTTAAATACTCCGTGCTACTCATAACATAATGTGGGTGGTAAAGGGAACAAGCTACCCCTCCCTCAGCATGTTATTCCTAAAGAGCCTACTCACGTCAGAGCTGCAAGGAGACAATTAATTCGTATAACCCCGCATCCCAGTGCCTGAATAGAAAGCACAGGAAGCTAAACACTCTCTTCTTTTGAAAAGAGAAGAATGAATACAAACCATGCTCTGCACCACAAGCTTCCCACAGCCATCTCAGATAAGAGACAGAATCATTTCAATTAACAAAGTACTCCTATAAACCATGTCTATCAGACATTTTCCCCTTTCTCTCTGCCTCTCTCTTTTTAAATCCAGAGTTTGAGCCCACACATACTTTCTCCCCAGGAGACTTAACATTTGCTGCACTGGCAACTTTGTACATTTTGAGATGATCCGGGTGTGGCCCTTCTTAATTTGGTCTAGATGATGACATTTTTGGTCATACAGTTAAATAAATGATTGCTTTCAGATACAGTTCTTTTAGATCCTACTTCTTATTTATATGGCTGTATCCTGCTTTGGGGAAACTTTTTAATTTAAAATCTGAGTTATTTAAATCTAGTTTGCATGCAGTTTCTATATCTCTGCTAACCTTGAGTAATAATGAATCAGTAAGAGATTTTAATAGTTTTTCTTTTTAAATGAAAACAAGCAAGTGAAACCATTAGTGGTGGTGGGAGGGATAACTTCCCAAAACACCTTAAAACCTAAGTCTTAGGGGAAGAAGGATGTTTGAAACTGGGACAGGAACTTTTCCTAAATCAAGTCACACTTTACATCTGTAGGAAGCTTTACTCTTGGTTTAGAACTGAGTTACATTTTTAATATTAAACTTTCTTCAATACATTGAATGTATTTATTAAAATATGAATTCATCAACAATTTGTGAGATATTTGTTACCCAAAAAAAGTAAAATTTTTATTCAACAAACCAGATTTATTCTGTAATTTCTGTTTTGAAGAAAAAAATCTTATGAGTTGTGTGTGTGAGAGGGAGAGAGAGCGAGAACACCCTGAGTGTCCAAAACATGTATTTAAACATCACCAATTACAGAAACATTCCCTACACTTAAGTCCCTGGGCACAACCTTTGCAAACACATTCAGGTGGAGCCAGGAGAGTATTTATGGAGCTCAGGGCAGTCCTGCTGGGAACTGCTTCCCCTGTGACAGGGTGGTAATGCAACTTGGGTGGACCATATCCAAGAGAAATAGATTGAGACTGTATGTGAGGCCGCATCAAGGAGCCAGAACTGTAATTTCTTCATGTCTGCAACCTATAGGGATTGGTGAGAAAAACAGCTGAAGTCTACAAGCTATGGCTGCGAGTGAATAATTCTCATTTCTTACATATTTTTTTTCTGAACTTGATCCTATTTTCTCATTTCTGATAAAGCCTGCCTTGCCACGGACACCAACTTCAACTGAGTCACTGAAAGAACATGGTATCCATATAATGAGGATGCTGGTATTCACAACAGGCAGAAGGCTGCATTCTAGTGCTTCAATGGCCAACTTAGCAAGAATGTTAAAGGCTCTAAGAGGAGCAAGTCACAGGACTGCTTTGATTCTGAGCCCATCCATCTGCCTGGTGACACATGGAGAGGGAAGGAGGTGACCACAACACACACACACACACACACACAGAGAGAGAGAGAGAGAGAGAGAGAGAGAGAGAGAGAGAGAGAGAGAGAGAGAGAGAGATCGAGCTGCTGGCTAACAACAATGAAATGTTTCATCTCCATTAAATCCCAGGGGAAAAACCCAAAGACTAAGAGATGGATAGATGGCCCGCAGTGGTGGAACATGCAGTGGGCACTCAAGCTTGACACCTACCATCCCATAAGATGTGTCTACCTAGAGAAGTTACCTTGTTGCATTCTCCTGCTACTTCCTCTTCCTTAAAGTAAAGGTGATCACACCTCCATCACAGGGTCACTGTAAGGACTGAGTGAGGAAGTGATATTCAGTAGGCACCTAACTGGTGTTCCCTCCATTCAATTTTGAAAGCTTACTAGGAAATCCATAAGTGATCAGCTCCAGGTCTAAGACTACTTTATCAGTCCATTTTCCATTGCTACAACAACATACCTCAAGCAAGAAAATTTGCAAAGGAAGGAGTTGGTTTAGCTCAGTGTTTAGGAGGCTGAGAGTTCAAGTGATCAGTCAGGGTTCTGGTGGGACTTATGGTAGGTGGGATCACAGTGAAATCTGGGGACTCAAGGCTCAAGTTTGCTTATTTGTAACAATGTAATGTCACAGCAACTGAGTCATTCTGGGGACCAGCACCAGTCCCTTCTGTGATTCTGTGACAATACTCCTAGTAACTTAACTATCTCCCTATAGGCCTTAATCTTCAAAACTCCACCACCTCAACAACTCTGCTGAGAACCCAGCTTCCAACAGAGGAGCCTTTGAAGGACAAACCACATGCTAACTAGTGCAACCATTTGCCCCAAAGCCACTACAGGTACTTCTTCTTGTAGGGGCATTTCCGGAAGAAATGGGAAACCCACTTGCCTTAACCCCCTAAGAACTCAGTTCACTGTAATTGTGTTCCCCATGGGAAAGTTTGCTCATCTCCAAGCTTGTTCCCAGAAGTCGGGAGCCTTCCAGAGGTCCTGATCAATGGGGCTGCTGAATCTTGAACTTTCAGTCTCCAACACATGAGCCCTTCCTTTAGAAAGTGCCCAGCTTTGTGTATTTTATAGTAGCAACAGAAAGCAGTTTAAAGCAGTGGTCTTAGGTGGTGCCTTGGTCCTCCCTGACCAGCTTACAGCCTGACATAAAATCGGCTTTTATAAAATATTAGATTGGGTAAAGTAAAGGGAATGTACCAACACCTAAAATAAGGAACACCAATGGGAAAGCCATTAAGAATTCTGTCCACCCCTGTTCTCTACAATTTTTTCATTTCAAAAATAAGTAACTATGATGGTTTTAATAGGAATAGCCCCCAAAGACTCATATATTTGAAGGCCTGGTCATTAGGGAGTGGTGCTACTTGACAGAGATTAGGAGGTGTGGCCTTGTTAAAGAAGGTGTGGCCTTGTTGAAGGAAGTTTGTCACTGGGGATGGGTTTCAGAAGGCTGATCTGGATGTAGAACTCTCAGCTACCTCTCTAGCACTATGCCTGCTTGCATGCTGCCATGCTTCCCAGCATGGTAATAATGGACTGAAACTCTGCAATTGTCAGTAAACCAATTAAATGCTTTCTTTTATAAGAGTTGTTGTGATTGTGGTGTCTCTCACCAGCAATGGAGCTTTGAGTAAGACAAAAGTTGGTTCCAGGAGTGGGGTATTGCTGTGATAGGCTTGACCATGCTTCTTGTTGGTGGAATGTGGACTTTGGATTAGGAAAGCAGTTGGATGCTCTAAGTGGGGATTATTGGGCCATCATAGTAGGAGCAGGGAAGAGAGTGGTGCTGGGAGCAATGTAGGTTATTATGGCCTGACTCAACTCAAGAAGTTTCGGATGAGAAGAATATTAGTCTCCTAGAAACCATTCTTGTGATATTTTAGTGAATAATGTGGCTGCTTTTTGCTCTTATCTGAAAAGTCTGCTCAAGGCTAAATTTAAGAGTTTTTGGATTAAGGGCATTGGCAGAGGAGATTTCAAAACAGGCTAGTATTGACTGTATCACGTGGCTATTAGTGGCTAATCTTATGCAGATCTATAATGAAAAAGAGCAAGCTGAGCAAAGAAATACACAAAATGTATAGTTTGAGGAGAAAAAGTACACCAGAAAGAAGTTTGAATAAAAGTCTAATGCTAGATGGAATAAAGGGAGTGATGACCTCAGAGCAAGACCCTACCCAGCTAAACTTTCATCTTGTGAAAAGTAGCATGCTCACCTCATAAGCAGAGGAGCTGTGTGGGATTCCCAGAGTCCTCTAAGAATGATGAGCACTGTGGCATGTACTTGTGATCCCAATGCTGGATGGAGAAGCAGAAGGATGGTTTCCAGGGCTTGTGGGCTAGCCTCTGAATCTTAGTTAGCAAACTCCAGACCAATGAGACCAATTTCTTGAAGAAGGTTGTCCTGTGGCCTCCTCATGGACCCACATACATGTTCATCTCTATACATGGAGACACACACATAGAGGTTTGGTCACCCCTTTCCTCATCCTATATATACAAACAGGTTTCAGCATAGGATGGAGAATTTTTAAGACATTCCTGTAAGAGAAGACAAAATTCAGGGCTTCATTCTGCCTTCTTTCCCTCTGGATGAGGATGGGAGTATCTGGTAGCCCAGTCTTAACACCAAGAACATTGGCCAGCTCCAGTAGGTCAGCTGGACAAGGCTATTTGTAGTCTCTTCATTTATGGGACTCAAGAAGGAATAACGAAGCTGCCAGGTGACTAGATTTTGGGTCCTAACTTCTAGGTTGTCACTAATTCAGGACAGAGACTGAATAGTATTAGGTTACAACAGAATTCAGCTCTATACACCCAATTCTCTAAACTATGTTTTCTAAGATGAAAAAGGAACCCTTGAAATGTGGTTGAGAAGTAGGTAAATTCCTTCTTTGAAAATTAATGGTAAAATGATCAAATGTTTCAAAATTGATGTTGGAGGTCCCATTGACACTTATGTGTGTATGTAGGTGGGTGGTGTGTGTGTGTGTGTGTGTGTGTGTGTGTGTGTGTGTGTGTGTGTGTGTAAGTGAGAAGAGAGAGAGAGAGAGAGAGAGAGAGAGAGAGAGAGAGAGATTTGGTCTCTAATGAAACTGATTGCTACCACCAGCAAAACATGAGTTGCAAGAAGGCATTACTTTTATTAAATAAGAACATCAAAAGATAGAATGCTATTATTCCCCAGAAAAAGGAAGGAAATGGGGCCACCGGGTTATTTTGTAGTTGTTTTTGCTATTCTTTTGGATGAGAGCACAAATTTGCCAGTGGTGTCTCTTTGCAAAATCGAGTTATACACTTAGAGGAAAAGAAAATAGCCACAATATTACCCTTCTTAAATTCTTCCAAATCGCTCATTGGCACCACCTTGGACCACTGCCTTGAAGCCCACCCTGCCCCCATCGCTTTGCTCACTCGGTCCTGTCTGCTGTTTGGCTCCAGGGCACCCATGGAATAAAGCAGGGAAAATACTTGGTACTCTGGGCATGACTCGCTTCCCAGAAGAGTGCCCTTTTGAATTCCTCTTCCTCCTCCTGTGTGGTCATCCCTCCAGCTTTGCAGGATCTACAGCAGAATAAGTGGTCTAGGCCCAAAGGGCTTCTATTCTTTCCTCCAGTCACCATTTCCTCCCAGCAAGAGTGATTGGTTGTATTTGTTGTGCTTCAGAGTCTTGTTGCCATTTAAAGCGTTTAAAATTAGGTTGGTTTCTGTTGTAGCCCTTTCCATAGCCACTTAATCACAGGATTCACTGCCACATGGAGGCCACAATGGGGATGGCACATGCGACCAGAGAGGAAGCCACCAAGTACAGGCCAAGGAGCTAATGTGCTTACAAAACACAAATTGTTTCAAATGCTTTGAACATGATTTTATTTGTTTCTTGCCATCTTTTGCTCAAGATTTGTTTCTCTAGGACCCAGTACTAAGCCTGGCATATTTGTTAACGAGTGAATAGGTTTTTGGTTTTCCCCTGAAAGGCTGACCAAAGTAATAACAGGCTTTGCTTAGAGAAAGCAAGCCTGGAGTTTGAGTTGAGAAGTTTCCTTTTACTGAGCTTCAGATGCTAGCCTCCCATTCTCCTTTCTGGCCCAGCTGCTGGGACCTACTGATAATAGTATTCAAAGTTGGAGGAGCCATGATGCGCATTTCCAAGAACAAGTGAGCCCATTCAAAACCATCTTTCAATGAGCAGCTTTGCTTGGAAGGTCAGTCAGAGCAAAAATCCAAGTTAAATGTGAAAGCTGGGTCTTATTGAACCCCAAATGTAGAAGGAATGGGAGAGAGTGGTTAATTTTGCCTTCACTAACTTCTGCTGATTCCCAAGTCCTCATGCATACACACCACCCCCACCCCTTAGGTACTGGTCCTGTTCCTGCCAAACCCCCTTACCTGGCATCTCTCGATTTGATTTTCCAGTATTGCTCTAGCATTGCCTTAGTAGGAAACTTCTTGTTTCATGATCTTAAAATTATCATAAAATAATTATTACCATACATGGGACTGAGAATCAAGACCTCATGAGTTCTGACTTACTTTTCTTCTGGCTTGTATCCTCAGGCATGTCTCTTAATCTCTCACTCCATTCCCATGTCTGCAGAGTGGAGATGATTCAGCTGACCTAGTTCATAGGATGCTGGGTTGAATAGCTCATTAGTGACTGTAAGACTCATTGAAAGCACAATATAATTGATAAATGCTCATAAATGACAGGACACCTTACAATGCAGGAACTTCTAAGGATGAAGTAAAATGCACATGGCTTTCCCATCATGTCCAATGCTAGAGGTAAATGGGAGCAACTCCTACTCCTACTTCCTTAATGTTTTCATCCTCCTGACTTATGGACAACCAAAGGGCCCAATGTGACAGTGAGTAATTGGAAAGAATTACCCTAGAGAAATAATTCTTTCTTCATACTGTTTACAGCTTCTGAATTCTATTGGATACTTGCAGCAACAAGGCCAACCAAGAGTGTGAGGAATAAGAGAAGAGTCTTAAAGTGGTCTTCTTTCTTGGTGTTCTGTTTTGTATGCTTGTTTGATGTGTGTGTGTGTGTGTGTGTGTGTGTGTGTGTGTGTGTGTGTGTGTGTGTGTTGGAGGATACAAGGCCATTAAAGGTTCCAGTCAGGAACCTTCCATAATAGAAGTCTGTCCATCTGAGAAGGAGCATAACTATTACACTATCTCATAGTTAGCTTCAGCTGTCAAGTTGGCCTAATCCTACAATCATCTTGGAAAGAGAACCTCAACTGAAGAGTTACCCAGATCAGATTAGCCTGCAAGGCACTCTGTTAATCAATAACTGATGCAGGAAGGCCAGGCCCACGATGGATGACAACATCCCTAGCTAGGGGGAGCAAGCCACTAAGCAGTGTTCCTCTGGGTTTTTCTTCCAGTTCTTACCTTAACCTTCTGTCTTAGCTTCCCAAGATGGTGGTCTATAACCTGTGAGATGAAACAAGACATTTGCTCCACAAGTTGCCTTTGTTCATAGTTGTACCACAGCAACAGAAAGTAAACTAGGGCAGTTACTTTAATAATATGTAGGTACTGACATCACATTCTCCCACTCCTTCAATTCTAGGTGTCGCTGTGTCACATAAAACAAGAGTTTGGTCTCCTGGTCTTGAAAACTGTGTCCAGGGCTGCCATTGTTTCAATGTTGTTGAAGGATGCTTAGCCCTGAAATGGAGGTGACCTCGATACACCTGCACCTTTCATCCACCAATACAGTTGAGGACTGCCAGGCAGAAAACACCGCTGTAACTTCAGCAACACATGGCCTGTCGTCTGGTTTGGGTCTCCATGGTGGAGACAGCATGTAAACTCTGTGAGATAGAAAGGGGAAAACTAAAAAGATCCTTTAAGGAAGCAAAATACTTCTAAGCTATGCAGAGCTTAAATAAGAGCCCAAATTAATTCTGCTTTTCAAAGAGATTGAAATAGAATGTCATGTTCATATAAGGACTACACTTAAAAATCAGAACCAATGGATGGAAAGTTTTAGACTCTACGACAATTATAATAATAACTAATATAAATGAACTACATTCATAAATGCTAAGCTGTGCTGTGGATATCGCTCTCTGTAAATAAAGTTCTGATTGGCCAGTGGCCAGGCAGGAAGTATAGGCGGGACAAGAGAGAAGAGAATTCTGGGAAGTAGAAGGCTGGGGAGAGACACCGCCAGCCGCCGCCATGAGAAGCAACATGTAAAGACACTGGTAAGCCACAAGCCATGTGGCAAAGTATAGACTAACAGAAATGGGTTAATTTAAGATAGAAAAGGTAGGTAACAAGCAGCCTGCCATGGCCATACAGTTTGTAAACAATGTAAGTTTCTGTGTGCTTTCTTGGTTGGGTCTGAGCGACTGTGGGACTGGCGGGTAAGAGAGATTTGTCCTGACTGGGTCAGGCAGGAAAATCTAACTACAAAGCTGCATATTGTATACATAGTGTAACAGTTCATTTTCACAATAACCTTTAAAGAAAGTTGTTCACTTATGTAAACATACTTACTTTGTGGTTCTAAGTAGGAAATATTAGATGGCAGGGTCAATATTTCTGATATAGTAACTTTCAAAACAAGTTCAGCATAAAAGAAAAGGTAGTTTTAAAAATCTTGGAAAGTCGGGGAATTGAGGCAAGTTAAACCAGCCAGAGGGGAAGATCTTTTGAGAGGAGCAGTCAGTGATTAACCATTTTCTTCTGTGGAAGTTTTGCCAGTTCTACACACAGGCTGGTGGTGGCTTGGCCCTCACAGAGGGGCTTCACTGAGGGAATGAGAAATCAACACAGCTCTCAGTGGTCATGTGGGGTTGGCGGGACAATTGGAAACTTCAGGCATCCTAAACACCTGGTTAGATTTTCCCACAGTGTGTTTGCTGAACTAGAAAGCTTTCATAGCACACACTGAAACCCCCTGTTCCTATGATGGAATTTAAGAGACAAAGTCTCTCTTGATGATGCGATCTGCCTCAAACAGATGGCCAGACTCACCCTCTAGACATTCGCCAAGGTTGGGAGCAACACTGGAAACCAAAAACCAAACCCCTGAAGGGTAGACTGAATTTCCCACAGTCTCCCACAGTTAAGGTGATGGAGACTTTCAATGAAAATACTTGGGGAAATATGCCTGAAAAACAGAGAAAAACCAACTTAGAGTCATTAATACCTATAATTGAGTCTCAAACCACTTTAATGAAGGCTAGATGAGGTGACCAGCCACTGTCTAAGATGATGGCTCTACTGTAGGCCCCTCACAGATAGAGGATGTCATCTGGAGCATCTAAAGATGCTTGCATCCACTGTTTGAAACAGATCTGGAAATAATTATATTCATAAAGAACCTGGAAAGGAATGGTTGGTAATCAGGAAACTAAACATAAAAATAATAGATCATCAATGGCTCAACGGCTCAAACAGAGTATATTATGGGCTTTGGAATAACCAATGCTGACATTCTAGAGAAAATTACAGTCAAAGAAGGGCAAAATATATGAAAAGACACACAATTTCTGGTGGAAACTGGAAAACTAAAGATTGTCATCCTAGAATTGTAAAATGATCTTGGTGACTAACAAGTTCTTTGTAACAGAAGATCAACTGCAGAGGGTGGACAACTAGACTCACAGGCAAGTAAGTAGAACATGCACAAGCTGAGGTACAGAAAAAAGAAAGGAGGATGGAAGAGAGAGGAAAGGAAGAAGGGAGAGAGAGATGGAGAGAGAAGGCTGAGCAAGAGGGCTCAGTGGGTAAAGATACTTGCCACCAAGCCTGGTGACCTGAGTTGGATCTTCAGGACCCATATAGTAGGAAAGAATTGACTCCCACAAGTTTTTATCTGACTTCCATACACATGCACACTCATTCACATGTACATTCATGTGAGTGCACACTCACATGCACGCACTCACACACATGCACACATACAAACATAAGTAAATAAAGGAAATGGTAAAAGAAAGGGAGAGGAGGGAGATGGTGGGTAGGCTTGGTAGTGCATGTCTGTAATCCCAACCACTTGGGAGGCTGAGGGAAGAGGACAAGGCCACTGTGGACAATTTGCTAAAACCTGATATCAAAATAAAAAGTAAAAAGAAACCAAAAAACTGAGGATATACTCATGTAAACGATTCCAAATTATTAAAATACACAAATCCCTATGGTCAATCCTCAATGCAGAAAAAAGAAAAGATACAAGGTTGAGGAGAAGGAGGAGGAAGAGGAGAAGGAAAAAGGAGGAAGGAAGGAAGGGAGGGAGGGAAGGAGGGAGGGAGGGAGAGAAGAAGGGAGGAGAGAGGAAGGGAGGAGGAAGAGAGACTGGAGTAAAGGTCTTTTCAGTCAAATAAAAGTGGATAGAGGGTATTGCCAATAGACCTTCACAAGCAGAAATATTAATGCATACAATATTGGCAAATGCTAACATGAATACATCTAGCAGAGATAATGTGTGCCAATAGCATAAAGGATGAGAGAAAAGTCTATGAAGTTACAACATGGCAATATTCTAGTGTTATTAGGGAAGAAACAAGATTAACAGCCTAAGGAATGCTACACCATTAAGAAGAAATACTTAAATATATGAGATGCCCACTGGAAAGAATAAAAGCACACAACTGTAACTATAAATAAAGATGATACATTGAAATGTTTACTAATCCTCAGTAGAGACATAAGCAATGTCTACCCCTCCCCCTAAGGTTCCAACCACAGACTGAGGTTTGGCTACTCCAAAATTCACCTGGGGGAACCAGTGAGAAATGGTTGGGAGATCATGGGCAAGAGCACAGTGTGGTGGAATTGTGCTCCCCAAAATATTGTGTGTTCTTTGAAATAAACTTATCTGGGGTCAGAGAACAGGACGGCCACAATATTAAACATGAGGATAGGCAGTGGTAGCACACGCCTTTAGTCCTAGCATTTCAGAGACAGAAATACCTCTGGATCTCTGAGTTCAAGGCCACATTAGAAATAGCCAGGCATGGTGACTCATGCCTTTAATCCAAGAAATCCAGCCTTTAATCCCAGGGAGTGATGGTAGAAAGCAGAAAGATTATATAAGGCATGAAGACCAGAAACTAGCAGCATTTGGCTGGTTAAGCATTTGGCTGGTTAAGCTTTTAGGCTTTGAGCAGCACAGTTCAGCTGAGATTCATTTGGATGAGGATTCAGAAGCTTGCAGTCTGAGGAAACAAGACCAGCTGAGGAACTGGTGAGGTGAGGAAGCTGTGGCTTGTTCTGTGTCTCTGATCTTCCAGCATTCACCCCAATAACTGGCCTCAGGTTTATTCTTGTTAATAAGAACTTCTAACCATTCTGCTACAGCACAGGTGACCTTAAATAGCCATACTGGAAGGTCTATACTCAGTGGGGATGATGGCTTCCCCATGGCTCTGTAGATGAGGGCCTCTTCCTCGCCCTTCCCCACATACCTCCTCTGGCCCTTCTTCTAAAACCCATGCATTTAGGGCAGAATTACATGCAACTGATTGTACAAGGTAGCTAGATAGTCAAGATAGGGTTCCATGACCCTCTTGGCCTTCTCCTTTTGTGGGGGTAAGCAGTCAGCAGGCCCAGCCATGATGATAGTGAGCAGGCCAAGTGAACTCCTGAAGATGGTGGTGATTTGGCTTGGGGAATAGTCCTGTATATACCTTCTTAAGAAAGAAAAACTATCTCTCAAACCTTTCTATGAAATTGTTCTACCTGGATCATTTTGCCTTGATAAGGTACAAAATTTAAAATGCTTCAGAACTATTCCAGACCCCCTCTCTGTGCCAGCTCATGGGATTTTGCTCTCTACAAGTTGATTATAAATATTTATCCATGCTGTAGCCTTTGATTTTCACACAATTTGTGGAGTACTTTCTTTTCTGCCCCTGCTTATCAAAAACTAGGCACAGTTAGAATGTGAGGAGTGACTGAAACACGAAAAAAGACATGTTAAAGTTTACAATGAGATTTAAAACATCATCAGTATAGATAGGAAAGGGAGTTTGAAGAGAAGAACCAGGGTCTTTCTTCTGAAGGGAACTTCTAACATGCAGCCTGCATGATCAATTGGGAGGAGCTGTCTGCCGACACAAAGGCCCGTCCATTGAAAGCTGCAGATCTTTCAGTTCAGGTATTAAAGTCATAAAGGACACAGCACCAATGTGCATCATCCCAGTACTCTGAGTTATTTCTGGAATCTTCTATGTCTGCTCTGCAAGGAGGATGAACTGATGCTTGGGTCCTTTGTTGCTTTCAGAAACCTGCCTCCAGAAGCGATAAAGGATCTTGAGAAATGAATTAATGGTGAGAGTCATCAACGTAGAAATTATAAATAATCACAGGCTTGCTGGTGTGCACTGATGGAATGCTGTAAAGAAACACTAGAAGGCTTTCACAAACATGTCTCCTTTTCTACTTTTCAATAAGAGATCTTTTGCTTGGGATGGCCTGGCAAAGACCAATCATCTGCGAGTGCTACTGTTTTTAGGTCGATCTTTTTGAATGAAATGGTACTTTGAAGTAAATGAGGGAAGGTTACTTGATGGATAGAGCATGATAGATTTACCTTAGTTTTATTGCTTGTTTCTTTGTTTTTAAAGATAGATACTTAAAAGAAGGATGAAATCAGAATAAGGACATTTTGGACAAGTGAACTATGTAAAATATTAAGCATAAGTTAAGGAGAGAAAAAATATCTTGGAAAACTAAGGCCCCCACATCCTGCACAGTCAACATGATGCATTTTTATAGTCATGGGGGCGGGGGCTAATAAGTGATACCAAGAAAAAAGGTAATATATAAACTTATTTGGCATAATAGTGGTTTCATTGAGTATAACCTCCCAATTTCTCTCTGTCTCTCTTTATCTCTCTGTCTCTGACTCTCTGTCTCTGTCTGTCTCTCTGTCTCTGTCTCTGTCTCTGTCTCTGTCTCTCTCTCTCTCTCACACACACACACACACACAAGCTAGGGACTGTATCAATAACAACTGAAGAATTCAGGAAGAGGCTTGGCTTCACGTGACACTTGGTTGGTGGTTCCAAGGGTAGAACTCAATGCCTTCCTCACAGTGCTCTCCACTTCTGGAGCAGTACTTGGTTCTCCAGCAGGTCTCTCTCACCCCTGAGACTTCCTGGGCTCAGTAGTACTTCCCTTCATTTGAGAAGAGTGTGAAAGAAAACTCGGAATAACCAGTTTGGAGTCCTGATTTATCTGCCATGTTTCTTGTTCCCAACCCTATAGCCTACTTGTTGTCCCCTACTCCAGACCCCACAAACAGAAATCAGGTAAATTATACATAGGTCATATGTCTGACAGAAGAGGACCTTTGGGTTGGGTGTGGGGAAAATAAATACTACAGACAGAAAGAAAATGGCTCATTGTTTTCCAACAAAAGAAGAAAAGATACGCGATTTCTGCTAGCAGTTATCTGGCCATGCATTACAGACAACTTTCAAGTGACTAGTGTATATTCTATTTCATAATTTTTGATACAATTTTAATATTTATGTGTATATAAATAACTATGTACTTAAATTATTTGCAGTCATAAATCCATTAAAAATGCTAAGTGCTACCTGTAGGTAAAAGTTTGTAAACGGACTTATATATAAGTTTCTACTTTGAGTTTAGAACCAGGAGGTGAAGGGCTCTGAGCAACATGTGGAACCACAAGAGGACAAACTGGTGAGAAGAGACTGATTTCACCAATCAAGCAACAATTGAGAAATGTTAATTTTGCAATATATATTTTTGTCTAATTAAAGTTAATGAGTTTCATCAATTATAATTAATGTTCTGATACCAATCAGGCATGTCCAACTTGGGACTCACAGGCTGTGTGTGGCCACATGTGGCCAAGTACAGCTATGAATGTGGCCCAGCACAAAATCATAAGCATACTTGTTTATGAAGTTAATATTTTTGGTGTGTGTGTGTGTGTGTGTGTGTGTGTGTGTGTGTGTAACTTGGTTGAGTGGTTCTTGAGTGTGAACTTTGTAGATGACCACATTGTATTACATAGACATACCTGGCTCATCACTACAAAGTTCACAAACTTTTTTTCTAACAATGAAAACCAAAATGCACTCAGAAAATACCATTCAACAGACTATGCCTTGGATTTGCTGAGCCCTTCACATCCTGACTGCACCTGCCTGTCCATCAGTCTCAGCCTATTGCCAAGTGGTGTTCCCACAAAAAAAGGCAGCATGCAAACACACATGTGTGTGCACACATAGAGTCTGTGTTCGCCTTCTCTCTTCACTCCACAGCACAAGCACCTCAACCTTCCCCACTCCAACATGATAACTGCTGGATTTAAAGTTGTTGCGCAATAGACAAAGTAAGTGGCCCGGACTCAACCACCACCACCTTTTACCTCAGCACTTAGCACACGACACTTGATTGAAATAAGCTTCTCGAACCATTGGGACACACTTTCTTTTCAATGCAGCCTATTTCGTGTTGTGTTTTTAAACACCAGCTATATTTCCCCTAAGTGATTTCATGACTCAGGCACGAATGCTCAAGAGAGTCTCAAATCCAGAAAGAGGAATGGATGATGTCTGGGGCTCCTTTTATTAACATGTGAGGTGGAGATGAAGGACATGTATCAAACTCAAACTGAAGTCTAGGAGGGATTTGAAAATCCTAAGGAAAATGTGGAAAGATTTGTTTTCCTAATTGCAGGGCGGCGAGGCCTTATGAGAAAACAGAGAATGTCGTTGTGGTAGAATGAGCAAGGCTCACATTTGGATTTCGACCCAGTCTTCTGACAACATGGAAGACGTCAGTTTGGAGTAACATATGACATAGGTGTTTACATGCTGGGAGGCACTGAAACTCTTAATGGGCGTTTAGAGTCAACATTGATCAGCACGGTGGCACATGGAGATTGGTTTGTTTTTCTTACTGGGTATTAGGAAAACCACAGTGTTGTCCACCAGACAGCATAGAAGTCACTGGAAACAGATTTTTCTTTTGAGTTCTAGAGTAATTTATCTAAGAGTAGACCTTCATGATTCACAAAACGGGGCAGTTGCATTGTTTTATTAGGTTTGAAGTTATGCATACCAAGTCAAACTTTAATGTATGTAAGTTACTGGACTTGGTTTTCAGGAAGACATTTATATACCAATATTACTAAAAATACACTTTCTTACCATCATCCTTGAGCAAAAGTAGGTGACGAAGTTGGAAGAAAATACTTTCAAACACGCTGTGGAAACACAAACCGAAAGTAGTAGTGGTGGTTTTGCTTAGCTTTCAGGCTTGCACTGACCCTTTTCTTTTCTTCACCTTTTATTCAAGTTCTTCTTGTGTCTTAGAGTCTAGTGCTTATAGGGAATCTAAGATAGGCTCAGGTCCTGACTGTGACTAGCATGCCACCAAACGTTGATGCCATTTACCTCAGCAACTCACTAAACTTCTTGATCCTAAACTCTCTCCTCAGCTAACTCTCAAGAGATCAAATAAGACAGTACAAGAACAGACGTTTGAAAGCTTACCTTATTCAAGGGGAAAATCATATTTAAAACACTATATTGAGTCAACAGGTTATATTTGGGAATAAATATATGTATATACAAATACACATATGCATGCAATAATAATCGATTATGAATAAAGGGGCCAGAATTTTTAAGGAGAGCATAGAGGGTTATATGCGAGGGAGGAAAGGGAAGCAAGAAATGTAATTAAAATACAATCTAAAAAATAAAAAAAGGAAATTCATTGTTTGAAATTCCCAAAGAATTGGGAAAAATGTAACAAACTCTTCATCCTACATGCATGTGATAAGCTTCAATATACACTTAATAAATAAATACTTTTACTAATAGAGAGTTGGTTTCTCTATCTATATCTGCTGCCAAGTGTAGACACACACTAGCAGAAAAGGGGCAAGCTTCAAACTGGTTTGTCTATTTGGTTTCAGATTCGGTCTGCATGACTCCCTGCTGTATGTGATTAGTACTTGCTCTCCCTGTGCCTCTGTCCTCACACCTGCCCAATGCAGCAGCCCTCTGAGCCATGGGATCCTGAGGGCTAGAGACATGAACTTAGGGAGTTCTCTAGAACAGTGCGGGGAGCATTTTCAGACTTTGAAGAGGCCTGGAGGGGTACAGACAGTGTAAGAGAAGGGAAGATGGTGCAAAGGCTGCACTCGAGAGAGGCCTGAGTTCTGGGGAGTCACGGAATGAATTAGAAGTTGAATCACTGCATCCTTTTCTTTATAAAACAATCCACTTTTTGCCAGAACTGTGTGCAGAAGAATACACCCTGGTCTTGATAATTAAGTTACCCACAGACACATATCTTTGTATTTATATTTATTTTATACGCAAAGGCACTACACATCTAAGAGAATTGCTGAAGTAAAGAAGAAAGACAATGGCAAGAAAGGATGGGTCTAAAGAAAACACACACAGGTAGGTGGTGCTCACATCTACTAGTACAGATACTTTCAAAACTCCTAGTATCTCTGAGATGCTGAGAGTTAGGGATGTGAACTCCTTCTCTCCCAGAAATTCCATTCAGAAGTATATAGCCAATAGATAAATACACATGTTCACCAAGAGACATGCATAGGAATGTCCACAGAGATAGTACTTATACTAGTCCAAACAGGGAACAACTCAAATTCTAATCCAGAAAAATGGGTAAATGCATTTGCAGCATGCTACCTAAGAGAATGTCCTGTGTCACAGAGAATGAGCAAACCACGTTAAGCACCATGAATGGATCTTATAAACATGACAGAGAAAATTAGACAGGTATAAAAGAATGTATACTTCATGTCTCCACTCATAGAACATTTAAAATCAGGCAAAACTAAACTAACAGACTGCATCTGAATCCCTTGTAAATATACCTGTCATTAGCCATCTGCCCAAGGCCAGACTGTAAGTGATTATCACTGCTTCCAGAGTTTGACCCCAAGCCTGCACAACTCAGACTTACTTTGTTTGCTTGCTTTCCAGATGGCTGGTTGAGAAAAGGTCTCATGTAACCCTGGGGCCAGCCTCAAACCCATTGTGTAGCTGAGGATGGTCTTGAACTCCTGATCCTACAGCCTCTAGTTTCCATGGCCTAAGATTATAAGCATGTGCCACCACACTCTTTGCAACATGCTAGGCTTCTAGTAAACATTTCTTGAATGAATGCAAAATAAAATTGAGATACACTTTTACTTTTTTTTTTCCACAGAAACAGTTTGCTGCCAAACTTGCCAAAACATCCATTTGTCAAATGTCCCACCCAGTAGTGTCTGGTTCCTGTCTTTTGGTTTCTGACCCCCAGCCTCATATTGTACTCAAATAATTCATTACCTGTCTCCATCTTGGGAATATTATTAACCAATGCTTCTGATTAGAGAAAGAAAAACACATCATAGTCTGTAATTTTCTTAAGATGATATTTAATAAATTCTGTGATTGGAAGATGAAAGACAAATTTTGTTCATTTATCAAATGTAATATTATAAGCTAGTATGCATTTGTATGCATAGGGGACTGCTAATGTTTCCAGAGGTGGGGTATGGGTGCTGGAAGCCCTCTGACTTTGTTATAACTTAAGCTATTTTCTGAGATTCATGACTTATTGCTTTCATAAGAGATCAAGAAAAATGAAGTAATTATCTGAGACTCAGGATGCTATCAATCTGAGTGTGGGCATTTGTACTTCCTGCCCTGAAGAAGTAAGTTCTTCTTTTTCTCGTGAGTCAGATGTTTCCCTCCCTGAGTTCCTCTCCACTCATGAGGGTTTGTATTTACAGACAAGGACAGAGATGGCGGTCCCTTCTAGTGTCACACACCAGCCATAGCTTTTTGCTTTTGAGGTTTAAAATATACCACAGAAACAAAATTATCAATTTTTGAGGTTCAGAAATCAGTTTCATATTTGTTATCTCAAAATCAGCCAAAAGGACAAATTAATAAAACATTATATACTGTCCTAAAATGGGGGAGGGGGGTGCTGAGAGATTTACGTCATCCATTAATCAATGACTTCACCAGGAAAACATTAGTGAATGATTAAAGAGAGATGACCCTGAGGGACTGCAGGGGATTCAGACAGGCTTTTGTCAAAGCCCCCAGATCTAATGTAATTTCAGGCTGGCCTCAAAATTCAATTTGTGTGGAGCCTCTAAGTCATCCATTCCGCAACGACATTCAGGGTAATTGCACTTGACTGACTTCCAACACAGAGCTGAGAAAATGTCTTGTTCCGGGCCCTGGGTGCCCACAAGGAGGGCGGCCAGATGACCACACAGGAGGCCGCTCAGTAATGGAGTCTGCCAGGGTCCCACCTGCTGACCATTGCCCTCCACAGGAAGCACGTGTCTCTGGTTAATTCCTGTCAGCTTTTGGCTGGCAGGTAGGGTGTCTGCAGCAGGCTGCTCCGAGGGCTGCCACCTGGTGCTGTCAGTCAGCCTCAGACCAAGGAGGAAAAGGGGGCGCATTCATCTACAAGCTTATTTTTCTGTCTATAGGACATTTTTGGGTCTTGAATTCTCACTTGGCAAGTGAACTGGTCTCTATAGTTTACGGGAGTGAAAGGAGGAGGAGGGTGGATTTTGCTTGCTTTCCTCTAACTCAACCTTCCCTTTGGAAAAGCTATTTAGTAATACCTGGTTCAGCCTCATTAAGTCTCTGCAAGTATCCTCACAGCAGTGCAGACTTGCCTGAAAATACACTTAAATGGTTGATCGTTGTGATTTGAGTCACACTCACTAAGTCCCATTATTTTTAATATGTAGTTAATAAACTGTCAAATACAAAGTTAGTGCTTTGAACCCATTAGAAAGAATAGACAGAAATAAAACAGACATTAAATAGTATTCCACAAGAAGGATGGAGTGTTCCTTAATGGAGACCGTTTTGGGCTCCTGCCTTGGTAGTTTACAGCATTGCAAGAGTAAAAGATTCTCAGTGAATGTCAACAGTTAGATAGTGTTTCAACCTCAAAAAGACCACTTGTTTTGTTCCAAAACCAACTTCACATGTAATTTTAACTTGCAAGTTGCATTTTGCATGGACAAATGAAGGATAACTTCCTACAAAATGGGTGAAAATATAATGAAGTTGGTTAAAAAGTACAATTTGCTTTTACAGAATTGCTTTTAAGTAACAGCACATCTGAAGTGGGAACCAGAACCTGGAGAAGGTTAGTCATCTAATTCCTCAATCTGTTCTTCCTGTCCTGAGAAAAAGGATTAGACTGGGGAATGCTAAGCAATAGAAATGTATTTCTCAAATTCGAGAGGTGGAAAAGTTCAAAATTGAGGTGCCCATAGATCTGCTGTCTAATGAGGGGCTGTTCTCTGCTTCATGGATAACACCTTCTCAGGTCCTCACAGATGATGGTGAAAAAGGACTCCCCCAGGCCTCTATCTGGACACTCAGCCTATTCACAAAGATTACACTACCTTATAATAGTCACTTCCTAAAACCCTAGCTTAATATCACCACCTTGGAGGTTATAGTCCAACACAAGAACTCCAGAGAGACTATAGTTCCCAATAATAAATATTTTGGGTAATAGCTGTTTGTTTGATTTATTCCTCTAATGGTTGACAAAAGTTATCATGAGTTAACATGTATAAAGATTTCGATTGAGGCTAGCATTGATGGGAATGGGAAAAGTAGATGTAGTCAAGTGCTAGATTTGCTCAACACTTGTTGGATTTTATTTCCAAGAACTTTTAAAGTTTCTTTTTAAGCATTCACTCAAATATTCATTTCCACAGTGCAAGAAAAGTTAGGTTTCTTATCTCGCTAACTTCTAGGCAGCACTTTCCCGCTGAAGTAGTTCTTTCTGTCCAGTGATTTTCTTTCTTGATAAGAGTTGTTTGAGCAGTACAGCCCCCACACTAAGGCAGCACAGTCTGTCCTCAACCTCAACACATATTACTAGGGAAATTGTGCTCAGAAACTCTAGTACAAAGGGCCACGAGTATGGTTCTGTCTGAGTAGTATTTAGGGGTCTGGAAGGAATGGGAATAGAGGAAGCATTAGAGAGCCCCATGGCAACATTCTTATGCTGCTTTCTAATCAACAGAAATGCTCTACTCAGTTTACATCCATGGCTCTTTTCTCTTCATTCTGCCTTTGTGTGTTTTAGAAAGTTCAGTAAAATATTTGTTCAGAAAGGATTCCGGGCATGTGAAGGTGGAAAGAGATGCCAAGTCACACAAAGGACTGGACACAAGAAAGGAACAGGAAGTTGAATGGGTGAAAAGTGGTTGGGCAGAGAAGCACAAAGAAACTTTTAAAACACAGAATGACCCTCATAATCAGAGGAATCAGACCATAAAGTTAAAAACTCAATGCATTTTCCTAGCGACTTGTTCCTGCATATGGTGCCTTGATTTTCTTCAACCTCTGGTGAGCTGCCCAGGCTCACACTCTTGGAGGGATGCTCAGCACTGAAGGCAGGGATGGGAGCCTATTGGGAGCTTTAACATAGCCTGTCTGGGTATCTTCAATACTTTATCTATATATTGACCATGTACCCACATATACCAGCTGCATCATACTATGAGTTTCTCTGGGAAGGCTTCATTTAAGCCACCCAGTATTCCTTGTGGAAGCCACTGAAGAAAGACTGGCCATCATGGGCTGGACAGATGTCTCTGTTGGTAACATACATGCCTTGCAAACAGGAGACCTGAGTTTCATTTCCTGAACTCATGTTTAAAAAAAGAAAGCCAGTTTGCCATGAAATCCTAGCTCTGAGGAGCTCAGAGACAGTCAGATCCCTTGGGCCTGCTGGTCAACCAGTCTACCTGCTTGGAGTGAGCTCCAGTCTATGCAAAGGCCTGTCTCAAAAAATAAAAATAAAAATAAAGGTATTTAGCACTTGATGAATGGTACCCAGGGTTTTCCTTTGGCCTTCACACCCATGTGTACTTGCACACAGTTGAACACAAACACACACACACACACACACACACACACACACACACACCCTGAAAGGGAGGCAGTAGGGGAAGGAGCCATCATGAAAGGATTCAGTCTGAGTGTTCCCAAGGAAGTGATCACTGTGAGGCAACTCTGGGCAGTGACAAGACTTACTAGGCTAACAGAACAGGAGAAAGCTCGACTACCCCTTGATGTTTTCTGCTCCATTTTAATGCCTAGTCTCTGGAACTGTCCTGAACACACAGAGAGCTTACTATAGCATTTTCCAAGGGGGATTTGATTGCAAAGATTGCCTAAGATGTTCAGCATATTCTATACCCATGTTCACAGAAACAATATTTCACATTACTGGTCTCTCATTCAGCTGATTCTGAAGGGGAAACACCCATGCCCCTGCGTACACTGTGAGAAATTCCTAGGTTTTGTTTCATGAATTTTTCATGGAAAGCAAAACAGTATATTTTTTTTCTCTGACAGAAGATCTTTTGAAATGCCTTGAGCTTGCTCTGTGCATTTAATTGGATCAGTTTTCTGTAATGTCGCTCCCACCCTCTTGTTCTTCTTTCATCCAAACCCCAAATCCTTCAGTCACTAGCTTGCTACAGACTCTGGTTTGATAACCCTGCAATTGGAGGGTGGAGTGGGAGGAGAGGCCTCATACCTTTGTTTTTCTGGTTCTTTCCAGCACCCTGGTGGCCTACTTGGGTGTCCCACAAGCTGTCAGTGGAAAATAGTGCATGCCATTTAGAAACAACCACACCTAGAAGGAACTCCTGAGCTATATACTTAGACACAGGCAAGAGGGAGTTGGAATGGTGGAGGCCTGAATTACTGCAAGAGAGAACCATTTTCTCTCTGTGGTGGTGTGCCACCGAGGAATTGCTCCTTGTAGTATAGCAGTACTTGTACTACCCCATGGGGTAGAGGGAGTAAAATTGGGCCGTTCCCAGTAAGATCAAAATGCAGTAGGTATTCCAGAGTGCTTTTTCAGAGGAAGTTTTCAACTAAGTTAAAGGTTCATTTGTAAGTAATTGCAACAATAAAAAATAAAGGTTTCTATTTATAGTGTTTTTTTAAATAATGTTTGATTTTCTTTTCCATATGGAAGGTAAAGAAAAGAAGATATATTCTCTGAAGTTCAAAGTATCCATGTCATTGAAGATGTACCAATGGACACATTCTTTCCTAGTTCCTTTTAGAACAGCCACTATTGGGGCCAGGAGGATGGCTCAGTGGGTAAAGTGTTTGCTTTGCAAGTGTGAGGAACTGGGTTCAAATCCCTGGAATCCACATAAAGTCAGATGCAGTAACATTTGTCTCTAACCCCAGTGTTTCGATGGTAAGATGAGAGGCAGAAACGAGAGACTACCAGAGCCCACAGGATGCACAGCCTGGTTCAGTGGAGCAGCAGCAATAAGAAGTCCTGTCCCTAATAAGGTGCAAGGTGAAGGCCGACATCTGAGGTTGTCTCTGGCCTCCTAAGGTATGCCATAGCACACATATCTGCACAGAGAGAGAGACAGAGACAGAGAGAGAGATAAGGTAGCAGGAAGGGGATAAAAAATAAGATGGAATAGCCAGTATCTACTATCTCTTGTGTTCTGAAGTATGTTAATAGAAAAATATGGAACAACTTCACAGTCCAGCTTGTTAAGAATCTCAACTATTTAAAGTGCTTCCCCTAGACACTGAAGACAAGTTGAGGGAGGAGGCATGAATCTGTCAGCATTTGTATCTAGAGCATTCAGAACTGAATACTCTGTCTTCTTCAGTAAGCAGAATGACGACAAGCTTTCCTTGGCATGAATCACTACAGTACAACACAGTCATCCAGAGAAATAGTGGAGTGTGAAGAAGGACTCACGGTTCTGCTCCCATTTCAAAGCCACCATCTGCCTTCACACTCACGTCACTGCTCACCATTTACATTTCTGTCTCACAACAATTGATGTCTAAGACTATATCCTCTTATATTTCTAATAACATGTATGTTATTATTGTAGTTTATTTTATGCTTATCTTCAATTAAAAATATTATAGTCTAGAGATTAGGGGTATATCTTAGTAGTTGATCACTTGCCTAGAACACATAAAGCTCCAGGTTCCATCCCCAATACCAAACAAAGTTAAACATTAATAATAAAGTTCTCAACCTCCACCATGGTATCACAACCACCTCTAAACTGCCAAGCCAAAAACTCTTCAGGAGTAGATGCCTGGCTAACAACCACTGGTGGAGAGAAGTAGCAAACAGTGAGTTGGAAGTGATTGTGGCTTTTAGACAGAAAAGAATTCTTGAAGGCACTTGAACAAAAGTTTCAAATGAAATCACAATTTTGAGCCTTACATCTATGTACTTTTCTTATTGAAGCCTTTGGAGAGCCAACAGTGCATATGTCAATAGTAAAGTGGAAATAAGAGGTGTGGTTGTGTGAGACAACGGAAATCCTTCCTGGAATCATTCACATTATTTCAGACCTTCTACCCTAGATGGCACTCTCTACGCCCTTCCCCATCACATTGTTACTGGAGGGAACAACTGGTTTCACTTTGGTTAAGGAGTTTCATTTTTTGGTGTTTGTTGGTTGGTTTGCTTGTTTGTTTAGAAAGTGATAAAATCTCAAGTGCATCAAATCTGCTTTTTTTTTAAACAGAAAAACTTTACCTTCCCACCTTCTTATGCACTCAAAAGAGATACAGCAGGGTCACTGGTATGATTTGGATGTTTGTCTCTTCCTAAACTCAAATAGTAGATCCTAATAACCAATATCATTAGGAGATTCCACCTTTAAGAAACCATACTGATACATAATACTGGGACCCTCACAAATAGGTACAGTGTCTTAATAGAGAGACCTGAAAGAGCTTTCTCACCCCTCTGCCACGTGAAGACCCAACAAGGAAGTGTTGTCTATGATGCAAAGGGCCCTTACCTGACAGCTTGTCTGCCTGCACCTTGAGCTTGAACTTTTCAGCTTCCAGAACTGTGAGAAATAAATTTGTGCACATCATAATTTACCTATTCTAAGTTATTTGATGCAGCAGCCCCAGCAGACAAGGACATTGGGATTCATGTGCATCACTGTGAAAGCTTGCTAACATAAACAAATTTCCTGGCATCAAGCTTATAAGAAGACATGAAAGCAAATTGTACTAACCCTGGGGTGCCCCATCCTGAGTGATGCATCTACAGAAAAATCCCTACACCTGAGGTTCAGAGAACATAATGAAAGAGGGGGGTGGGAAGACTGTAGGAGCTAGAGGACTAGGGTATCACCTGGGGGACAGGGTTTTCAATATGTGACAAGGAAACTGCACCCCTGAAATCTCAATAATATGGTCATAAATAAGATCCACATAATAATCATGACAACAACAAGGTCCTAGCCCTAGATAAAGAGTTACAGACAATTACTTAATAGGTGCTAAGTGAGGCAGAGTGTTTTCTTCAGACACAAACCCTTGACAGGTTATCAAACACCAAGTGAAAAAGCCCTTAAACACATGTGTGACAAATAACCAGAATGGCTAAGATCTAAAACACTGAAGACAGCTGATGTTGGAGAGGATGTATGTGGAGCAAGGGGAACACTCCTCCACTGTTGGTGGAAATGCAAACTTGTACAGCCACTCTGGAAATCAGTATGGCAGTTTCTCATAAAATTGGGACTAAGTCTTCCTCAAGACCCAGCTATACCACTCTTGGGCATATACCCAAGGAATGCTCAATCTTACCACAAGGACAAATTCTCAACTATGTTCATATTGACACTATTTGTAATAGTAAGAACCTTGAAACAATCTAGATGCCCCTCAACTGAAGAATAGATAAAGAAAATGTGGCACATATATACAATGGAATACTACTCAGCAGTAAAAAAACAGTGATATCATGAGGTTTGCAGGCAAATGAATGGAACTAGAAAATATCATCCTGAGTGAGGTAACCCAGACTCAGAAAGACAAACATAGTATGTACTCACTCATAAGTGGATACCAGATGTGAGGGAAGGGATGGCCAGACTGCAACCCATAGCTCCAGAGAGGCTAGCTAACAGGGAAAGATCCTAAAAGGGACATATGGATGACCCTGTGAAGAAATGGATAAGATCTGCATGAGCCGAATGGGTGTGTGTGGGGTATGTGTGGCAGAGGGTGAGGAGTGGGGAATGAGAACATAGGGAAATAGGAGGGTCGAGCTGAAACAGGGACAGAGTAGGGGGCAGGGAGGGAGATACCATGATAGATGAGGACATCATGGGAATAGGAAGAGACAGGGTGCTGAGGAGGCTCTCAGGAACCCACAAGGATGACACCACCTTGGACTGCTGGCAGTGGTCCAGAGGGTGCCTGGACTGGTCTACTCTGGCTACTGGTCTAGTGAATACCCTAAGTATCATCATAGGGCCTTTGTCCAGTGACTGATGGAGGCAGATGCAGAGATCCATGGCCAGGCACCAGGCTGAGCTCTGGAAATCCAATCGAGGAGAGAGAGGAGGAATTCTGTAGGCAAGGGATGTTGAGATCATGACAGGAAGAAGTACAGAGATGACCAGCTACACTATTGGAGGCCCATGAACTGTAGACTAGTGGCTGTGAAGCCCCCAGGGGACTGGACTAGGCCTCTGGATACTGAAGAGGGTTCTTTGGCTCAAACTGTTTGGGGAACATCCAGGCAGGGGGATTGGGATCCATCTCTGGTTCATGGGCAGGCTTCTGGAAATCTGGTGCCTGTAGTGTAGTGCCTTGTGCAGCCTTGGTGCAGTGGGAAGGGGCTTGGACCTGCCTAGGCTCAGGGTGCCAGGCTCTGCTGATTCCCCATGGGAGACTTTGATTTGGAGGCTGTGAGGATGTGGGGTGGCTTGGGAGGGAGGGCTGGGAGATGGGAGAAGGGGGAGGTGGGATCTGTGAGTAGTATGTAGAGTGAGTAGAATTTTCTTAATAAAGAAAAAAACACATGTGTGACAAATAACAATAAGTGGATTCAGCAAATTGTGTGAGTGTGTTTGTGTGTATACACATGCATACACATATGTGTATATGTGAAACTTTAATTAAAGATGAAGAGGCCAATAATTTGAAAGAGAACTTAGGAAGAGTTAAAAAGGGATGGAAATTATGTAAATACAATATTCATACATGAAGTAAAAAAAGAATGCTCAATCATACCACAAGGGCATTTGCTCAGCTATGTTCATATCAGCATTGTTTGTAATAGCCAGAACCTGGAAACAACCTAGATGCCCTTCAACTGAAGAATGGATAAAGGAAATATGGTACATATACATAATGGAGTACTACTCAGCAGAGAAAAACAATGACATCACGAGGTTTGCAGGCAAATGGATGGATCTAGAAAAAATCATCCTGAGTGAGGTAACCCAGACTCAGAAGGATGAACAAGGTATGTACTCACTATAGTAAGATACTAGATGTAAAACAAAGATGACTAGACTGCTACACAACTCCAGGGAGGCTACCTAGAAAACGGGACCCTAGGAAAGACACAGGGATCGCCCAATGACAGAGAAATCGATGAGATCTACATGAACAATCTGGACAACAGTGGGAATAATGAAGGGCAAGGTTCGAGGGAAAGAGAGCTTAGGGGAGCAGGAGATCCCAGCTGGATCAAGAACAGAAAGGGAGAACAAGGAATAACAGACCATGATAAATAATGACCACATGAGAACAGGAAGAAGCAAAATGCTAGAGAGGTCCCCAGAAATCCACAATGATACATCCTCTGTAGACTACTGGCAGAGAGAAAGCCTGATCTGACCTAGTGTGATGATCAAATGGCCAAACACCCTAACAGTCGAGCTGGAACTCTCATCCAATAACTGATGGAAGTGGATGCAGAGATCCTCAGCCAGGCCCCAGGTGGAGCTCCAGGAGTCCCATTGTCATGAAAGAGGAGGGACTGTAAGAGCGTGAATTGTTGAGACCAAGACTGGAAAAAGCACAGGGACAAATAGCCAAACGAATGGAAACACATGAATTATGAACCAAAAGCTGTGGAGCTCCCAACTGGATCAGGCCTTCTGGGTAAGTGAGACAATTAAACAGCTTGAACTGTTTGAGAGGCATCTAGGCTGTGGGACCGGGACCTGTCCTTAGTGCATGAGCTGGCTGTTTGGAACCTTGGGCTTACACAGGGACAGTTTGCTCAGCCTGGGAGGAGGGGACTGGACCTGCCTGTACTGAATCCACCAGGTTTAAATGAATCCCCAGGGGAGTCTTGGCCCTGGAGGAGATGGGAATGGAGGGGAGGGGCTGGGGGAAAGGTGGGGGTGGGGATGGGAGGGGGGAGGACAGGGCAACCCATGGCTGATGTGTAAAATTAAAACATAAATATAATAAATAAAAAAGGAGAAAAAATTAATTAAAAGAAGTAATCCTATCACTCAGGAGGCAGAGATAGGAGAATCTTTATGAGTCTGAGGCCATCCTAATCTACATAGTGAATTCTAGGCCAGGCAGTCTTACATAGTCAGACTCTGTATCAAAAACAAAACAAAATCAAACAAAAGACTAAAAACCAGTGTAGAATATGTACACTTTATATATCATTGTAAACTTGATGTTCATGGACTACAACCATAAGGACGGGAGTTAGAATCCCCCATAACTTATGTAAGAGCTGTTTGGGGCAGCACCTGCTTGCAATCCCTGTACCTCTGTTGAAAGTTGGGAGCAGAGGCAGAGGAGTCTGGGAACTGGAGAGCCAGCTCACCTGGTATATGCAGTAGCAAACAAGAGACCCTCTGACCTCCACACTTACACATGAACACACAGACCACAGCTATTCATTTAGGAGGGCCTTTATGTTTTGAGTTTAGTTTTCCCAAAGTTAGGCACCCAGAGCTAGAAGTCTATAAATTGCAAAGACTCTCCACTAGTCCAAAGGGAGGCTTTATAAATAGAAGACTTTGTATATCAGTCTATCAGTCTGCAGCCTAGTAAAGCATTGAACACTGTCTAGGGAATGTGATCTAAGTAGACAAACAATTCAGATAATGTAAATTGCAGTTCGAGACCTAAAAAGTACAAAATAACATGTTTAGTCTAAAAAAATTAGAGACCTAAAATGGTATGCAAAATCTGACAAAAGCTTTTGTGGAATGAGACAACATAGAAACACCAAAATAGAAATAAAAACCCAAGAGGGTTTCTTGTTGTTGTTGTTTAAAATGGTGCATCATGGAAGTAGCTGCCAACAGAAATCACCCCAGAGTCCAAGACCTATGAAGACAGGCAAAGTGAAGACCAGTAACCCATTGTTACAGTTGGGGGTGAATTTTCATAATCTTCCAACAAGCAAACAAAAGTCATAGCTAACCCCTCATGTCCCATGTTGAAGCACAGCAGCCCTATCTACCTAGAAAATTCTTCTAGAACCCATCTCAGTGACTCAGGGCCCTGAACCAGTAAACAAAGGGAATGCTTTCCTTCTCCAGGCTGGAAGACGTTATTGAGGGCATAAAGAGTGCTATGTGCTCACTTGCACTTTTTGCATCCATTTTGAGGCTGTGTATATCTCAGGAGACAAAGGAAGAAGTTAAACACCACTGCTGTTGATTACTGTTGCTCCCTGGGGTAGGCAGAGGCAGGAAGAAGCCAAAGGCATTATGTTCAGGAGATGCTATCAGCTTAGCAAGAGAAAGGCCAACATTCCCTTGTCCTGCTGCCCTTCAAATCCTTCTCATGTTGATGGAGACAAAACAAATGGAAGAGGAAATTGAGGTGTATTAATGAAATATGAAAATACATAGATAAAGGAAAATCTGTATTATATATCTGTATAGAAAATGCATGTTACCTAGTGGAGAGAGTGACTGAAGTGGCCATCCACTGTAATCAGATTAGTGACTACCCTAATTGTCATCAGAGATACTCCATCCAGTAACTGATGGAAGCAGATGCAGAGATCCACAGCCAAGCACTGGGCTAAGCTCTGGGAGTCTTGCTGAAGAAAGGGAGATGTATAAGCAAGGAGGGTCATGATGGGGGAACCCACAAAGAGAGCTGACCTGAGCTCGTGGGAGCTCATGGACTCTGGACCAACAGTTAGGGAGCCTCCATGGGACTGACCTGACCTAGGCCCTCTGCATGAGTATGACAGTTGTGTAGCTTGGTCTCTTTGTAAGGCTCCTAGCAGTGAGATCAGGACCTGTCCCTGGCACTTAGCTGGCTTTTGGTGACCTGTTTCCCATGCTGGATTACCTTGTCCAGCCTTGATGCAAGGAAAGGAGCTCAGTCCTGTCTCAAACTGATGTGTTACACATTGCTCAAGCCCATGGGAGGCCTGTCCCTTTCTGAATGGAGACAGAGGAGGAGTGGATGGGGATTGGGGGGGGAGGTGGGGGAAGAGGTTGATGGGAAGCAGGGGGTGGAGGGGAGGGCTAGGAGGAGAGGAGGGAGGGAAAACTTTAGTTGATATGTAAAATAAATGAAAAAATGTTATTTAAATATAATAAAAATAAAAATAAATGCTAGCAGCCAGTGGGCTGAAATCATTAAGTAGGCAAGATCCAAGGATGATAGAATACCATTTACTCATAGCCTTGGAGGAAAATGTTTGTTAACTATAAGCTTCATACCCCAGCAGATATTTTAAATGTGAGAGGGCAATGCAATGATACTCTCTGAAAACCAGACCTAAATGTCAGAGCCATGTGAGTGGTTATCCAGAAAACAGTGGTCATGGTCAGTGTGCTATTGCTGTGAAAAGATATCATGACCACAGCAGTTCTTATAAAGAAAAGTATTTAATTGGGGCATGCTGATAGTTTCAGAGGCTTAGTCTAATATCAACATGGTGGCATGCAGGCAGACATGGTCCTGGAGGAGCTGACAGTTCTACATCAGGGGCCACAGGCAGCAGGAAGAAGCAGTCACTGGACCTGGCTTGGGCTTCTGAAGCCCAAAGCCCACCTCCAGTGACACGTTCCTCTAACAAGCCACACCTCCCCATCCTAAGTAATGCCACTCCCTGATGACTAAACATTCAAATATATGAATCTATGGGAACCGCCACATATAATCGGGCACAATGGCACAAGCCTATAATTATAGCACTTAGGAAGCTGAAACAGAAGGATCATGAGTTCAAGGTCAGCCCTAGCTACATAGCAGGTTCAAAGCTAGCCTGGATTACATGAGACAAAAAGATTTACTTAAAAATAATCTAAAATTTATGCCTTTTTCTCCCCCCAAATGGTAATACAACATCAAGTCTAGTCAACAGAGATGCCTAAATAATAATAACAAATAAGTATAAAAATTAACATAAATTTCCCAAGAAAATCATAATGAGCAAACATACAAGCCAACAACAATATTAATAGCTTGTATTGATGGTTTCTATGGGATAGATGCTCATTTGTTCTGCTAACTGATTAAGCTCAACAAAAGTCACAAAACAGCTTCTATAATTATACTTACCTTTCAAATGAGAAATGAGGCCCAGAGGCTCAGCAAATTATCCTTGGTTGAATAATGAGAAATTGGACAATAGCATGTACTTAACAAATCTAAGAACTTTTTTTTAATGTGAAAATTTAGACAGGTGAGTACCAAAGCCCCTAGGACATATTATCCAAAATTCAAAGGATTATGGCTAAAGTCTCACTTCTAAAAATCTTATTTTTCTAGATCTCATCATTCATAACCAAAATGCTCAAGCTAAAACTTGGGAATTATCTTTAATTTTCCTCTTTCTTGCAGAATTTAACCCAGAAGAAGTCTACTTTGAAAGTATGACTTGTTTATGTCCACTGTCACACATCTGGCCCATGTGGTGGTCATTCTTCCCACCTAATAGCTTCCACAGTTTCTAATTCTTGATCTTCCTCTGCTGTCTCTGTCCCCTTTACTCCAAACCCTGAGTGAACCTTCTCCACAGAATCCCACCCTCTTGTGAGAGGACACAGCTCCTGCATCCTGAGCCTGGTCCTGACCTTGCGTAGTGTCTTACCCCTGAACTGACTGGAGCCAGCCTTTGACATCCTACATTTTCAGATAATTTATCTCATGGGATATTGCAATAGCATAACTATGCTCCCCCTCCTTCACCCACTATACCCACTAGTACTTCTTTTTACTCACTGCTGCACTGAATGAATGTTTGATTGAATTAGTAATAAAATTATACTATTGTTAAAATTTTTTTAGTGGATGTTGTACATGTATATATGTGATTCTGTTCCTGTGGGAGGATGGATATGCTTGAAATCCTGGACTTGTGTGGAAATCAAAGAATAACCTGGGATGTCAGTCCTCACAGTCAAGCTTATTTGGGATGGGGTCTATTGTTGCTCACTGCTATTTTCCCCAGGCTAGCTGTTGGAGGCTCCCCTGTTGTGGCTCCCATCTCACTTCATTACTCTGCAGGATTCCAGTCACACACTGCTATATCCAGCTTTATGTGAGTGCTGGGCATTTGAAGTCA